>NW_008237239.1:18321388-18336533 GCF_000691975.1 Corvus brachyrhynchos | reverse complement strand
CCCCCCCCCCCCCCCCCCCCGTGCCTCTGTCCTCTCATCCGTCCTCCATAGTGGTGGCTGGGATTTCTTCCCCCATTCCCATCCCCTGTGAGCTCCATCAAGCTGCTTTTGAGGGTGGCAGTACCAGCTGGTGGGGTTGGAGTGTGCTGGTCAGCACTTGGGGATGCCCTTGCCCCAAGCTGGAGCACCAGATTTTTCTCTAGATTTGAAACTGTGGTGCTGTGAGGTCAAGAAGGGTTTGTTTTTACAAATATGTTGGGGTTGCTGGGTGAGAAATGTAGGTCACCTTGTTCTGCCCCTAAAACAGCTCCTGGGTGCTTTGGTGTAGCGCTAAACCTGGCACAGGATTGTGGGTATGTGTTCTCCAGCCCTACTTTTTATTTACTGCCAGGGAGAGGAAATCCAGTCGTTTTCACCCTGTGGGTTAGGAATTATCTGTCTGTCCTGGTTGGGGCCATCCCAAAGCGCTGCTCCCAAGTCGGAAGGCAATGACTTGGCACCAGATGTGCTGGGATAGAGTGGGCTGAGGCCATTTAAACACAAAATGGCCAGGGTAGATGTAATAGTGATGCCTGTGGTATCAGCTGGGATCTCCAGAGGTGCCCTGGGGTAGAAAATTGGCCCTGACAGGGGAGGCTGGTTCCAGCTGGCATGGACAGCCCTCCTGCCTGCCAGCTTCTCTCTCTGCTGCTTTACCTGGGATGCTTGGAGAGGTGGGCAGGGAGAGCTGGGCTGCAGGTTAGAACATCCTTCCCCAGGCAGGTTGGTGTCTCCAGTGGGAGATTTGCAGCTCCTCCCAGCTCTGCTCCCCCTGCTTGGGTGCTGGAGATGAGTTTTCACTGCACTGTCCCCAGCTTGAGCTGCAGATTCAAGTTTGCTGCTCCAGCTCTTAGAAAGGAAGGGCCTCCGAGGCGTCTCCCTGCAAGCACTGAGGTTTGAAAAGATGCTGATCTCCTTAGGTTTGTTCTTATTTTTGCCTCCTCCCCTTCCAGCCCCTCCCTCCCTCCTCAACCCACAACCCCTTAAAGAGGAAATTTCGATAATGTCAACAGTTAAGCGTGGGGATGAGAACTCCTGGTGGCTGAGGACTTCCTGCATTTTGCTCTTTGTGTTTTGATTCACAATGATGAGAACCACAGCCATAGCAGCTCCTGGAGAATGTCCCTTCCCAGATTAGCTGCTTGACACCAGCATCTGAGGCCATGAGTCACCTCAGAGCCACATGGAAGCAATGCCCTGGTGGATGAAGCACATGAATGGGACAGAAGTAGGCTTTAAAAGCAGGACAGCCTTCAAGTATCCATTAAGAGGAGTGGGGGTGGCAGCATCTTTCCCCAGGTGTGGCTAAACCCTGCTTGCCAGACCTCAGACTGGCAGTACGGTGTCCGCTGCTCCTCAGCAGCAGTGCCACAGTGTGCAGGTGGTAAAGGGAGGAGGGAAGGGCTGCTGCAAAGCTTTTCTTTTTCCAGGGGGATATTTTACTCCAAAGCTGACACCTGGGTGTGCATCTGGGTCTGATGAAAAAGCCAGGTGCTCCAGGGAAAGCCCAGATTTTGGCCAGCTTGCACCCAGCAGTCTGAAAGTGGGCTCCTTTACTGCTGCACATGTGGCTTAGGGTCATGCAAAACCACCCCGCTGGACATAAGAACGTGGCTTGTGGCTGTCTCTGACTCATCCCTGTTTTTTAATTCCCTCTCTTTGGTTCTTCTGGAGATGAAATTTAGTCCCTGGGATGCAACTGGACCCCTGTGCATGGGCAGCGTGGCAGAGGAGCACAAACTTAGGGGTGTGCAGGCAGGTCGACCTGAGTCGTGTGAATCTGGAGTGTTCCTCTTCCCAGTGCACAGATGTCCGTGTGAAACTCCTGCTCAGAACGGCCATTGCATTTCTTTCCTCCCCTGCTGCCCTTATCTGTTGTCCTGGTGTCTTGCAGGCACAGAAGAGTAAGGCAGGATGGATGTGTACGACCCTCAGACGCTGGGTGTTATGGTCTTTGGAGGCTTCATGGTGATCTCAGCCATTGGGATCTTCCTGGTGTCCACCTTCTCCATGAAGGAGACGTCGTACGAGGAAGCCTTGGCCAAGCAACGCAAGGAGCTTGAGAAGACCCAGCAGCAGAAGTTAGAGAAAAAGAAGAAAGAGAAACCAGTTGAGAAGAAGGGAAAAGCAAAGAAAAAGGAAGAGAAACCGAATGGAAAGATCCCAGAGCAGCAGCTTACTCAGGAAGTGACGGACCCTCCCAAGGAAGTGGTTCCTGAGCCTGCTGTAGCGCCTGAGCCTGTCACAGTTGAGACTCCAGCTGCAGCAGTGGCAGTTGTCCCCCAGGAAAAGGAGAAACCTGTTCCGTCACCTAAGGAGAAGAGGAAGAAGGAGAAGAAGGTGGCAAAGGTAGAGCCTGCTCCTAGCCCGGTGTTGGCTCCAGCCCCTGTCAGCGTCCCCAAAAGTTCTCCGGTCCGGGAGGTGGCCCCTAAGGAGGTGCCTGTTGTGGCAGTGCCCCCAGTTGGCACTCAGCAAAGCGCTCCAGTCATCAGCTCTGTCACCGTCAAGAAAACCGAGGCTCTTCCAGCCCAGGAGGATCAGAAGCATGATGGACCTGCCAAGAAAAAGGCTGCATCCAAGAAGAAGAGTGAGCCAGGTAAGGCCAGATTCCTCTGCCTATATCCCCTTGGTCCAGCACACAGGTGTTGGAGAGTTACAGGTTCCTCTGGGATTTGTGTTGTGGGATCTGGACAGAGGAATGAACGAGAGGTGCATGTCCCTGTCCTGGGAGAGGGACAGCTGCTAAGGTGCTGCACATCTGGGTGGAAAGCCAGGATGAGGTGTTCTCCCCATAGAACCCTGACTTCTAAAAATACAGAGGAGCTCTCCCACACTTTTACATGGAGCTGGGTCACTGCTGGCATTTCCTCATCCTTTAGCGGAGGTGAAGAAGGATTCTTCAAGGAGAGAGGATTGATGGAGTTTTATACTGCAGGGGATTGGTCGTAGAGTAATTAGAGGGAAGTGACTTTGGATCTGTCACAGGGAAGGGAAAACTTGCCCATCATCAGTCATGCCTCACTTGATTGACTCAGAGATGGAAGAGATCAGGTGGTCCTGAATTCTGCAGAATATAAAAAGGTGTACGGAGGGGAAAATCAGTTCTGTAGCTGGATTTGTGCCTCTCATTGTACCGGTGGGAACAGTTTGGGATTTATTTTTGGTTAAATGATAATGACAGGCACTAAAAATGTGAGTGCTTTCAGACCTGTAGAAGGATTCCCATGTGGACGCATGGGAGAAATCTCTCAGGTGTTCTCAAAGATGTCATGTGATGTGCACTTCTTTAACAAAAAAAGCCCCAACCCACCAAACTAAAAGGCATCCCTTCTTCTGCAGCACATCCAAACCTGCTGTGCAGCCTGGCAGTTCCCACACCCACATTTTGGAAGAGGGCCTGCTACTCAGCAGGACATTTGCAGCTGCTGAGTTTCAAAGATGGGTTAAACTCCTTGAATCTTCTCTTCTGAGGAAAGGATTTTATTAAAGGCCATATCCACACGTGATGGTGTTTCAAACAGTTGGAGAAGCTGCTCCTGGAGGGTGTTGCAGGGGTGGTGTTGGGGAAACTGGAGGTGACTGGCTTGTTGTGTGCACCCATGTGAAAAACACAGTCCTAAATCCAAGCTGTAATGGCTGAGGGAATGTGGCTGGGAGATGAACTTTTAGCATTTGTTAAGTTGCGAGGTTTTTGCTGCTCCAAACTGAGATTCCCCTTGGGTATGAAGGAGAATGCTGCATGTCCTGAAAGCAAAGAGTGGTGTCCTAGCTGCTCCTGTGGGATTTTGCAAAGGAAAGCTCTCGGTGGGATTTGCAACGTGTTGTGGGCAGCCGTGGTCTCTCCTCCTCAAATGCAAAGGAACAAATTATCCTGTGGCAGATAAAAATGGGTGCTCAAAGTGTCCAAGGACACATCCTCAGCACTGAAACAGATGGCAAAACTGACGAGAGCGGCCTGGGGTATTTTTCTCTTGTGTAGTTTGTTTCATCCATGTCTCCCAGGTCCCCTGGGATGTACGAAGTGGCTCTTCAGACCACTCATCCAGCTGTGCTTTCCCATGGCAGCTTTGCCACATGGCTGCTCCTTGTCCCATTGCTCCGTCAGCGAGGTGCGAGGTTCCTGACTCTGCACGTGGGCTCGGTGTCAGCACTGGTGTCCCTGTGCCACAGCCTGGGCTCGGTGTCAGCACTGGTGTCCCTGTGCCACAGCCTGGCAGGCTGCCCTGGCTCCGTGTGCCAGCTGCAAGGTGGGGTTTGCACAGTGCCTGCCCTTTCCAGAGCTCCCTCCCGCCACTCCACCTGGAGAGGGGCGGAATTCCGCTTGGTGTGTCCCTGCACGCAGCAGGACTGAGGCAGGGCATGCCGTGTGCTGTCCTGCAGCCCTGCAGTTGCCAACATGAGGAAAGTGTGAGCCAAGCCTCGGGCCCTGGTTGCACAGGGGGGTGGAGCTGGCCCGGCTGCGCTGCTGGGAAGTGGCTGCAGCTGGGGACACAGACTCTGCTGCTGCCAGGGCTCGGCGCTGCCATCCCAAATGGATCTACCAGAGATCACTCAGCAATTACTGTCCCTGGCCAAACAGACTCGACTTGGGGAAAACTAATTTATTCCCAATTAAAGCAGATGAGAAACAGAGACAAAATTAAAAAAACACCTTCCCCCCTGCCCTTATTCCCAGGCTCAACTTCACTCCTTCCCTCCTGGCTCCTCTACCTCCCCTTCCTGAGTGATGCAGGAGGATAGGGACTGTGGTCAGTTTATTACAGCCGCACTCTGCAGCTGTTTCCTCCTCACACCTTTCCCCTGCTCCATTGTGGGGCCTTCCATGGGCTTCAGTCCTTCAGGAGGAACCTGTTCCAGCATGGGCTCCATTCTCCAGAGGAGAATCTCTGCTCCAACACCTGCAGCACTTCCTCCTCCTCCTCCTTCTTTGAACTTCGCTGCTTGAGGCATCCAAAGCTTTGTATTCAAGAGACCCTGGTGTTAATGACTTCAGGGGCTCTGGAGCTACTGGACTCCAAACTGCTTTTCCTTCTGTGATTTTCTAGGAAAATGAGCCCACTGGGCCATAGATACAGTGCGGGAACCCCTAAACCACTGCCTCTGGGTATCGTGACCATGTGCAGTGAGGTCCTACAACAGCATCATGGTCCCTGATGCTCCCTGGCTTTCCCAGGTTAGCAGAGGGGTAGGGGAAGGGTTGGAGTAACGTTTTTCCCTTAGCAAAGGGCTGGAATAAACCTGGCTGGTGAAAGGTGGGAGATGACCTCGCTGTCACCGGCACCACTGCGTGGAGTGACATCCTTCAGCAAGGTTGTGTTTTGGTGCAGTCCAGCTCCTGATGCCCAACATGTCTGAGCCTTCTGGCATTGGCAAAGCACTCCCAGCTCCTGCTGAGAATCTCTCAGTTTGGTAGAGGCTGATGGCTGGGACCAGTTGTTGAGCCAGGCAGAGGTGACAGCTGACTCAAGGAGCATGTGTGTGGTGTCATCTCCAGCACTTCTCCTACTGCTCTCTCTCAGAGAGGTACCAAATGTGACTGGAAATCTGGGTGGATGATGGTTTGAGATGGCAGTTGTGGGGTTGAAGCCAGCTGAGATGATACCATATTTCTGCTGTTGTCCCCAGAAGTCCCAACCCCTCCCCTTTCCTCCCTAGCACCTACGGATTCGGATGGGGCCCTGTACCTGCCCTACAAGACGCTTGTGTCCACGGTCAGCAGCATGGTGTTCAGTGAGGGGGAGGCCCAGCAGCTCATTGAGATCCTGACGGAGAAAGCAGGAATCATCCAGGACACCTGGCACACGGTAGGGCTCTGCCAGGGCTCTGCTGAGCCTCAGGAGGTGCAAGGGGAGGGAAGGCACCCCATTTTCAGGCAGGCTGGCCCTGAGGGTGTCTTGGAGAGTGGGGCTGAATTTTCCCCTGGAGCAGAGGGCAGGATGTTGTGCGTGTGGGGTGGAGGGGATGGGTCTGAAGGTGGTGGTCCCCACTGATGTGCCACCCCATGCTGGCAGGCCACGCAGAAGGGTGACCCCGTTGCTGTCCTGAAACGCCAGCTGGAGGAGAAGGAGAAGCAGCTCTCTGCCGAGCAGGAGGATGCAGCTGCTGCCAAGAACAAACTGCGGGAGCTGAGCAAGGTAAGCCCTGCGTGGCCCTCCTGGCATCCCCAGTGTGGGCTCTGCTCATGGTGGCACTCCATGTGCCTCCTGCTCCCCGCATCTCAGCCCCCTTGCAGGTGAAGCCCAGGAACTCTTTGGGCACTTCACCTGTTGGCTGTTTTCTTCCCAAAAAGGGGAGGAGATCCTCACCTGCCCCCCTCTCTTGGGCCTGCTCCAGTTTGGGGAGGTGCCAGCCCAAAGAACCGCAGGGTAATGCCCGCTGGCAGCCATGGGAAGAGCAGGGGAAAACCCTTTCTGTAAGAGATTGCAGCTTTCTTCTCCTTCAGGGAGAAAGGCAAATCCTCCCTTGTTTCAGATCCCCTGAGGTGAGAAGGTGCCTTTGTAAGGAGCTGGATCCTATTTACAGTGCCCTTCCCTGACTCACTCCCTGCCTCCTCCCTTTCTGGGTGTTGAAGGCAGAACAGATCCCTGCCACGCTGAACTTGTGGCTGTCAAGTCCATCTGCCTAATTTTTCTGCTTTGCCCCAAATGCTGTGTGATATTATATATCCTGGGGGAGGAAAATAAAATTCCAGGCTGTCTTACTCCTTTCTCTTAGCTGGCCCAACATGGAACAACAGTGGCATCCAGTGGCCACAGAGCCCAAAACAAAATGCAGGAGGAAATGTAAGTGCTAAGTGTACCTGGGTGTGGGGGCAGCAATGAAAGGGCTAAACTTTGTAGTCTGCTGAGCCAGGAGGCCGCATCCTCTTAAAATGGGGAAACCTGTGCTCTGAGGACTAACTGGGGTCCTCCTTTCCTGGAAGGAGCTGGTGGCTGAGCGGGCCAAGGCGGTGGCCGTGGAAGGCAAGCTGAAGGAGCAGCTGCTGGCCCGCGAGCGGGAGATCGTGGCGGTGCAGGCACGGATGCAGGCCAGCTACCAGGACCATGTCAGCGAGACCCAGCAGCTCCAGGGCAAGGTGAGCCCCAGGCCATGCTCTGCACCTGCCTCCTGCTGCTGCCAGGTGGCTGCTGGTGCCACATGTGTGACCTTCTGGAGAAGGCTGAGCTGAGGGAGGGGGCGAGAGCCTCAGGGAGGGGCGAGAACCTGCAGTGCTCCTGGGCCGTGGTGCCCAAGTTCCCCCCCCAAATCCCTTTCAGGCCCCCCTAAACCCCCCTTAAACTCCCCCAAATCCCTTTCCAAACCCCTTCAAGTCCCCCCACACCACTCTAAGACCCACTTAATACCCCCAAAATTCCCCAAATACCTACCCCAACCCCTTTAGGCCCCCTCCCAACCTCTTTGGAGAAGAGGCACGTGGGAGCATCCTCATGGGATGTCACACCCCTGGGGGCTGTCAGCATCAGCAGACGCTCCCCTGCATTGCCAGTCCTTCCTGCTCATCTCCTGGGCTTCGACAGGGGGAGCAAAAGGGCTGGGGGTGGCATTAACCCCTCTTGGGCTCCTCTAGATCCGGACCCTGCAGGAACAGCTGGAGAACGGCCCCAACACGCAGCTGGCTCGCCTGCAGCAGGAGAACTCCATCCTGAGGGATGCCCTCAACCAGGCTACCAGCCAGATGGAAAGCAAGTAAGGCTGGGGTGGGGGGGCAGAGCCTGGGGCTGCCCTCTGGCACTGCCTGGCTTGGCCACCCCCTTTCTCAAAGGTACTTCTACAGACACCCCAACTAGCTGGAGGAAGAGGAGGGAATGAGGGAGGAAGAGCTTGCCAAATGGCTCTTGGGGGTGCACCAGGAGAAACAAGGATGTTCTTCCCAAGTGAAAGGGCAGGGAATCCCTCTCTCCTTTGGGGTCACCTGTGCTGATGCCAGAACCAACAGGCAGTGGAGCAGGGAGAGGGGATCAGAAGGCACTGTGGTGTTTTTCCCCCGCAGGGGAGCTCATACTCTCAAACTTGAGAAGAAATGCAGGTGGCTCTTTGATGGGAGTGATGCTGCAGAGAGCAGAGCTCAGCCCAATGTGTGCAGAACAAATAGGAGCTAGGTAGAAGAATTTCACACTCCTTTTTATAGACAGTCTGAAATGACTGGTGATTAACAGCAGGCAAATAATTACAGAGTAGGCTCCAGCTGTAGTGCTTCCTCTTGTGTCTGGGAACACAGATCCATGTGTCCTCTACTTCATAAGAAAGGAATGTCTCCTGTGACTGAAACAGGACTTTTCTAAAGTGTTTTGTTGGCTCTTTCCACCCCCTCCCTAAAGGACCAGGAATGTCCTAGAAACAGGCAAACAAAGCTCACCATGTCAGGTCCTGTGTCAGGCCCACAGGAGGGAGGATGCGTTCCCCCATGGTGACACCAGAGAGGCTTGGCTGGCCTGTGGGCTGAAGTAACCCTGCTTCTGTTGCTGCAGGCAAAATGCTGAGCTGGCCAAGTTGAGGCAGGAGTGCAGCAAGCTGATGAAAGAGCTGTCTGAGAAGTCGGAGGTGCTGCAGCAAGAGGAGCAGCAGAGGAAGAGCTGGGAGATCAAAGCGGCGGCCTCGGAGAAGCGAATCGAGCAGCTGCAGGTCAGGCAGGCGCCGGCAAACGCGCTCCCCTCGCAGGGATGGGTGGCTGGATGGGAGGGGATCCATGCACTTGGCCATGGGAAGGGCTAGGAGGGAGGTGAATGTCCCTGGGTGGGAAGGAAGCTGCCTGGCAGGCTTCCTGATTGCTCTCCCCCCATTAGCTTGTCACATCAGTGTGCCCCTTGTGCAGCACTGCCAGCAGAGCCCAGGGAGCAGGATGCCCTGGTTGAAGCCATTCTGCTGCAGGTGCTCTCTCTCTCAGATGGTTTTTAGCCTGTTGCTCTCTCTCTCTGGTGTAGGAGACGGAGCTCGTGGCTTTTTTTGGTTGCCAGCAGGGAGTGGCTGGGTTTGGGGTTTTCAGGGGTGTTGAAAGGACACCTCCCAAGCAGAGCCTCTGAGCACACAGAGGTGTGCTCCTGGCAGGCAGGCTGGACTCACACAGGGAAGAGCATCTTCTTGGGATGTTGACAGTGCTCCTGCTGGGATCCTGCTGGGATGTTGCTAAGCTATGGGCTGGGAGCATTAATCCCAGTGTAGCAGACAGAGTGAGGGATGTCCTCAGGAATGTGCTGTGGTCTCTGAATTGCTCTGGCCTCTTCAAGAAGGGGCTGTGGTGGAGGAGACCTTTATCTGCACATGCCAAAATGGTTTTGTAGAGGAGTTCCTAGAGCAAGGGGCCTTCCATATCCTTGCTCTTTATTTTTTGTGTGCCTGAGGATGTGAATCTGTTTTGGATGGGCTGCATTTGGCTCCTGCTGCTTTTGCAGGTGAGGAGCAAGGAGGGTGATGTGAGCACACAGCTGGTGTGAAGGCAGGAGCTGCCTTCCTGGCTCAAAGCAGAAGTTCCTAGACATGCTTTTGGGAGAACTCCAGGCCTGTCAGCTTGCTGCACACCTTAATGCTAATTAAATAAATCACACTAGCTGGAAGACTCTAAAGTCATGTGCTGAAGGTGCTAGGGAGAATGTGTTCCACAGTAACACCTGGAGCTCTGAGCTGAGGATACTGAGTCAAATCCGCAAAAAACAGAGCAGCTCTGCTTTCCAGGTGGTGCTGGAAGCATCCCTTGGACAGAGCCAGGCCTCCTGGTTTACCTTGTCCTGTCCCTGCCATTGCAAAGCAATTTTTCTCCCTCTGCAGGGGTGCCACTTGTACCTGTAAAGCCGCAACTCCTCCTCCTCCTCCTCCTTTGCCTTCCCTCTCAAAATGCCTGCCCTGGCCAGGCCTCTTCCTTGCTGCTTTGTATGATGGGAAAAAAAGAAGTATTCCCTGGCCCAAATTGCACAGAAAATTCCTCCACGTGTGGAAACGTGGTTGGGTGTCTCTGTTCTGCAAAGCCCCGCGCCAGCCCCTCTCCCTGCTGGGCTGGGGCGATTTGAACCAGGGCTCTGAGAGGTTTTTCAGAGCTCTCCAAAAGAGAGGTTGGCCATGAAGTTGGCTCAGAACCGAGACATTTGGGTATTGTCTACTTCCCAACATGAGGGCTGGCACGGGATAAACCATGAGGGTGCTTCCCTGCGCAGCGGGAGCTGGGGGGGAAGGGTGACTTTATTCCCCCAAAACACAGCTTAAAACCAGGATTATGTGACACATGAAGCTTTATTTCAAATCGGCTGGGGTGTCTGTCACGCTCCAGGAAACCTTCTTTTCCTGCTGTGCAGGCTTACCAACGGGAGGCAGAGGTGATGCTGCAGAAGAGGCTGGACGAGGTCAGCGATGAGCTCCGCAAAACCCAGAGCAGCTACAAGAGCCTGTTGGCAGATGCAGAAAAGACCAAAGGGCAGCAGCAGAGCATTGCTGGTGAGGAGCTGGGATCAGCATGGGGAGGGCTCTGGGGCAGACTGGAGACTTTGAGAGCTTGGAGGAGCCAGCTGGGGCAGAATAAGTAGATCCAGGGATGAGTGGTGTTGGTGTGAGCAAGACATGGGCTGATCCCTGGTTCTATCCCAGGATGTTACTCCCAATGCCTCTCTCCTGTGCTGTCCTGCATCCCTGCCTGCCCTTTCTGTGCCTCCTCAAAGCACCCATGGCCAAAACTTCTTTGGCTACGATCCTGCTTGGATCAGAGCAGGGTAAGGAGTCTCCAGGTTTGTTTGCACGTTCCTTACCCTGTTTGTCACCCTTGCCTCCAACAGAACTGCAGGCCAAGCTGCTGAGCTCTGAGGCAGAGGTTAAAAGTAAGCTGCTGGAGTTGGACAGTGTGAAAGGGAAGCTGCAGGATGCCAGCTCGGAGAATACAAAGCTTCTGGAGAGGATCAAGTCCATCGAAGCTCTGCTGGAAGCAGGACAGATGCGGGAGGCAGAAAAAGACAGAGACCTGCAGGTTGTGTGCTCATTTAATTGGGGTGGGAGGAGGGGAGTGGGCGACACTGCTTGCACAATCCCTGCTTCGTCTTTGCTCTGGGATCCTCTCTGGGATGCCACTGAAAGGACTGACATGCATCACATGCCTGGGGCAGGTAATCAAAGTGCTTTCTCTCTTCCAGGCAGCCAATGAAGCAGAAATGAAGCAGCTGCAGTCAAGGTGGGTCCAGGTGCACATCCTGCTGTGGCACCTCCAGCTTGCTGTCCATGTGTCCCAGGCTTTCTTGAGCACTGAGCCTGTGGCTGAGGGCTTCCTGCCTTCCAGGCAGGCTTGGGGCTGCCCAGCTGGGAAGTCAAGGTCAATCCTGGCCAGCAGTGCTGTTTAAAATGTTAATTTGCTCTGCTGCTGGCCCTATGTAACAGCCAGTCCATTCTGAAGTAGGACTGAATTGCTGGCAGGCACGTGGAATCTGACCAGTCCCACAGAACAGGAGGTTCTACTGGTGTTGGTGCTGGGTGTGGGATGTCTCTGGTCCAAGTCCCTGCTCAAGGCTGAGCCAACCAGTGGAAGGTTTTTTAAAATGTTTCCAGGTATCTCCAAGGATAGAGATTCACCAGCACTCTGGGTCCCTATTCCAGTGTTTGATAACCTCTTTCCCCACACCCCAGCACAGAAAGGTTTCCTGGCATTTAACTGGAGTTTCCCATGTCTTGAGTCCTGTCTGTTGCTCCTTGAGCATGTGCTGGGCACCTCCAATAAGGCCCAGGCTCTGCATGGGGTTAAGATTTCTCAGATGCCCCCACTGCCAGCAAGCATCCAGTATCCCTGTAAAGGAAGGCAGCTGCTGAGTTGTCCTGGGACCCCAAGAGACTTGTGTAGTTCTTCTCAACAGCCTGAACCTTGGTTTGCTCAAACTGGGGGTCCTTTCAGGGCATGTGGGGGATCTGAGGGTGTGGAGGGAAGCTGCAGCTCTCTGGTATCAAGTTGGCAGCCCTCATTTAGGATTAGTCAATATAGTGGGATGATACTTTTGAAATGCAGAGCTGTGGGCTCTCTCAGCCTGATGAGCCATGGACAGGAGCAGTCCCAGTTGTGCAAGCTGGAATTCCTGGCCTTTGCATCAGGTTGCTGCTTCATCTTTTTGTGTGTGTACAGCCAGCCAGTTACTTGATTGATTGATATTGCTGGTAAGGGGGTAGAAAACCAGATCCCACTCCAGTATTGCCATGGCTGTGGTTTTTAGTCCTGCTCCCTCTTCCTCCTGCTGTGTGTAGATCCCAGAGCAGACCAGAATAGGAAGGGCTGTGGTCTCCATCTCGGGAGCTTGCTGCCCGTGAGGGAGGTGACTGCTCAGGCTCACTCCTGCATCCTGCCCTTCCAGACTCCAGGAGAAGACAAACCAGCTCTCAGCCTTGGAAAGGGAAGCCACGCAGCTGCGGGAGGCAGTGGAGCAACAGAAGGTGAAAAACAACGTACGTGAGTGACAGACCTCACCCATCTTGGTCACCTGCTGATGGCTCCGGGGTGTAGCCAGAGGCTCTTCAGCCCCACAGATCTCTGGAGGCATTGCCTCATCTGCCAGAGAGCAGGAATACCACTGGCAGGCTGTACAGCTGGAGCTGGTGGGCTGCCTGAGCTGGCATGTCTGTCTCGTGTTCTCTTGGGAGATTTAGGACCTGGTAACCCGGAGGGATCCTACCCTGGTAGGGCCAAGGCAATCCCTGAGCAGGCTCCTTCACACCTTCCTGCTCCTCTGCTCCTTATCCCTCTACTGCAAGGTGGTGTCAGTTTTGTGGAGGCCACCCTGCATCCCTGCACTTGGCCTGTGTCCCCTGCAGGCATCCTGAGCATGCTTGTGGAGCTCCTGCCCCGCCCAGCTGTGGCCTGCTCCCTCCAGGGCACTGCCAGAGCAATGGGGTGTGTGGAGCCACTGGAAAGATGGGGGAGAAAGGAATGCATGCGGGCATGGGATGGAAAACTCCTGACCAAACCCAATTCCCTAGGCAGAGGCTTTGAAATCCCCTGCAGTGCCAGCAAGCAGCTTTGTGGCCCTTGAGACGGTGTGTGGCTTATTGCCTTCTCTGTGTGGTCTCCACAGGACCTTCGGGAAAAGAACTGGAAGGCAATGGAAGCACTGACCACAGTGGAGAAGGCGTGCGAGGAAAAACTGCTTGCTGCTACAAAAGCAAAGGTGAGCCTGGCTTTTCCCTGGTGTTGGAAGGGAAACATTCAGCTTCCTCAAGCCACCAGCGAGGCTTGCCCCGGGTTGCCTGCCTCCTTAGGAGCAGTGCTGGCCCAACGCTGCTGCAAGCTTCTCCAGAATTTCTCTTGAGGGCAGTGCATCCCTCGTACTGGTCACGGATGGGGAGCCTGGAAGGTGGTTGAACTGGAAGTGACATTTTTGTGGTTCGCAGCATCAGCAGTTTTCTGTGTTGGCTGGTTTCCCCAGCCCTGTAGGCACAGAAAAGCAGGACCAGTGTTGTCACCCTGGCCAGCAGGTGCCCAGGACCTCCATCCACTGCAGTTTGTCCCTCTTTCAGGAAGAGCTGGCCCAACAGCTGGACGCGCTCCAGACACGAACCAAGCAGACGTTGCTCTCCGCCCTCCCCGGAGTCACCCTGTCCTCACAGCAGGTGGGACAGGCTTCCTCAGCCCCCCCCAGAACCTCCTCTACATGGGAAGGAGAGATGTCTAAGCATCCTCCTTCTTCCTTGTTCTCTTTCTTCCAAACTCAGGATTATGACACGTGGCTGCTGGAGTTTAAGGAGAAGACCGTGGGTGTGCTAAAGCAGCAGATGATCACAACGGAGCCATCAGTAAGTGAAGGCTGGGAAGTGGAGGGATGAGGGAGTGCTGGAGGGTCACATGTTCCTTCTCCTCATCTCTCTCCCCTTGCCTCTCCTTTTAGGATTCAGCTCTTAAATTAAAAGAGGCAGAGGAAGCGCAAAGCACTTTACAAGCAGAATGTGAGCAGTACAGAATGATCCTCGCAGAGACAGTAAGTTCCTGCTCTTTGCACTGTGTTGGTTTCCCACTGGAAATTCCTCCCTGGAGAGGTCTCCTGGCAACCCAGGCTGCCTGTGAGCTCAGGGTGGGCATCCCTTGGTGTGTTGGGGGGGCAGAGTATTTGTCAGTGAGACAGAGGAACAGGATAAATGTGAGTTTCTAGAGCTCTTCTTCAGCCTAAGTGTGTTGGAAACCTTGCTGGTGGTGATGGGATAAGACACAACAAGGGGTGGTTGAGCCAGAACAAGGATTAGGAGCCCCCAGCCCCACCTGAGGCATCTCATTCTGTCACCTGTTGTTTGCCTCAAATCCTTGGAGAGGCTTTGGCTATGCCAAGGCTTCTGGCCCTTGCACTGCTCGGTGCCCGGTGGGGGCTGGAGGAGGTTTGGGCTCAGCTGAGGCTTTGCCTGCAGGAAGGGATGCTGCGAAACCTGCAGAAGAGTGTGGAGGAGGAGGAGCAAGTGTGGAAGGCAAAGCTCACAGCCTCTGAAGAGGAGCTCCAAAAGGTGCGTGTTGGTGACACACCTGGGCTTGGTGCTCCTGGAGCTGGACTTCCAGGAGAAGGGGATCTGTTGGCTATGAATTGGTTGGTGATCCTAAGCGTTCCTGCCAGCTGTGAACACCGAGACACAGGGACTTTCTTTTCTCCCCAAATCTACCCCTCCTGTCACCAAGCCAGCTGACAAAAAGCCCACCTCACGTAGAATGTTCCCTCTTGAATGCAGAACTGAGATTAAGCTATTTTCCATGGTCTGGCTGCTCCTTGTCCATCACGTGGGGTATTGGAGTTAACTGGGGCTGCAGGGAGGTGGGGGAAGCAGTTGTACAAGAGATGTTTGATTTCTCAGCCCGCTGCTGGCTCCTGCAGCGCCAGCACTGCTGAGGGCTGGTGTAGGATTGCACAGGGTGACGTGGCTGCTGATGGTGTGCGTGATGGGAAGAACGTGATGAGAAGAACGCCTGGTGCCTAGGGCAGCTCCCAGAGCAATCCTGCCTCTCGGTGGAGAGGAGGTGAATTCCTCCTTTCCAAAAACTTCAACATCTGTGGAGTCTTTAAAAAACCAGCCTGGGTTTAAGTGCTTTTTCTGGCAGCTTGGCCTCTCTTAATAATGAAGTCCATGCCACCTCATCGGAAAGTTGCTGCTTCCAAACCAAAAACTGCTTTCAGCACGA
>NW_008237239.1:18301597-18321255 GCF_000691975.1 Corvus brachyrhynchos | reverse complement strand
GAAAAACTGCTGTGAGCGGTAAGCTGGTGCTGAGTCTGCTGCTGGTTTCTTGGGTGTTGAAACCTGACTGCAGCCACCTGAAGCACTGCAGGCAAGAGCTGTTGCCTTGCTCCACGATTTATTGCATGTGTGTGTTAGACTTGTCCTCCCTGGGAAGGAGAGCTCCTCTGTGGAGCTCCCCTTGGATGTCAGACTTCTACCTGATGGGTGCAGGATGAGGTGGGAGTGAAGCAGCAGCCAGTTTTTGATTGAGCCAGAGGTGCTCAGTGTCCTCCTCTGATCCTTTCTGCTTCAGTCACACCTGCAGCTGAAATCCCTGGAAGGCATGGTGGAGAAGTTGAAAGCAGATCTGCAGAGCACAGATCAGGTGAGGTTTTTTGGGGAGGGGAGGTCTCTGCATGGGTACCAGAGAGGCGCACGCTGGGCTTGCCTTGAGTCAGGCCCCATCTCCTGACTTGCCTTGGGGAGGGCAGGCTTTAACCATAGGATGTTTGGGATGTGTTGGACCTCAAGCAATCAACCCCCTCCTGCTTTCCTCTCTTTTAATCCAGTTAAAGGAATACACCTCTCTTCTGGAAACGCAACTGGAAAATCACTTGGAGACAGCCAGCTCCGAGCGCCAGAACTACACAAAAGAAGTTGGAGCCGTAAGTGTGGTGGCTGCTGCCTTCTTCACCTTCTTCTAACCCTGACTCACCACCCATGCACGTTTTGAGGATTTGAGGAGTGCCCTGGGATTCTGGGAAGTGCCCCAGGGATCTGCAGCTTTGCAAAGAAGGAGAAAACAGATGGAGATGGTTGCTCCAGTCTGGGTTGCAGACTCCTAAAGCCAGGATAGCCATGGGCAAGGTGATGGGTCAGGGAGATCTGTATGGAGGTGCTGTCTGCTGCTCCCAGGTGGCCCGTGTGGTCTGTGTGGCTCAGGTGAGACAGGCCTGTCCCATGGCTGTCTCTCTGAGCAGGCATCAGAAGGCAGATCAGCACGTGATGCCACCATGACCTCTTTGAGATGTTGCATCATAAAAAAGCCTCCTTAGGCCAAAGAGTTCCAAAACCAAGTGCATAAAAGGACTATTTTTTTTCTCCTTTCTGTTCCTCCTCGACAGTTGAGGCAGCTCTTGTCAGAGTCCCAGGAGGAGCTGGAGGCAGCAAAGACTGAAACGCAGAAGCAGAGCAAGGAGCTGGCCCTGGTAAGGAGGGACCCTGGGAGATGCCCTGCTGGGTCCTTGGGGCTGGTTTGCAAACCAGCTGTGGGGCCAGCACCCTTCCTGTGGGGCTGAGGGAGGGCAGGAAGGCACAGCCATTGCATGGGGAAGCCTGGTGGGGACCACATATTCAGAGGCAGTGCTTGAGACCCAGAAGGAGATTTTTTACTTGCCTGTCTTTCCTCCTGATTGGGAGGTGATGGGGGTGAGAAGCAAGGGGGAGCAGCAAGGCTTGCTCAAGCTGCTGTGTAGCAGAAAAACCCAGCTGCCCCGCCACTGGACACTTGTCACCACACCACCACTCTGGGGCAGGGGTTTGTGTGTTCATCCATCCGTCCATCCATCCCAGAGCAGATGAGGTGGATGCTCTGCATCCCTGGGAGCTGTCATGCCTCCAGCTGCCCAGGTTAGGTACCACTGTCCTGCTCTGGCAGAAACCGAGGTGGTTTTCCAAACATTCCAGCTCATGTGCAAGCCAAAAAGCTGGCAGGCTTTACCTGTAGGCCCCTGTGGGTCGTGTGAAGGCTGTGGCACAGAGATATTGCTGCTTGCTGCTCCTCCCTCAGGCCAGGCAGCAGCTGAGTGAGGTGAAGAGCCACGTACAGGAGGGAGAATAGTGGGGTTACAAGCTGAGCCAAGTGAGCCTGCACCCCTCGAGGTTGGGGTGGTGAGACCACTCCTGTGGAGGCTCTGACCCTTAAGCATGTCCCTGGCCTGTGTCACCATCTCTCACCACATGGAGAACTGCACACAACTCTGCTCAGGGCTGTCACAGCTGTGTTGTGTCCCACCCTGTGTTGGGGGCAGCCAGCCCAGCCCCGCCTCCCCCAATCAACCATGGATCCTGTTCCCATAGGGAATATAGCAGCCAGCTTTCACCAGGCTGTTCCCCTTGGGAGCCCTCTGTCCTGGCACCAGGCTGGCAAGGTTTGGGGGATGCAGGCAGGACATGCTCCAAGCCCTTGGGCCAGCACTGCCATGTGACAATGCCCTGTGGGGCTCAGAGCTTGGGTCTCCTCAGAGGAAGGGGACAATACCCTGACAGAGCTGTGCTGGGATCCCTTCCCAGCCAGTGGGGATTAGGATTACAGAGGCTCCATAAATCTTGCTGGAGCTGGGCTGAGGGCATTAGCAGCAGCTGTTCCCTTCCAGGCTGACATCTCTGCCAGTGGCAGTGCTCTTTCTCTTTTAATCCTGTTAACTGTGGAGCCTTCTCCCAGTCATGGGAGCCTGCCAGGCACATCTTTCTCTATGGGGTGCCTCTCATCCCACATGCCAGCTGGTGCTGCCTGAGGAGCAAGCAAGATTTAGTAGTGCTAAGCCAAGCCCCAGGCCCCCCCATCAGCAACCTCCCAGCAGAGGGGGGATGCTGGTACCTATTGCCCATTGGTGCCATGGTGAATGCTTCCGTTTTTATTTCTTCTGTCCAGCCCAGCTCTCTTGGTGATGTCCCTGCTAGCTCATTTCGTGAGTCTTTTTAAAATTTTATTTCTGGGTGTTTTCCCCTCTTCTCAACACAGCTGAAAACCCAGCTGGAGCAGAACGAAATGCTGGCGGAGAAGGAGCAAATGCTGCGGCAAAAGCTGGCACGGGAGCTGGAGGAGGTGGGTGTGGGCGAGGATACCAGGGTTTGCAAAGCCTTCCTGGGTTCTTGGCTGCTAATAAAGCCCAAGAATTAATTTGAAGAATTAATCTGAAGGCTTTTTCCCCATCACTGTCCACACCTCAGACATGGCTGTGAGACATTCTCTCCCACAGCTGAAGGACTTCTTAGAGCTGCTGTGCTAAAGCCATGTGGCATCACTGGCCCCTCAAATTCAGCTCTCCCAGTGCCCCCATGTCTTGTGCCAGGTTTTTGCTTTGAGGGTTAAGGGCTTTAGCTGGGTTTCCTGCTGCTCCTGGTGAGAAATGCCATCTCCCTGGTGGAAGCTGTATCAGCATAAGCAATGCCTTCTGTTGCTGGACAACCCAGCGCTGCAGCAGGACACACCCAGGGGGCACCCAGGGATGGCTGGAGCAGGATGTGTGGGAGATGCCGTTGGCTTCTGTGCTTACTGAGTGTGTCCTTTTGCAGGCCCAGAGCTTAGCACGCAGCTTGCAAGCAGAGCTGGAAAAGCTGAGACTGGCTGAACATGCAGCAGCTTCAGACAGGGAGGAGGCCCAACATCTCAAGGTGATTTGGCTGTGCTATGACAGCAAAAGTCATGTCCGAGCAGGACTAAGGGCATGATTTATCATTTCTGAGGATGAAGGAGTGAGGCCCATGGTTACCCTGCAGGAGAGGGCTGAGAGCTCCACCGTGGCTGAAGGACAGCAGGGTCACAGCTACTGCATCCCTGCAGGCCAAGAGAAGTGTGATGCCCTGAGCAAACACACACAGGCTGGGCTTTTCACACACTGGGAAAGCATCCAGTCTCAGCCCATGGCATCTCCAGGGGGCCAGAGAGAGCTGTAGCTTTGGGGGATGCCTGTTCTCCCTGTCCAGGAGGGAAGTAGGTGTTCCCCTGGCCTGTGGTCACTGAGACAGCTTGATGCAGGCCTGAGGTGCTTTGAAGGGGTGAAGGTCAGCAGGCAAAGGGAGGCTCAGGCAGATGCCTTCTTTTGACTGCCATGTAGGAAAGACTTGAAAAAGAAAAAAAATTAACAAAGGACCTGGGCCAGGCAGCAACCAAACTACAGGAGCTACTGAAGGTTACCCAGGACCAACTGGCCAAAGAGAGAGAAATGGTGAAGAAGTTGAAAGAACAGCTTCAGGAAACGGTACTGGTGGTGGCCATGGCCCTCCCCTTGATGCTGGTGGAGGCCATGGGGCAGTGTGCACCAGGCAGGGGTTTAAAACTGGAGGCAAGGTGGCCTTTGCTGCCAGAAACCATTTGGGTGGTTTTGGGAAACCCTGGGATCACATGAGATGGTGGTCAAAGTTCTCCCTGCCCCATCTGTGAAATGCTTTGGGGCTTGAGCTGCCATGAGAAAAAGGTTGAGCCAGTTGAGTAACCCACTTCTTTTTTCCTTCTCCAGGGGAAAGAGGACAGTTCAAAGGAAGGGACTTCAGTTTGACAAGTCTTCACCCTGGACCTTACAGTAAACTTACCAAAATGCCTTACACATTCCTAAAAATAAAAATTTATGCTGAATTTACTGTAGATAAAAGATACCAAGCCATTAGCGACCCAAAACCTAGTTTTGAAACTTACAAGAAAACATACAAAACCCCCCCCAAAAACCAGCCAGTAAACACTGCAGTTTGTAAGAAAATCTTCATACTGTTTTGTACAAGTCTTCGTTTCCTGGGGAGCTGCTGTGGCCACGCTGGGCACACGCTGGGGCTTCACCCTCCTGTTCCAGCAGAACCCACCAACGTGTGAAAAGGGAAGACTGCGTTTTTACATCAACCAGTGCAATTATATTTTTTTTCCTTTTTCTGTTTTTTTCTTTCCTTTTTTTTTTGAGTGAAAGGAGTGTGAAAGTAAGACCCACCATGGAAGGATGCCCTCTTGGATGGGTGGCTCTTGGCACGTGTATTTCTGGGTGTCGATGCAATTAAAATGATGTAGTGAAAAGAGCTTGTCCTTGCTTTGTTTTTCTTGGGGTTTTGTTTGTATTGGGTTTTTTAAATTTGCAAGCCAGGTAGGGTTTTGGGGTCACTGAAGAAGGACTCTGCTTTGGCCAAGAACATCTTCTTTATTCCCCCCTTGCTTGTTATGTCACAGAAGCCATCCCCTGGTTTTGATCCACTATAGGCAAAGGAGAGAAACAATTCCTTCCCACTGATGATCCAGGGCTGGGCTCCCTGTGTGGGGGTTGGCAGAGGGATTGACACTTTTGCATGGCAGTAGGGGCATGGTGGGGACAGGGACCACTCCTCCTGCTTGCTTTAAAACCTAGTGCTCCCCTGTAATCTGTCCCTGTGGGTGCTGTGTGGTGGTGGCCCTCAGTTACCGTCAGGCTCTCCAGTCCTCTGTTTTCTTCTTGTGGCTTTCCTTTTTATTTTTTTTTCTCCAATTGTTCATTCTTTTGTTGTTCTTTCCTTTTGTTTTCCTTTTTTATTTTTGAGCTGGTTTCTTAGGAAATGGCAGAGGCCACGTGACAGCTTGGTGGCTGTCTCCCCACAATAAAGCTGCTGAGCCCAGTGCTGACATCAGCAGGATTTGAGAGAGGGGAGGAAAAGGCCCCTCAGTCACTCCAGTGCGTGCAAAGAGCCAAGGCCAGGAAGGAGGATGAGGGGCAGACCTGCTTCCATTTTGTTCCTGGGGAAGGCCAATGTGTGACCAACCGCTGTACTACACACCAGAGACCCCACAGGACTGGGACATCCTGTCCCTGCCTCAGCACTGTGGCTTTTGGGGCCATGATGAAGGGTGCAGGAGGAGGGTGTGTGATTCATCTGGGACCAGATAAGAGAAAGGGCCAAGAAAATGGGGAGCTGAAAATCCTAGAGGGACAAACTCGGGAAGCAGACCTTTGCCCCACAGCCAGGATTAGCCTGTGGTTTATCTTCCTGGACTTCGTGGCACATACAGAGGAATGCATGAATCAAGGGCCACTGGTGACCTCAGCCTGTCAGCATTGGCACTCTGTTGGATTGAAGCTCCCCAAGAGTGAGGGAATGCCCGCATTTTATCAGGATTGCACAAAACCCCCACCCAGCCCACAGGCTGGAGGGAGCTGTCGAGCACGTCAGGGTGGCTCCCACCCCCCAGGAGCCATGGAGAAGGGCCCCACAGCCACAGGTGCCAGGAAGTGACGCAGTTCCTTTGGTTTTGCAGTTTTTTGCTTTTGCAACAACTTTTTCCTTTATTGTGGGGCTCCTGTGCAGAGATACCCAGGCCTGTCCACAGAAACAGTAACAGACCCCAAAACAGCCAGTGCAGGGAGTGCACCACAGAGCAGGTTAGATCCAGTGGGGCTCCAAAGGCTGCCCCAGAGCAGGTTCAGTGTGCCCAGCCCCGGGGCACACAATGCTGAGCTGGCTGTTTTAGGAAGAAAGAGAAGGACTGTTCTTGTGACACAAAGCTGAAAAAAACCCAATGCTCTTTGGGGAAAGACATTTAGCTGATTTTTTTACACCTGTAGTGGTACTGTTGCCATTTTTTAACTCCCTTGGCACCTTGATGGAAGGGGAAGGCCATCCTGAGGGGCCAGGAGAAAGCCAAACCTTGCCCAAGACCATATGGAACTGAGGCCTGGCCAGCCCCTGCTCTCCCCACAGGTGGTGGGATTTTGCCATGTGCCCGGCCAGAGTCACCTCCTTTCCTCCAGGAGAGCCACCCAGGCTTGGTGCTTAGCAGCTCATGACTCACAGCAGCCCCTGCCCTGCAGGCCGGTACCTTTATTGGTAAAGATCATGAAGTTGCTCAGCTGCAGTGACTTGGAATAAGAACACTGGATCCTCCTTCTGCTGATTCAGCCATGCCTGGAGTTACTTTACAGCCTGGGTGCCTGGGCTTATCAAGGCACAGTTTAAGACACTCAATTAAACCTTGGTTGTAAATTACATTTACACTGCCTGCTGTTTACACTGAGGCCTGAATTATCAGTCTTCATTTCCTGTTCTCATCTTCTCCCAGGCCCAATGGACAAAATTGGCTTTTGGGTAACCATTGCCTGCATGTAGACTTCAAAATGTTTGCACTACCTGGGCTTTTTTTTTGAACTTGTGGGACTGAGCTGCCTCCTTCACCTGAATCTCTTCACCTTGTTCTTCATGCAATCCTGTTAGGAAGTGATTTCTCCCAGCAACCAGCCAAGTTATAAGGAAGCATTCATCATGTTGTCTCTCCCTGCTTTTCTTGCCTTTTCAGAAGGTCTGGGTGATTTAGAAGAAAAGACGCAAGAGTTTCAACCCCTCAAAAAGCAGGACAAACAACCCTGAGAGGCGAAGTTTGGCCAGCAAACCCCACAGTGTGGACAAGCCCACAGCACTGTAGCTCTGAGGATTAAGACTGTTAGCTCTGGAGCACAAAGATCAATACACTTTGGGACCTGTGCAGAGTCCTAAAAGCAGCCAGACTCTCCAATTGACTGAAGCTGCCACACCCTGCCAAGGCCCAAAGTGTCACCTCTTATCACTCAGTTCTGGGACTAAGGCACTTTGAAACCAAGTCCCCAATCCAAGGGCTTTCACATTGCGGGAAGCGCTCTCCCTTACAGGTCTGACATCCTTCCTCTTTTGCAGTGTCTCCTGCTCCATTTTCTGACCAAGGAAGGAAATCCCAGGCAGGAGTGACTACTCTCACCTGGGCTAGATAAGGATGCCTGCAGCCTGGAGGCACCAGCTATCAGTGGGATCTTGGCTAGGAGTTGCCTGTTTGTCAGGCAGCACCACTCCCAGTGTGTCACACTGGTTTCCTTATCTCCACCTGGACTTTGGACAGAGATCAGTACTGCAGACACTTGGGCAAGGAGGAGCTGTTTACGAGGATCTTTACCCACTTGGGCGAGCCCCCAGGTGACTGAAAGACAGGCTAAAAGCCCCAGCAGAATCCAGGCCAGTCTGCTTTGCTCAGAATCAGGAAGCTGCACTCCAATGGATCCCTTTGCATCAGAAACCCTTGTGCTCCCAGCCCTGTGACCCGCATGGGTGCCAAGTCAGAGCAGTCAGTCAATGCCTGTCTTTAATGAAGGGGTTTAACCACGCAGCATGGCCAGAAAGGGCACATGCTGAGTTAGGTCATGGCCCATTATTGCCCTGGCCCCCAAACACAGCAGCTCAGCGCTGGCACTGCTCTGCCAGGAGCCGAGGGGACACTGCAGCTTTCTGTCCCTGCACAGCTGGCAACAGCTCAGGGAGGAAGAGCCATCCTGTGACTGCCCGGGCTCCGTAGGGCTGGCCAGAGAAAGCTCCCTCACTCCTCACACGGAAGGTAGTGCAGAACAACCAACACATGGCCGGGCTCCTGCTGCTCAGACTGCAAACAGGGAGATGGCTCCCAGGAAGGCCCCCAACCAGTGGGAATTTAGGCCCAAAGCCTAAGGGCACACAGCAGGTGCTGTTTGGGAACTGGAGCCTGCAGCAAGCAGGGGCATGCAGGGCCAAGGAGGGGAGCACACTGCAGACACAAACCTGCTTTCCCCCCGTATCCCTCCAGCTCTTCCTTCTCCCAAGAGCAGGGAAGGGCAGTAGCTGCAGAAGGCACAGCAGCTCCCTAAGTGCTTACCCAGATCCAGCAGTGCCAGCCCCGCTGCAGGAGGGCTGATCCAGAGGCTGGAGAGGAATCAGTCACTGACCCAGGGGAGGGAAAGCCCATTTATTTAGGCTGTTCAAATTTGGCACGCACAGAACATATCACAGTAATGCACTGGAGGCTAAGGGTTTTGGTTTTTTTTTTCTTTTTCTCTACAGACATACAAGAAAACTCTATGCAACTCCCATGTACACATTACACAAAGGAAACAGCTTTAATCAACCACTGATGAAACATGGAAGCTTTTAAGATCTCTGTAGCTGGCACAGGAATGTTCTCTACCCCCCATACAAAAGGCATTTCAGGTCAAACTTTCTAGTAGGTGATATTTCCATGCATTTCTACAGAATTAAAGAAGCTAACAGACAAAAAGCCCAGATCAAGCCATATTAGTCAGGCTGATTGGTTCTACTAAGTTAAATCAATAGTAATTATGGACAAATGGACCAAGTGACCAAAAACTGGGGCTGAAAATACAATTTTTTAAGTTGTGGTTCCTTTTCATTGTACTACCCATAACCAGAGAGCTCAGATACAAGAACCTGCATTTATAAAAGCCTCAGAAGCATCTGATCCACTAGCAAGTGTATTATTAGAGAAAGGTAGTTCTAAATTAAACTATGTCAACAGAAAAAGCAATTTCTATAGAATCACTCAGGAGGAAAGAGACCTCAAGACACTTCATAACAAGAAAATTGAACCTACAGAACAAGTGAACCTTTAAATATTATTACTGCACCGTGAGTTTACAAGGAAGTGGATTAGGACTACTTCTCCAGTAAAAGCGTGTCTGTTTTATGTCTAGCTTCATAATTAGGCTTTTTTGGTACAGCTCTGCAACTGCAAGCACTAAGAATTTAACCCATTTTCCGTGCTAACAGGTTGCTTTAGCTGAAGATTAACCACAGGTTTTAAGTTTTATCTTAAATGGTTACAGGGGAAAAGTTTTTGAATTTTGCTTGTTACTGTTTAGAAAAGCAAGAACAGGAACCAGATCATTCTCACCTCTCCACCTATCATGATACACTGCTCAAATTTTTGGAGACCTTTAGTGTTAATCCACTGGGGACAGAACTGGGCTGGACAACCAATGCAAATATTAATACACCAAGATAAATCCTTAATTTCATTTATTTAGGGTCATTTGTACATACGAGCTACATCTCCAAAATCTACTTTATTCTACAAGACAGCTTCCCTACTGTTAGTGAAACCCTTGCCTAGAATGTTTGCTTTATATAACTGATCTATTAAAACATGGAATGCTTGTAGAGTTGTGGCACTGAATGACATCTACACGGGACTTCCTTCAAAAGCTACGACTAGGGAGCCTCCTAGCTTCTCAGCAATGCAAGCTCGGTTCAGGTCCTCTGGCCCATTTGCTTGGCATTCATGCTTTATGCCTAAAAAAAGAGGCAAAACACTCAATAATGCAGTATTTCAGCATGCTGGTAAGCAATCAAAGAAACATACCTGGTAGTAGTATTAGAAGCAGCAATCCAGTCACTCAAGCAGACAAGTCCTGCCTTAGCTTAGGGAATTTGACAGTTTTTCCCTGACATGTCCCAGGAGACATCTGGCTGCACACCAAATGTCACTGTAGGGACATGTAGGGAGAAATCTGTCACTAGCTCAGTGCTCAGACTGTTGGCCTTTCATGGCAGGCTCTTAGAGCAAATCCCTCATTTCTTGTGCTGCCCTGGATACAGCAGGGGAGGGAGCTCCAGGCAAGCACATGGAGAAGGCTCACTCAACTCCCGCTGGCTCTGCAGAGGTGGCTGAAAGCATCACGCTGAGAACCTGAGAGGCAGAGACTGAGAGCTGGGCTAAGCAACCAACAGTGCTTTCTCTTCCTTTTTAAGGATGGGAAGCCCAACCCATGCCTGTCTTATATGGTGAAAAGCTAAATTTCTTCAGGATTTCTTTTTCTCAACTTCCATATGTGCAGCACACAGCAGTCTCCCAGGGCAGTTCCAATCCCTGGGCAAGCCATCCTGTGAAGGCTGGCACTGCTGCACAATGATCCTGTCAGTCTTGCACAGTGCAAGATTTTGGCCCAGTGCAGCCTGAGGAGCTGAAGAATGCTACCTGGCTATAAGCCAGACTGACTTACTATAGCACAGTAAGTTTATGAGACTGTGCATTTTAACAGACACTGGGATCAAAGTGCTCTGTCACAGCACCAAATCCAGCTTTGTGTTATGAATCTCATGGTTTCTAGTCTGTATGGTGCAGACATGCTGCTCCATATGGTACATCACACACTGCAAAACCTGCTCTTGTCCTGAGCACTGTTCTAGTGCCTCTGAAATTTTGTCAGATAATGTAAATTTGAGCCAGAGCTCATTTTAGCTCTGTGACATGACACTTCACCTCTCACTAGTATCTCAAAAAATCAACAACAAAACAACCCCCAAAACCTAAACTAAGTCTTGCTGTGTACTCCAGGGACACAGCAGAGTTAGGAGCATTAGTTCTATTACGTACCTTGAAACTTCTTTTTGATTGCATCCTTGGAACTTGCGTAGATCATCTTACTTTTGAGAGGTGCTTGTTCTGGTGCCCTAGTGGGAGACACCATAGAGAGTGAAATTAGTGACACTGATTATCCAGCCCAGACAAAAGCAGTATCCTACCCACCATGGACAAGTGGAACATCTCATGGCTCACAGTACAGGCATCAGGCTGCCCAGCTCACTGTAAGCCTGCCATTTTCACAGCCTGGACAATACAAACACTCACAGACCTCACCCACAGTGCCTGGACTGCACGTTAGGAATGTGAGACTTGGAAAGGTGGCTTACCACAAGAAAAACATCAGCTCTTCTTTTTTGGATTCCTTGGTCTCAAAGCTTGCATCATACAAGGCATAGCGGCAATCCTTCTCGGGAAGCATCTGCACAAAGTGCTTGAAAGGGTCGGTGACTGTCACTCCGACATCTCCCACCAGAATCTCTTTGCCTTCCTCCACAATAATGCACTTTTTGTCTGGACTGAGGCAGAAGATGACAGCCTTCTTCCTCTTCTTGATTTCCTCCGGCGTGGAGCACTTCCGCACTTTCATGTCGTAAAAGATACGGCACACCTCATCGGCCACTTGTACTCCGGAGGCCTGCAAAGACCACAGCAAACACCTTCAAGGCCTTCCACCCCAAATCTTCCCAGCTACATTATGGCACTGCCTTAAATTCAAGCCTAGAAGACAATAGCTTCTTGCAATAGTCACTCGTGGCATGAGAGTCTCGTCAGAAAAGGCTGCAGACCCTCTTTTCCAAAGCCAAGGAAAGAATCCGGAGTCTCACTGCTGTCCACAACCAACTGCCAAACCAAAAACCGTTCCAAAGAAGGCACAATCCTACTTACACCAGAACACTGTTTTGGGGGAGTTTTACAGGCATGCCAACCCCTTATTCTCTGAGATTCAGTTGTGGCAGATCCTTTGGCATTACAGCAGCTCTCTTCCCTGTTTCAGGCTGGCTGGACAAGCCCACAAGGGTCTTCTGTTCAAAGTTTCCCAGCCATTTCCAGCATGCTTGCTAGCAGCTTTAGGAACAGAGGAAAAACTGGCCAAATTCCATACTTTCCACATAGACTTAGTTTAGAGATCAAGAGATGTAGTGGGATACTGGGAGCGCAGTAGTAGTTTTTAGCTGAACAAACCAACTTTGGGAAGTTGCTCTGAATTCAGTATTTCAAACAGAGAACTTGCAAGTCCTAACAGATAACGTCTCTACTTCTCAGAACCTACTCCAGCGGTTTTTAAAACAAGCTCAACGTTCTCCCCCTCACCCTCTTGGAGTCAGCTGGGAAATAGTAGTGAGTGATATCATATTCCCCTGTGTAAGCTGGAGCAAGAGGTGCACATGCAGCATTATAAATCTGATGTTAAAGGCAGCTGCACAGAATAAAGAAGACAAGACCTAGCAAGAATGACAAAAGGCTGAAACGCATTTTCAGTCTGATGCTTTTCTGGGAATAAGAAAAAAAAAAAAAAAAAAAAAAAAAAAAGAAGTGGCAAGTAGAAGCATTTACATCTGAGTTTTGTTCTCCGAGTGCACCAAGCTGGAGACATTAAAAGCAGCTGTGCATGAGTGAATACGGCAAATGTGGGAAGCCAGCAGGCACTGCTGGAAGGACATCATGGCCAGAGCAGCAAAGACCAAACTGAAGCCTATCCAGTACTCTATGTGTTCAAAATACTACACATAGTATAAACAGTGAGATTCCTTTAGAATCCTGCTTCCTCCCTCACTATTTTTTTGACTTCCAAATTCAAGTGACATTACTCATACTCATCTATCAGAAGGAAAACTGCCTTTCTCCCTCTGTGTAAACCACCACACGTCACTGCTATGAGCACAGTCAGCAGTACCAACAGCCAGGTGAGACACACAACTGAAAAAGGCTAAAGGTTGTTCTTCAATTTTTTAAACTTATCTTCAGCCCCAAAATGTGAGCTCAAGGGATTAATTTTGCATCTTCAAGAAACAGCAGAGTTCAGCTGCAAAACCAGGGGGACAGAGGTGCAGAACTACTTGGTAGTCAGGCTGCCCTTGAGAGATGGTTATGGACTGGACACCTACTTAATGTGTAAAAAAAAAAAAAAAAAAAAAAAAAGAAGTGGCAAGTAGAAGCATTTACATCTGAGTTTTGTTCTCCGAGTGCACCAAGCTGGAGACATTAAAAGCAGCTGTGCATGAGTGAATACGGCAAATGTGGGAAGCCAGCAGGCACTGCTGGAAGGACATCATGGCCAGAGCAGCAAAGACCAAACTGAAGCCTATCCAGTACTCTATGTGTTCAAAATACTACACATAGTATAAACAGTGAGATTCCTTTAGAATCCTGCTTCCTCCCTCACTATTTTTTTGACTTCCAAATTCAAGTGACATTACTCATACTCATCTATCAGAAGGAAAACTGCCTTTCTCCCTCTGTGTAAACCACCACACGTCACTGCTATGAGCACAGTCAGCAGTACCAACAGCCAGGTGAGACACACAACTGAAAAAGGCTAAAGGTTGTTCTTCAATTTTTTAAACTTATCTTCAGCCCCAAAATGTGAGCTCAAGGGATTAATTTTGCATCTTCAAGAAACAGCAGAGTTCAGCTGCAAAACCAGGGGGACAGAGGTGCAGAACTACTTGGTAGTCAGGCTGCCCTTGAGAGATGGTTATGGACTGGACACCTACTTAATGTGTGAGTTTTTTTAAAGCTTTGACCAGTACCTACCACAGAGGACCTCATATGAACCCAGATTCTCCTTTTTCTACCAACATCCCTCCTCCTGTAACTCTGAGTGGCTGGCATACACTGCTAACCCAGTGAGGAGAGGTGGCACAGCTGGCAGAATCTATTACTGTGGAGTTTTCTAGAGCTCCCAAGAGCTGGTCGTGGAAAACCAGGGCAATCTCATACATCAGGAATCTGAGACAGCTTTCCAGCTTTTCTTTAGGGTGGAGAACAGTGCTCTTTCAGGGTTTACCTAAATACAAGGGGACCTCCCTCAAGAATTACAATGCACGGTCTGTCTATAAGGGGTAATCTATGCAGAATTGCTTGCACTTTGGGACAGGAGAACAGCAATTCAGTCACTGTGCCTCAGCTGTGTGGCAGGCAGCTATCCTTCTGCATATCACCAATAAGGTGAGGAAAGTACATTGAAAAAGCCTATTTCAGGATAAATTTGAGCAACGGTGCAAACACAGACTCAAAGTGACTCATTCCTGTGTCACCTCCTCCGTGCAGAGACACTGAACTTTGTTGGAGTGTGACAGAGATAATGAGGAATAAAGGTCTTTCTCCTCCTGTCCCTGTGCCTGGTGTGGGCAAAAGCCTCTTTGGGAAGACTCTACGTAATACGAAGTTAACCTAATAAGGCAAACAGTGCAGCAACTACAGCTATTTTTTCATTCACTAAGGACAAACCCACAGTGAATTCAAGAGAACCCTTTTCCTCCCCGAGGTTTATTTTCTAGCTAATGGTACCTCAGTAGCTGACAATGGGAGGTAAGACTCGGGTTTTAGTCACAAACCCCCTCGAGATTCTTAGAAAATGCACAGAAAGCCTGAACTGGCATAGAAATGAAGCTATTAATCATGGAAAAGCAGTTCACGTCACCTACCTCTACCTTTGTCAATTCTCGAGTTTTGCTCCAACACTACAACAAATAATTCCTCTGCACCATGTCATGTTGACTTCGAAAACAGAGGTTAATGCTCAGCTTAGAGCCAAAAGCAGCAGCAATAGAGCTGCAGGTTGATGCAAACTGTGCAGTCAAGTGCATTTACTTGTGCTACTACACAGCCAGACACATGTCTCCAAGTCAGGAGACAAGTTGTTTCTTTAAAAAGAATCTGAGCACTGCTGACAAGTCAGTTCAGATTCCAAAAATGTTGGAAGTATTTAGTCTGGAAACTCAAAATTCACTGTTAAACTGCAGCTGATAACTGGGACTGACCAGAAGCTGAAGGGAAAACGGTGAGAACTGGATTTTTTAGCTTTCCAAAGCAAAAGGCTGTTAGTAGCTGGTGCTACTCCTTTTCACAGCTGCTGTACAACCCCTGGATTCATCACACAGGCTGACATTAGCAGCCATTGTATTGCCAGGGACAATGCAGATTTGTTCCATCTGAGAACACCCTATAGCCGTGTTGCAGTATGGGTTGAAATGAGCCAGTGCAACAAACCAATTCCCTCTGAAAAGAGGATCTACTGCCATAACTGCAGGGCTCCCTCTTCAACCCCGGGCCTGTACCAGCCACAAATGGCTTCACAAACACACTTAAAAATGAAAAAAACTCAAACCCCAGGCAGCTTTTGTTGTAAGGTAGTTGCAACCACTCTATGTAGAACAGCAACAGGATGACTGCTAAGAGCACTGGAACAAGGAGAAATGCCAGACTCTAAATACACGTCCTCAAGCAACATTTTAACCTAATCTCTGCTGTCTTGTCCAGAAGATCTGGTGAGAAGCCTCCACCCTCCCAGTAATGACAGAGAAAACATTTGTTAGTCTGGATTTTCCCTCTTTGGCTAGATATGGCTCTGCTCAGAAGACTCAATACAGCACATTGGTTATAATTTTGTGCATTGTGCCTTGAACACTGTAGAGCTTCAGCAGCCAGCCTGGTCCTGTTCCTTTTTCAGGATTGAAGCAGTTATCCAGCTCTGGACTGGCACATGGGGGCTGGTTCAGTGAGCAGCACATACTGCAGGCACTTGTGGGATCCCTGACCATCAGCCAGCTGGTGACATTTCACTGTAGGACACAGACCTTTAACTGCAACAAGGAAGCAGCAAGCAGACAAGCCACCTAACTCCCAGATGGGAAAATGATGCCAGGACAGTGCATTCAGGGAGACATTCAGGAAAGAAGGGACAGAGTGAGTTTCCCTGAAGGAATCAACAAAACTGAGTTGTCCCCCAGAACCTCCATGCAACTGCTGCAGACACAGCACACCCTGGGAGCTGAGCCCCTCACACATTATCCCGCGGCACTCATGACAATATCCCCACTGGATCTCACACAGCCTGCCGCAGGCACCTGAGGCGGGCACTGCATTCACTGCCTTGTCAGCAGGCACTGCAGGAACACAGCGGCTCTTGTTCATAAAGCCTCCTTCTTGCCTGAAGTGCAAAGCTCTGCAGAAGTCTTGGGAGAGCACGATGCCCGCCCTCCACAGGGCAGCCCAAAGAGGGAGCCTTCTGTCCAGCAGCCTTCCACCTGCAGGAGCCAGACCCAGCTGCCTCCACTAAGAGCTCCCAACATTTTGCCTCCATTGCCAAGTACCCAAACTGAAATTTAATCTGAATTGGGGAAGACTGAAGAAGAATCCAAAGCTTTCTCAAGAAAATCCCCACATACAGAAAGCCATTTCAGGAGTGAGAGACATGCCAGACACCTGATAAACTGGATTTGTAGCAAACCTGCACTAAAACACAACTTTGACACAACAAAATTTTACTTCTCTTTTGTTAGGAAGTGCTGTGAGCTTCAGCATTTCTCTTGAATACTTAAAATATTTTACCTAAGAAGAGCCTTTGCTTTCCTCAACTGTAAGACATCTAAGAAGACCTTAAGCTAATGACTTAGTTTGCCTCAAGACAAGTTTGAAGGACTAAATTTGGGTTTAAGTCTTGAGAATTTTAGAGCGTTGGTTTTCCCTCCTGTGATTAGAGCCCAAGAACTCTCCATAGTGGTGCCTGCGCATGCATTATCTCCAGAGCCATTTCAAGATGCAGTTCCTGACTTGTTTTGTCTAGGAACCACACACACATTGTACACACCAGGATGAACTATCCACAGCTACTCAAGTGGAAACTTTTGCTTCTTGGAAAAACATAATCAATTTTTCCAGAATCTGACACCAAGAATTTATTAAAGCACACCTCGTTTAATTGCAAGGGCAGATTTGAGAACACTGCTCCCAGGTTTGCTGGTCAGATTATTGGCATGTATTTGGTTCTTAGTTTCTTCAGCAAACCCTGTTTCCCCATCCCTGGCATACCCTCCCTCCTATTTACCTCTGAAATTCCCTGCCACTGCCAGAGCTGCCTGTGGAGCCATGTGGCACTTCCCTCTGACTCACTAATGTGTCATAGTACATGTAACAAATACTTTTTCAATTAAACCTATTTCCACCCGACTGGTCTGGGACAGCACCCTTCAGGGACAGAGCTGTCCCTTGCACTGCCACACAATGAAATGTCCTGGGCCAACACCAGCAACTTGAGGGGAAAACTAAGCCAAGGCAGTTGTGGGAGCGCTTAGCAGAAAGGGAGAGTCACAGCTGAAAGGAAGTTTTGCCAAATGAGGCCTCTGGAAAGGTGTCACCTAAGGCCAACAAGCCAACTGAAAATGTAGGTGGTCAAAACCATAAGATATTAAACACTGCTCGGCTTTTAATCTGTTATTTGCGCACTCAAGAAAACACATCTGATATTATCATCCCCACTTCACTGAGCAGGAAAGGTGGCAATGCAAGGAGGAAGTGCAAGGAGTGACTACTTTAACTTCATCCCAGAGACCAGCAACAGTGTGGGAACACCAGTGACTTCAGGAGTCCAGAAGGGCCCACATTCCTTCCTGCTTACCTACAGCTGGACAGACACCTCCATTTACAGGGGACAGCCTGTGCATCTGAAGCCTGACAGGAAACAGAACTAACAGCTTTTTACTGCTGTTGTGTAAGAGGCCATTATTTGCACACCATAAACCAGCAAGAAGTACAGAGTCATCTGCATATCATTTGTAGACAGACCTTGCCAACTAGACTCAAGTTTTTATTTTGCATTATTTGGTCTCTTTTGGTAGAGGGAAGGTGTAGGGGGAGGAATCAAAACTCTATTCAGCTTTTATTTTTTTGCCCCCTGACAAGAAGAAAGGTTATCAACAAGACAAGGAGAGATGAGTAGGAAAGGAATTACTAAAAAAATAAAAAAAAATAAAAAAAAAAGAAAAAGCTATCCTTCGAATTCCTGAAGGTCATTTCCTCAGGTTTCAGCCAAAGAGGAAATTATCTCCTTCTCTGAGCCACCATGAAGTTCACTCCCGATTTAATTATCAAGGTAGGCAGAACAAGCAATACCCACAAAAGGCAATCCCAGCAACAGTGCTGAAAAACAGGAACTGCAGTGGCCAGTAGTAGCAGGGCAGAAGTTTTCAGTAGCACCCATTCCTGTGTTGAAATGTAAGTTTTTAAGGTAATGCTGGTGGAAGCTGGTGTGAAACAGGACTCTTGCAGAAAATCAAAGCTTCTCAGAAATAAATTCAGCACACAAATCAGCTATTATGAGCCTAAATGCCCATAAGAATTTACTTGTGGCCCTCCAGGCACCTACAGCAACCTAAAGCTTAAATGTCACCCTCGAAACCAGGCTCTGAAGGCCAGATCTGGGCATCCCTGATACTTGTTACTGAGGGATCCTCCTCTTCTGAGGAGATTGCTGTGAATGCTGAACAACCAGTTGAGGAAGAGGCTGAGAACAGCTTCACAAGAGAGTCCTGGTTGTATCCAGGCTCTCTCACATGGGATTGCTTAGGTCAGCCCTTGCACCCAGCAGGAGCCTCTTGATAGTGATTCTGACAAGGCGAGTAGGAGCATGCCAGACACCCACACCACCAATTGTCACGAGGCTGTTATCTTGTATATGAGGCATATGTACCTTGTAATTACACAGATCTGGGCACAGCACTGACTAACAACCAAGAAAAATAATTTGCACGGTCCTCCAAAGACCTTGGACTCATTTAATCCAGTAGCAAAGAAACTGAACATTGTGGCAAGACACAAAAGCTGAAAATCCAAGCTCTTTTGATACGAAAGGATGCCCTCCTGCTGGCACCACTGTACTTTGCCAGAAGGCCTTCACTCTGCCCAAAACCAAGTTCATCTGCAGCATCTCAAAAAAGCCAACCTAAACTCTGTTGCAAAAACAAGATCACAATGAGAAATAGTAGTTTTGACTGACTTGGGAATTCCCTGGTTCCGAAGCAAGATGAAGCCTGACACGCTGAGTAGTCACACTTAACTAGGTTTGCATACTGCAGAGGTGGTAGCTGGCTTGTTGAGACAAGCCTCTTTTGAACGAGAGCTGCAAGTCTCATCAGACTTTTTAGCAGCATCATCTGCAACTCCCATCAGCTCTGCTCCATGCTGCAGGCCAGCCACATGCTCCAGCTTGGATGTTAGAGAAAGCAGGGACATTAGTAGTACATCCCATCTGCCAGCCCTATGGACCAAAAATTCATTTCCTGGATATACCACATGTTCAGTAAACTACTGGTAAATACCAAGGCAAGACCCCAATATATAACACCTCTAACACAGGTAAATAACTCAGGCAAGTGTGTCAAAACACACAAGCGTGTGCTGCTGGACAAGTGCTTGTGCATGACTCAAGCAAAAACAGGGCAGCAGTTAAAACTGCATGAACTAATAATTGAGGCAAATTTGCCAACCTCCGTCCCCCGAGATAAACGGGGATGCAAACTTGGAGCATGGGCAAAGCAAACAGAATGAGCCACCATGAAGTCGAACACGCGTTTGGTCTATTCTGCCCCATTTATGCAAAGAGAACCCTGACACTTTTTTTTGAAAGCCAGGAAACACAAGCAAGTCAGTGCGGATGCTTAATACTTTTTTTGTTTCTTTGCTTCCAGCGTTATACCTTGGATAAATGTTTCCAGCACTGTGCGGGGAAGCAAAACAAACAAACAAACAAACAAAAAAAAAAAAACAAAAAACCCAAGCCCTTGCAGCAACT
>NW_008237239.1:18298231-18300070 GCF_000691975.1 Corvus brachyrhynchos | reverse complement strand
TGGCTGCGGCGGGCGCCCAGTGCTCCCCGCCGGCACCCACGGAGCCCGGGTCCCGGCGCTGCTTCATCCCGGCGGCCGAAACAACGAGCGGGTTGTCCTCGGGACAAAGGCGGCCCTGAGAAGACGCTGCTGCTCGCATAAGCTGCTGTTCCGTGTTCACGGCAGTCTTGCTCGCTCTGACGAAAATATTCATTCCTTAATGTTTCTGGCCAGCGAGGCTCGGGGTGCTTGTAACCAGAGTACAAAGGCATCTGCTGATGTTACAAAATGTATAAAAGTTAGGTTTTTATCACCGAATCCTGACTGCAGTGATGTTCCCGGCTTGAATCGATAAACAAAAAGCCCCCAGCATCAAAAGCTTATTTGTCGAGTCTGTGCCTCCCTGTAAGCAGGCAACAAAAACAAGACTCGATGGCGGCATTTTCAGGGCTGGGCTATGAGGCAGCAGTACTTCATTACAACTATCATGAAGCTTCACTATTAAAGGTGTGAGCAATGCTTACACACCTTAAAATTTTCATCCATATTGCTGTTCTAGTTAAAGGGGCTTGATTTTTATTTGATTTTTCCCCTCTTTGCAGCTTACCCCAGTAGATGCTCTTTGTAAATGGTGTTAGGCCTGTTCACATGAGACAAGTTGCTGAAAGACCCCATGCTGAAGATGGGTGTAATGAAAAAGCCATCCAATTTCATTAGGCTGTTGGGTGAGTTACTGTGGCCAGGGGTTCCTTTTTGCAAAAGCTGTTGCATCAGATTTTTAATGAAACTAGCAAAAGACCTACCAGCACGACTTTAGTTGGCCTGAGTGGATAGTTCTTCCCTAGGCCCTTTTCTGATACATTTAATCAAGGGATGCTTAAATTTGACCCCAAATCTTGACTTACTTTGGAAGTATTAACAATAAATGAATAGGGACATATTTAAATTTTTTTTTTCCCCTTTTGAAAAGTAGTTTTGAAACAAGTCAGATAAAGTGCCTGTGTAGTAGGGAGAGCTTCAGTCCTGTGACTGAGTTTCTCTGGACGACTTCTGATCCTGCCTCCCTGCTGTGATTGTGGCTTGGAGAGGAAATCAAGGCAGTGGTGGTCAGTGCCATGTGGCAGTGCCACAGCAGACCTCCATCTCCAGTGGCACATAGCAGAAACCTGGGGCAGCTGTGCTTTCTAGTCGTAACTGATGCAGGTAATTTGTCTGTTACTATTCCAGGCTTGCTCTTTGTAGATGGGTTTCACTCTGACAGAGGGGTACAGAAGTGAGACATCCTGGGGAGGAGATGAGTTAAGGCCACGAACAGGGCTGGGGCTATTTCATGCTGTGTACTTATAAGGGCAAATGAGGTGGAACTGGCCTCTTGGCTCAGTCTCTTCCAAGAGGTGGTTTTGGAAACATTGCAGTAGGTTGAGAAGGTATCTAACTGGAAATTCAGCAGGGACAAGAACTCCTTCACCAGCAAAGTAAGAGAAATATCTCACTTTTTCCTGCCTCATGAGAATGATGTGCTTGCTCTGGGAAGGGCACTCACTCACCAACAACCACAGCGGCTTTTTGAAATGTTTCGTTCCCCAAAAGACAAAGCAGCATAGCCCAGTGAGGCTAAACACAGCGGATGTGGTGCTTTGAGGCAGGAACTGTGCACCAAAATACATAGACAAGTGTGTGGTTACGGTGGTACCAGCCTGCTGTAGCACAGGGCTCCACAGACCCTGCACTGCTCTTCCAGCACGGGCACTGGGAGCTCCAGCCCTGCCCCAGAGCTGCCTGCTGGGGATTAGCAGTGTGTATGGCATGGCTTGGGAAGCCCTGCTGCATGTCTGTCCTGTGCTGCTGGTTGTGTAGGGA
>NW_008237239.1:18290654-18298069 GCF_000691975.1 Corvus brachyrhynchos | reverse complement strand
AGGGAAACCGAGCCTGCTTTTCCAGCCCTGTGCTGCTCCCTGACCTGACAGCCCTCTCCTCACGTGCCTGTCACCTTAAGCATCACCCCAACCCTTTGGGGTGCTGGGGTTCCCTCAGCCCAGCCTTGCAGCAGGGTCCTGTCGAAGCTGTTCTGTAGCTCTTGCCTTGGTGCCTGAACCCAGGGGGAGCTCCCTGGTTTGGTGAGGGCAGGAGGAAGTTTTGTTTCTATTTCCGAGTCCCCTTTCTATCAGTGCCAGCTTTTGGATGGGACAAGGGCCTGGGCAGAGGTGAGGAAGTTATTGCCACTGTGACACCAACGCCCCTGGCTTAGTGTGCTGTGCACCCTGTTACCGCTGTTCTGGTGTATGGTGAGCAAGGCTAAAGCCTCCTTGGGGTGAGACCCCTTTGTCCCCAGCCTCTCAGTGCAGTGAGAGGTTGTCACAATGACAGACATGAATGCTGTGAATTGCATTGTGGAGAGGAAGGGGTTTTTTACTAGCTCTTCTGCTTTTCAATACTGAACCAGCTTTGCCCTTTTTTTCCCCAGTGTTAGTGCTATAAATAAGCTAGGCTGGAAGCTCAAGCTGTATGTTTGGATGAACCATCATGAAGGGTGAATCCCCCTCCCTCTCTTAAGGCAAATGGTATTTGCAATCAGCCTGAAACTTCCCCCCCCCGCCCCCCAAAAAATCCATCCCACAGCCAGGGGGGACCCTGAGAAATTCCAGCAATCCTGTAGCTTGTGGTGACCACTTCGGCTCCAGTCAGAAACATCAGTGCGAACTGCAGCTGGCAAATGTCTGCCCAGTGAAGGATCGCTGCAAAATCCAGCATGGTCAATATAAAAAGTCACCCATGGACTCAGTTTTTGAATGAGACCCGACATCAACAAAAACCTGAGATCAATACATCCACTTTGCTGACTTTCTAGCTTTGGAGATGGTGACTACTTGCTTACTTTATATGCCTCAGCTATTTGAACTCCCCCTCCCGTCCTCCAAGCAACTGACTCATTTCCTCCTCTAAAACCTTCCTTTTTTAGCCTTTCGCTCTGAAGTATTTGGTGTCTGTTTTGAGCTGCGTGCTCCATGCCTTACTTAGGCAAACTCCTACATCACAGCCCTGCAAGCCATGCTTTTGTACCATGGAAATCGTTTGTTTTCCCTGATAGTTTCAGTCCTGAGGGGCAGCCTTGGCTACTGACTGTGCTCGTCGGCAAATTGCTGCTTTGCTGTTGGAAATTGGGGAGGCAGACAATCGGCAAGGCAGCTGGTGAGCTGAGGCTGCCGCTGCTTATGGTAATTGCTGTTGTCTCCCTCTTAGCCCCGCTTCCCCCATCTGCCTGCATCCACCTGCCGTCTTTTCATCCACTTTTGCCCTGATCTCGCAGTTGGAGCGGGGATCACAGATGCTCCTCTTTGGCTGAACGACCACCGAGCACCCAGACTCTGACTCTCTGTGCTGTCTGATGCAGCAAAGGAACAGGCAGTGTCCCCTTGTGCAAGGTCTGGCACGGTGGTGACCCAGAGCTTTGGTCGTGGGTGATGGATGCTGCTGTAACAACACTAGCTGAGTGTGCCTGAAATACAGTGCCTTTTTCTCAGGGCTTATGGAATATTGGCTCTGTGGTCTTGGCGTCGCAAGGATCAGCAAAGATAATTTTAGACAGGAACAGAAAGTCTCTGTAAACCTTACAGTCATAGCTATTTCACTGGCAGAAAAAAACCCCACGAGGAGCCCATGGCTGTGCATTGCTGAAACATTCTGCTTAGTAGGTGCACTGGAGTAAAAATTTAAAGGGTAATTTGGGGGCAGGAGACTCTAAGGGCGATTTCTGGGAACTGTTGTGATGCTCCATCCCTTTGCTGAGGAGGTGGTGCAGCAGACAGGATGCAGGAACCAAGAACCTGATGTTTGGTCCAAAGCCCTCTCATAGCCTATGGCGTGAGTCTGGACAAGCTGCTTTCCCCCGTTAAGTTAGGTTCCTGTTTTTGAAGCGTTGACATTGTTCCTGCTTTTTCTGTATTGCAATTTGAGATTTAGTGTGTTACAGTATGGGTAGAATCAGAGCTAGATGCTGCTTATCAGTACTTGCTATTTTTACAGTAATGAAAAGGCTGTTCCTAAATTGCTACAGATGAATGCCAGAACTTGTATTCCCTTTAATTTGCTATCAGCTTCCACAATTGCTGCAGGTTGCAATCCTTCTAATTTCCGCGTGGTGAAAACTGCAGGCTATGAACAACCAGACTAAAATTTGACCCTGCCTGCTGCTGTAAAACTGGGTGGATTTTATCAGCCTCATCAGAATTGGTCTGGACTGAGTGGGATGGGGAAGGTAGCTCAATGCTTCATTACCCCTGGGGCATTTTCTCCACTAGAAAGACAAAGGAGGAAATAACACAAGAAGGTAGCTCAGGAGTGGAACAGCTTCATGTCAATTTAAGTAAGCAAGAATGTCATCAAGCTACTCTTCTACCTGGCTTTTTTTTTTTTCCCCTTTGATTTTGTTGCCACTAAAGCCTGTCTGAAATACTTCTTATGGTGAGAATGAAATGCCTCTTGCTCCAGAATCAGCTTAAGGGCTGGCCACTGCTCAACTCTCGCTTAAATCCTGAGAACAGGCAATGTACAAAACTTACAATGATGTGTTTTCCCTGCATACACGGGAATTGGACCTTAAATCCCTGTCAGTCTGAGAAGGGAGGCTCGTGTTGAATACAGAGGCCTTGAAGCAGTGGGTAAAGCTTTAAGCAACATCTCTGCCTGCATTACTCGAATGCTTTGCAGCAGAAAATTCTCTGTGATTGTGCTCTAGAGCTTTTGCCGTGAGACAGGGCTGTGTGTGCAACCCCTTTTATAGAGGGGGAGGGCTGAGCCCAGAGAGGCTGCACGGCTCTCACAGCCCCGGGCAGGAAATTTGTGGTGTGATGAATTCTTCTCTGCCTTTACCGGGTAACACCCGACCCTTCGGGCCATCTCTGCTCTGCGCATGTAAGATGATAGTGCTGCTACACTGAATGCGGCACGACTGCAGGGATTTCTTGGAGAATAAGCATTTGTGGCTTATGTGGGCTTTGTTCCAGGTGTGGAGGTGGTTGCTGCTGATGCCATTAGTAATTGCCATCTGCAATGCCATTAATAATTATTTTATTTCCTGAATTAGTGAACCCCCACTCCTCACACTGTAACCCAGACAGAAGGTTGTTGTAGCAGTTTAGTTTTCTTACAACACAGTTTGTGCTCAGCAGCATCAGAATAACAAAACTTTCTGGACGTGTGTTGTTCCTGCAGGATGGACCCTTGTTTTGGCTTGGGAACTGCAGGCCTGTCTGAGTTTGTCAGGGCTGTGGCCACTTATTGAACCTGTCTGGGTTTGGCTCTCTGGAACAGGGAGGGGGGCTTGGCTCTTGTTGGAATTGGGAGTTCATTTTAAGGAGGGCTTCCGAGGGTAAGATTAGATGGGAGGTGAATTAGCCCTACCCCATGTATAGGGCAAGGTGATGTACAGGCATAGACTGGAAAATCCCCACCCCTAATCTGCTTACTGTCTAACCATAAGAAATGCATGGGGTAATGAAAAAGGAAGCAATGAGACATATTAGTCAGCATTATGGATGTTCATCAACAGCAGCCTTTTAACTGTGGAGGACTTGCTAGAGGGTAGTGAAAACATCAGCCTTATACCTGTGGAGGATTTGCTAGAGGGTAGTGAAAGGCCCTTCAAAACTGACAAAAGATAATTAAGAAGCATTGAATATGATTTCTGGGGAATGCTCTGAGAATTCACTGGAGGCCTGAGTTGCAGAGGTGGGTATGGAGAGGTAAGCACTCATTTCCAAAGCACAGCCATGTGCTGTGACACTGGAGAGAAGCCACAGCACTGGCAGTGCCTGTGGAGCACAACTGGGATGGGCTGCAGGACAAATCTGCCCACAGTCTGGGACTGCATGGATCTGAGAGCTATGGGAGCTGGCTGTGCCAGCAGTGTTTTATGGGTGGTGCTGGGGAGAACAAGCAAATCAGGTTTTTTGCCTTCCGATACATGAGGTAGTCTCAAAAAGGGCTTTGCTTTCCTGGTGAACCTGAGCCTCACACATGGATGGACAACACTCCTACCACTACTGCCACTTAGGCTGTGCTGGGTGAGGTGGGGGAGTAGGAGGACATTGCAGAGAGACAAAATGGGAAGAAGAGGGTCTTGCTGTGTTTCCTGCAAGCGTGCTGTGGATGGGAGTCTCTGAGAGTTCCCTTTACCTCTCCTATCTGTGTTGTGGGCCTGCAGGATGTGGTCTTTCTGCACAGATTCTGAATGGAGTCAAGAGTGGCTCGATAGCTGTATCTCTGCTCTAGCTGTATTTATAGCTCTGGGTTGACAGCGGGGTCATGGTGAGCTATATATACCTGCTGTGGTTGCTCTTGTCCGGGGAAGTGGCTGTGGGGAAGTCTCCACTGAAAAACAGGGTAGTGTGAATAGAGCATTCCCACCACCCTCTTTAGATCTGTTCTGTGTGCCTCAGTCTGTACTGGTGGCCTGTGCTTGGTGTGCTGGCTCTCTTCAGGCACACGGAGTGGAGGAAGGCTGGCTGGTGTGGGGGGATGGATCAGCTGGGTGAGCCTGTGTATTCCCAGTCTTCAGCCAAGCAATGGTCTCCTTCTGAGCCTTTGCACTGCCTGAGTGGCACAGCTCAGATCTCTCCATGGGTGGTCACCAACAAGCTGCATGTGGGTGGTGGCAAGGAGCAGGGTTACAGCTGCATTTCTGAAGGGGGCCTGGAGGCATAGGTTGCCAGTCGATGGTGTATGGGCTGAATCTGGCCAGCCAGAGCAACTTCTTCCCGGTGCAAGCTACCCTGTCATCCTTCCCTAGGGCTCTGACACTTCTGCTGGTTCCGAAAGACTTGAATGTTACCAAAACACAGCTCCTGGACAGTGCTTCCCCTGTCAGATTGCCCATCACAGAAGTCTTTCTCCCATCATGTGATGCTTTGCTCTTGCTGTGTTCAAAAAGGTACTCCTGACCTTCCCTCCAGCTCCATCGGCTTCCAGGCAGGTGGCTGATTTCCACTCCTCTCCCGGATCCCGACTGTCTCAGTCCCAGATTCAGCGTCAGCCTCACCCCGGCTCAGGGTGGAAGTGGCCCTGCAGCTGGGAGATGTTCCGCTGGGGAGTCGGGGCCCTGGGACAGGGCGAGGCTGTCTCTTCCCTTCTCCCAGCAGTTTGAGGGCAGTGCCCATGGGACGCAGTGGAGGGGAGCGGAGGGCTGTTGTCCCAGACCAGCTGCCTGCTGGTGACTGAAGGCACGGCACCATCTGGTGGCACGAAAGGAATTTGTCTGTACGTCTGTCAGAGAGCACTCCTGACTTTCTCAGTCAGATGCAAACTAGCAGTTTCCAACTATATTTTGTCTCCTTTTTATTTTCCTCTGTTCCCCCCCTTCGGAAGCCTCTGTGGCTTTGTCCACCTGTCTGCTGTTCTTGTCTCTCCCCAGCTGCTGTGACTATTTCTTATAGAGAGGCTTAAGCTGACAAACTTGTCCAGCTCTGGGTCATTCCTGGAGCATGGTGCAATTTCTCAGTCTGGGAAGAAGGATTAGAGAGCTGCAGAGGGCATTGCCCAAGGGCAGGCTCTGCTACAGCCTGAGATGTGACAGCTCTGCTCCCTTTAGAGCTGTTCTGGGTTGGATCAGAGGTCTGTCTAGTCTGGTCTCCTCTTCCTGGCAGGAGATACCTGGGGAGGATAGACAAAGGCAGTCAGCAGGCAGCAGGAGATCATCTAGATGGTCTGACAACCTCCCACGTGCAGGCAGGAATGGCCTGAGTTTGGCATTGTGCCTCTACTTTTAATAACTTTCTGTGGATTTCATCCCTTCTGGTTTTGACTCATCTCCATCTGAATCCGTGAAGATTCCTGGCATTTGCTACACCTTCTGGAGGTGCAGTTGGGCAGGAAACCTCTGCCCTGGTCTGGGGTTTAAAGCGCTGTCCACGGTTGCATGAGCATCGTTCATCTGCGTGCTGGGGCTGCAGGGCAGAGCACATTCCAGAAAGGCTTGGTGACATGCCTCTGTTTTCTCTCTTTTCCAGATCCCTTGGAGGGACTGGATATGCCAGGAGTGTCCAGATTGTGGGTCTGCTGATCTTCAGGCAGAGAGGAGCGGTGGGACCCAGCTCAGAACCAGATGTCAAGGTGGGCCTTGAGGAGTAAACCTTGTATGTGTACTGTCTGTGTGAGGTGGAGTGGTTTGGTTCTTCCAGATCCCCTGGGGTCCCTAACTATTTAAGGGCTGCTGGGCACTTGATCTGGACTGTTGCCTAAGAAGGCAGTTCTAAAAATCAGGTAGGAAAAAGTGGAGGCCTCTTGTTTTGTGAAAATCATGGCAGTCCAACCTCTTTTTCCCCCAAATTCCCTTGGGTTGTGGCTGGGTCTTGGTTCTGTTTTGGGGTGTTGTGAAAGCTGAATGGGTGACAGTAATCTGGTTGCTGTTGATTTTGTCATTAACCCAACACAGGTACCTCCTGGCCTGTGAATGTGTGTCCCAGCACGGTGTGCATGCCTGGGCTGGAGAAAGGGATGCAGGGTTGTGAGGAGGAGCTGGGAGTTGTGCTGGGCTCTGAAACAGGCACACCTGCACCAGACACCATCGTGTTCAGTGCTCAGGGGTGACTGGTCTCAGTGCCCTGGGAGAGGGCAGCACAGGACTGTGTTCCTGTTATCCCGAGACTTCCATATGAGCAGGGGCCAGTGAGAGTCCATCTTTGCAAATTCACGTTTTGCCACCAGGGAGCTCCCATTCCTCATACCAGGCCTACGGTGAGAAAACAGAGGCCATCGTGGCAAAAAAAAATCCCTGAGTCTCCACCGGATCCCAGCTCTTGGAGTAAGGGCCGGACTCTGTGGTGACTGCTCTGTCTTTAAAACAATATTATTTTAGTGCTTGGGTGAGTTTTTCCCTTTCATTGCAGGTTTCTTAGGAATGGGAGAACATGGAGGCTGGAAATATTGAGGCTGGCTAATGAGAGAAAACACAGTGAGCAGGTGGAAATGTGGTGACAGCAATGCATTTCTCCTCACTCTGGTGGTTTTGGACAGTCTTGCTGATAGAATAGCAGAGCTGGAGAAGGTCTGCCTGCAGCCATACCCTTGCTGCTAGTTGACCTACAGAGAAGAATGTGGCACCTGTGCTTCTAGAAAGAGTGGTGGCACATGCAGTAGGTTTAGTTTGGTACTAATTTGAGTTTTTAATCACCAGTGATAGGACTTTTTCTGTTTGATTACAGGGTTGAAGCATTTACTCCCCCAGACAATGTAATTCTGACCTTTTCCGTCTACTCTCCTGCCTTCCAATGCCTAGTTTCTTTCCTGCTCTTACCTGGCACTTTCGCAAACACGTATTTCAACCTCCCACATTCCT
>NW_008237239.1:18276247-18290643 GCF_000691975.1 Corvus brachyrhynchos | reverse complement strand
TGAGCGCCCAAGTCTTTCACAGTTCAAGGAAAAGATAATTGATATAGTTGAAATACAATTGGTATAATTGAATAATGATTAATTAATTAATAATTGGTGAAGAAATAGTAGTCAGAACACCACAGTAAGTTTGGAAAAATGACTCTGCTCCCTTTTTGGGGGCTGGTGTGATTGATGTGAGGTCATCTGTGGCAGAGTAATGTGTTCTCTGTGTTCCTGCTAGCTGTATTAGTATTAGATCACAGCAAGGGACATCAGAGTTTGGAATCAGAAAAGTGTTTCCAGGGATGAGGATAGCAAAGCAGCAGACCAAATTACTTGGGCAAGAAATGAATGTCCTTTTTTGGAGGTTCTTAAAAAGCAGTATAAAAAATGGTGTCATTCCTGTCCCTGGCCTCAGATAGTCTGTCAAAGGACATGTTTGGCGAAGGTTTCTGTAGCACACCGACAGAAGGGTGGAAGGACATCTCTAGAGACCTGGCAAGTCTCCTCATTTTAGGCTTAGAATCTTTCCTGTCATGGATCCACAGAAGTTGTGTGCAGTGTCTGTTGGAAACTGAGTCACATCATGCCAGGGAAGAGAAGGAAATCCTTTAAAATCCAGGTAGTTCCCAGGAGAGCAATTTTTCTCCAGGAAACCAAGGACACAGGTCTGGCACTTTTCAGTCCAATGTGACTTCCTTCTGACTCTGGTTGGAGTTTGCTGTCCAGGGGAGACAAGGGGAAATGTTTCAAGTTAGGGTGAGTTTAGGGACATATGTTGGAAGACTAGCATATGCTGGCATGCATCTGTGTGGGAATATCCACTGGCAAAAAAAGCCAGAGCTCTTCTAGAGTGGGAGAACTTGCTTCATCATTTATTTACATGCTTCAACACTTGCATTTTGATGAGGCTTAGATATTTCATGTATTTGCCAGAACAAACACAGCAGAGGGCTCTTCTAAACTGTTGATGAAATCATTGAAGGGGCTTTGTGTCTACTTGTGATTTTCCACTTCTTTGAGTTTCCTTTGAGATGTGAACCTAAAATCTGGCACTCATGGGCACCATGTGCCTTTGTGGTGGTCTTGGGAGCACTGCTTCTCCATAAAATGATGTCTTCATCCCATCCAAGCACAGATGTTTGTTTGTCTATGACAGGTATAGTATCAATGATATTGACTTGTTGAGCCATCCAAGTCATGCTTTAATGGAAATTCTTTAAGGAAGTTACAAATAGTTCATTGCAATACACTGGTTCAGCAAAAACTGCAGTAAAACCTTTGGGATAGAGATTGAATGACAGAAATAAGTGAGTTATGTGTGGAGGGGAAATGAAAAGCATTTTTTATGGCATATGGCAGTGGTTACTAAGCCTTATGGCTTTGTCAGCAGTCTCAGGATGTTGTAGGTTTTTTTTTTTTTCCTTAAAAGCTGCTGGAAGAAAGATATTGCATAAGAAACTCCATTTTCTAATTGAAAAAAAAAAAAATTCTAACCCTCATGGTTGCTTAGAAAAACATGAAAACATGAGCTGAATGTTCCAGATAGGATGTTGAAATCATAACCAAACAGAATGGAAAACTTGGTTCATAGCTTTATACTCCAGACAGCAAACAAACAGCCTTAGATTGGCTTAGAAATCCTGCAGTTTGGAAATGTATCAATGTCTGACTTTTGGGACCTGACTGCAGGCATGAGGGCACATGTGATTTTGGAATCAGAGTTTAGTCTCTTTTTCATTAACAATACTGACTTTTATAAAAAGTAAATACTTCTGTAAAACAAAATATATTTTTTTAATATTTCTCTGATGAGAACACTTCTTTTTCCAAACTTTCTTTAGTATTGCTTGCGTCCCATTTTGTCTCTTGTTTTGTTCCTCAACTAATTTTGTTCTGTTCTGAGTTGAGTATTTAATCCTGAACCTTTTTTGGTTCATTCTTCTTTCCTTCTGGACTTCAACGTTTCTGTCCGGAGATTTATATTTGGTTAGGTTTTGATGTTGACCTCAGATTTGGTGTTTTCTTCCATCCCTCATTTTGGTTTCACCCTGTTCTTTGCTTTCCAGCTTTGTTTTGAGCAGGTGCTGTAAAATCCCACCTTGGGTTGTGGGTGATGTTCCACCTGGATGTTGCCTTTTACCAGCTGAGCAGGGGATGTTTCCAGGTGGCTCAGTGCAGCCACCCAAAGTCACATTTGAGCTCATCTTCTTGTGACTGGGAAAGCTGTTGCCTTATTTCGTTTTCCCAGAGGAGATGACTGAATTTTTGGTGAAAGACATGCACAGTGCAGGAATTCCCAGAGAGGGAATTACAGTTCTCCAAGCAGAACTGGCCCTGAGAGTCTGTAGTGGCAAACTTTGTGGCTGCACCTCTAGTTAAGCAGTTGGGTGGTGTGAAAGAAGTTGGAGGATGAAAAACATTCTCTCTGTCCCCTACTGTGTTTAGACCTGGATCATCCATTGCTTAGGATATACAAAGTACTGTCCCTGGTGTGATTTTTTTTTTCCAGATGTTTTTTGTTACTTTGTTAAGGTAAGAGTAAGATCTGCAGCTCTGGGCATCATATACATGAGATAGAAATGTCTTAACCATAGACAGACTTGCTAGATCTTACTCATCAGAGTCCTTGTCTTCAGAACCCAAGTGTTTGTATCTATCATCCTGTAGTTTATCCTGTAGTAGACCCCTGGCTGTCCAAGGCTTCAAGGCCATATGGATAATTAGCAGTCAAGCTCTTACATTCTATCTAATTCAGGCTTTTCCCAGTATTACTGACCTCATATGGCCCTGTTTGTGCTGGATGCAAGGCAAGGGCCAAACCATACATTAAACAATGTATGTCAGGCTGCCAGAAGGTTGGGGCAGGGGTAGCTTTACTCCCCTTTTAAACCAACATTCCTTTGAGCCATACATCAGGTCATGCCTCAAAACACTTACCTGTGTTTGCCAGCCTTTAATAGGTGGTGAGCACACACATTTCAGAGGAAGTTGTTGGGTGGTATACGGCGATTAGAAGCGCTTGAGCATGCAAAGAGAGAGATAGACAGTTAGAGATGACATGGCCAGGTCTATAAATATCTGTAGCATTTGCTGGTCTCCAGAGCAACTGGAGGCGACAAGGCCTTTTCAAAACATTAATTTCTGAGTTGCTACCTAAAATTCCTAAGTGAGGACTTTGTAGAAAGCATCACCTTAGAATGGAGCTGGTGGTACTCAGAATTCTTGCTGGAGCAAGTAGAAGATGGAGGTTTGGAAGAAAAGGAGACTACCTTTGCATGCATCCTGAGATGTGTGTGAATTCAATGACTGAAATGGAGGGAGCCCAGTGGGAACACAGGAACAGTACTGAACCCTTGTCCAAATGTGTCAGGCCAGATGGGAAGGAAGCTCTGAGAAGATGGCTTGCTAGCTTTTATGTCTCCTGGTAGCCCCCAGTGCACACATATTTTTGGAGGTATATCTCTGAAGCAACCAGAAAAGTCGAAAAGATACTCCCCAGATAAAGGAGAAATGTGGGTCCTGTGTTCCCTAGTTTTCCAACAGGTGTCAAGGACAGGTTTGGAAAACATTTGCCTTGGCACGTTGCAGACAGGACCGTGGCTGTGGGGATTTGCAGGCGATGTGACCTCACCTGTGACCCCAGAGGCCTTTACAAAATCTGGCATCTCCCTGCATTACTTCCCCTTCTGTGCCTGGTTCGTCCTGACTCCTCTGCACTTGGCTTTGGGGATGTTGTGTTGCAAAGATTACCTCACCAGAGAACATTTCTGCGCTTCCTCACAGCCATGCCCCAAGTCAGGGTGTGGCTGGTTGCCATGTTTCCTGGTTTGTGTTTATTGCTGCAGAGCCACTGCTTCCTTCTAGCCTTGTCTGGCACCATACTCTTCACTGTGGGCTTGCACTCCACATAAATAAAAGGTCTCCCTGGGACTGTCTGTGGGGAGGCTCGCTCAACCTGACCCAGGTGAAGGGGTGCACTGAGTCTGGCTGAGCCACAGGGCTTACTTATCCTACTGTAAGTGGCCACTTGCAGCATCCAGGAGGGTTGCCTGACTGCTAGGGAGGGCAAGAAGGGAAAGAAGGCAATTTCCTGGCCATGCTGTGAATTTTAGAGGAAATACCAAGGATTTTGGGTGTGGATACAAATATGCTGCTAGCAAGAATTTTTCTTGCTTCTTTTCAGTCCCACGAGAGACTTTTCTCTCTCAGGGAAGATATTAGCAGAGTTCTATAAACTATGAACACCTGTGACCTTGCAGAGCTTTGTTTATGGTACAGTAGAAAAATATTTTGACAATGGATGTTTTAGGATTTTAGCCAATCACCCCAGGGGGTGGCTGATCCTTTGACCAATTAGACTACTAAGAAAAAAGTTAAAAGAGTTTGTAAAATAATTAAATAAATCAATCTTGCTGCACAATTCCTGCCTGCTGGATCTGTCTTCTCCTCCCTACCACTGCGGGACACCGTGATATTTGGGAAAGCAGAATGACAGACTTCTATGCAGTGTAACACTTTGGACAGTGGAGTTCCAAGGAGTGCTCCATTGTCATGCAGTCAGAGGACTGAACTGGGAGGCTGGCCAGCGTTTTCATGGCTTGGGAAAGAGAGGGAAAGGAGGCACTTGCCAGTTTGTGTGGAGTATGTGTACCTGGCCCTGCTAATGATTGCTTGAGAACCCTATGTAAATAATTTAATTTCTTTCTTCCCAGCCTGGGACTCCTCTGTGAGCCTGAGACCAACTGTTGGTTTACTACTGCTTGGTTTTGTTCTTTCCAGAATCTCTAATCTCAGCTTTTTGGTGACTGCATGACTCCTACAGTGGCAGGACATTTTCACAATTGAAATCCAAGAGAGTGAACTTCACAACAGAGGATGGCTTGTTGAGGGGACTGGTTGGGCTATGCCCTTGAGTATGGATGACTGGGTTTTGGAGAAACAGCTTTCATGTGGGGTCAGGGTCAGAGAGGACTGCAGAGGCCTCTGTCTTCAGTGGGATCTCCCTTCTGCCACAGGCTTCAACTCCCACAGCACTGAGTCACACATGGTGACTGAGCTGGTTAGGCCTAGGCAGAGAGGGGAGGACAGCATGGGATCAGAGCTGGAGGCATCTCTCTGGACCCTGCATGATCCCCAGGCTAGAGTCAGAAAGGGAGCAAAACAGGGACAGCTTACAGGTCTCCCATGATTCTTTGGCTGCTCTCTCAGCCTCCTCTGTTCTTTGCAGGATTCCCTGCAAACCTCAGCTTCTGCTTCATGCAGAGGGCTGTGCTTCCCCTGGTTTTGCTTCCCTCGCAGTGAGAATCCTGGTGCTCTTTCTTCCCCAAACCCTCTGCTTGGGAATGTCCAGTTACACAGGCATTGTGTCTTAACGAGACTGATTCACTGACCACCCACATGGTTCCACCCACCCTTGGCTGATGCTCCCTCACACACTTGGCTATAGAAACCCCCTTAGAAGGGCCCCAGTGTTGCTCATGATGAAGCAGGTGGGGTTTCTGAGTTGTGTGTTTAAGGACTTGCAGAAGCAGGTGTTGGAGTCCCTGGGTTTCAGGCAGTGAGGTACCATGTAGATGTTTTCTGCATTTTTTTGGCAATGATCTCTACCATGGTAAGAGGTCTGCAACCTTCTTTTTATCCTCTATAGCATTCGTAATAGGAAAGATAAGGCTGTTTTAGTTTCTCTTGTGGTTCTGGAAACTGGGGCCCTACCACGTGCCTTCGTCTGGCTGTGAGGAGAGGGTGGCCTGGTTTTCACCTGGATTAAAACGCCCCTTAACCTTTTACAAGGCTGTGTCAGCAAATGAGTGAATTACAACCAAACTTGAGACTGTTGAGGTGACCTTGAAATACTGGACCCTTTTACAGCCAAAATCCTTCGAGGTGGGGGGAAGAGAGCCTGCATTCCTGACATTATTAAAGTGGATACTGTTAATTACATGTGAGGTTGGATTACTGCATGCATGGAGCGAGTCCTTGATGTTGACCAATCAGAAGTACATGAAATACACCTTTTAGTTTATTAACAATGATCTCCTGGGGGGACTCTCCCCCTGTGGCTGAAACAAAATATGCTGAGGGAAGAAAGAAATAAATAATAATGCTATTAAATGAGAGGTATTATGGCATATTTTCAATCTCTCACTCCGGATTTTGGGCCTTGAGTCAAATCTCATTCACTGTATTTAGCTATGTTGTGTTCTTGGGCAATAACCTTGCTTGTACTGGTTTTACAAGCCATCAGTTGTACTAGAAGTTCAATTAATGATCATATTGACAGCTCCCCAAATTCACAGTTCACTTCTCCAGGAAGGATCTGATCTTCAAGAAAAATGCAGGAAGACCCTACAGGACAAATCCTCACTCACCATAAGCTGACTTCATTCCTGTGAACTCCAAATGATTTCTGGGATTGTGGCGTGTAAGCACTGAACTCCTTGTTGGTGTCTGCAAATGCACCAGCATAGGAGGAGGAAGGAACTCTTCCCACTTTGAGTTTCAACTCACTGTGTAGCAGGAACAGCAAGATAAAGGCACGAGGGGCAAGGAGCAGAAATAATGGATTTAATGCACTGCCGTCCTGTCCACTGCTTTAGTTTCTCATCCAAGCAAAGTTTTATCCTGGAATTTGAAGGAAAAAGACAAGGTGTCTTTGTGAGGAGTTTAGATGAGTATTTGGGGGGAGAATTAAATTTTTTCTTGGGAAGCCAACAAAGGGTTCAGGAGACATGTCCTCATTGTTCAAAGTTAGCGATGCCTAAGGTATTACTCCTGCTTCTGCTGTTTGCATCAAGAAAGCATTACCCCACCTGAGAGAATGGCATTACATGGCTGCCTGTGTGTTTTCAAGCCCAGAACTGAAGTGCTGGGCTGTAAACCCTCCAGGCTTCCTCCTTTGTACCAACTCGGTACAGTGAGGCTCTTGCTTTGCTCAGCACAGCAGGACTTGTGGGTGGATAATGCTGCTTGATGCTGAAGTGGCTGTGATGTCCTTGTAATGACTGCCTCAAGGCATGCTCAGCTGCTCTCGATTTTCCCAGTGAAGTGCAGCCATGGTAATCAGGTCTTTTTGTTGTTGAGTGATTTCCTACGATGTAAAAAACTGATCAGCTGGAGTCCTGAAGTTCAACAGCCAGTATCCAAGTGCCCTATGGAATATTTCAACCTGACACCAAATGATTCAGAATAACTGGAAAAAAAATTAGCAAGTGTTAATGTGGTTATTTAATTCCACACCCAGCTGCCTAATTTAATTCTGTCCTCTCTGATTTTGGAGGTCCCCTGCACTAGAAAAGAGGAAGGGTTGAATGCATAATGTCAGTGCATTCTCCAGATGAGATTGCCTACCAAATCAGAAAGTAACACTCGAACAGCTGAGTGGCATTTGGGCTTTTAAAAATGTCTCAAGGATACAGGAGCACACGTAATTTTTGTTCCCCTTCCTGCTCTCACTCAGGTAGTGTTTTGTTTATTGGATAGGTGTCTGTGTGTGGATGGTTCTATTAGTTTACTCTTAGTCTAGTACAAAACCTATTTTGCATAAGTATATCTGCACACTACATGTTGCTGCTGGGCTGGTGCAGTGATGTATCATCACAGCCTTACGGATTTTGTTTCCCCTCAGACATCTCACAGTAATTTGCAGGGTTTTTTTCAGGTTCCAGCCCCTGGGACTCATGTGAACATATGCAAACTTTGCTATTCATTATACTACATTATGATCTCACTGCCAGTTTGATAGAGGAAAACTGGGAAATTTAACCTTGATTTATGATTGATGTATTTTAAAAAGGAGTCAAAAAGCAGATTAAAAAAGCATTTAGAGTGTATGGGGTTAGAGATATTTCAAAGGTAATCTCCTACCTGTAGGGAGCGTGATTATTTTTCAGTATCTGAGGTTTGCTTTCTCATTAGTGGGTGACGACAAAAGCCGTTGTTCCTCCTGCAGGCCCCGTTTCTGTCTGAGAGCCGTGCAGAGATTAGAGCTCTGCAGGCTGTGCTTTGCAGCCCTGCAGGAACCAGCCAAAGGCTGTTATCTTTAGACAAACGCAGATAGCAGCCCTGGAGGGGGAGGCACTCAGATAATGTGTGAGGGGCTGCCACAGTGGAGAATTTTCTGGGAAGTTCAACCAATCTCTGGAAGTGTGTTCAGAGAACAGCCCTGTGTACACGTTAGGAATTGCAAAGGGAGAGCAGGTGCCAAAGGCTGTGGAGTCTTCCTCACTGGAGATGCTCAAGAACAGTCTGGACACACTCCATGTGCTCTGGATGACCTTGCTTGAGCAGGGAGGTTGGACCAGATGACCCACTGGTTCCTTCCAAGCTGACCCATCCTGGGATTCTGAACTGTTGTTCACCAACACCATAGCACTGTGGCTGAGCTCTTAAGAATGAAACATCTGATCCATGCAGCTATTCCTACAGGAGCTGGACACAACTCCCCAGTAAACTGCAATGACACTAAAGCTTCCTTGTCTTTGCCCTGTTGCCATGTTCATCAAAGCCTAATTATTAGCCAGCTGGGAATCTGAGAAGGAATTTTATTTTTTCAATATTCACAATTTTATTTTTTCCTCCTCATGTTTACACATTTTAATTATTCCTGCTCAAATGAATCCAGGGCATTAAATCTGTTTTTTACAGATGTGTGTTATGTAGATTGCTGGGAGAATGTTGTGCAAGTCTTTGTGAGCAGCTCCATTGGTAAGTGTTGCCCTCCTAGGTTGTGAGACACATTTTTTGCTATTCCCTCCACCCTCTTAAGATTCTTTTTTAAGTGTGCTGTTGACATTTTATAGCTCTGTGTCATCCACTGTGTTAGGTGCTGTGATCTGGCTTTCTGTCTCTGCTTGGATGACAGAAACTTTTGAACTGAAGCAAACTGACTGCAGCCACTGGATATGAAGCAGTCATCTCACTCACAAATAACCACTTCTTTGAGTAAAAGCACTGCTCTGAAAGTGAGTCTTCACTTGTGCACTTGAGCTTGCTGAAACCTGAGGGATGGATAACTATAAATGTGGGCTGCAGCATGGCCTGTAGATTAACTGTGTGTTAATTAAATAATGATCATTGATGCAGTAATCTTATTTATGTGTGACAATACAAACTCTTCTGAAAGGCCCCTTCATGTTTTGGAGTGGGCTGGTCTTTTTGCGGGATGTGCATGCATAGAGCAGCGAGTGAGCAACTGGCAGGATGAATTTTGAGGTTATTCACGATTTCACTTCTTTCTTGAGGGAAAAATTTTAGTGGCCAAGTATCCCAGTTTGTGTGGTATGGGTGACTGGTTTTGTTTGCAAGCTACCTTGACAATTCCTCTCTTGCAATCATTAAACACAATAGGTGCTCCTGCCCCTTCCCATGCTTCAAATCCAACAAGCACAATGTAGAAAAGAGCTTAAGTGCTTCCTAATGAGAAGCAGTGAGGAATCCTGCTGGCAAGTCAGTCCCTTGAGAACAGGCTGTTCTCTGCACTCAGATGTTTTATAGATCCAAGTTTTGCTTCCCCATTCCCTGCAAAAAAGCCTTAACCAGGCAGAGTTTTGTGCTCTGAAATGCTGGGCAGACAGGAACTGTAACCACTTCAACACTTAGAACAGAGGTTGTACCTCTGGTTGTATATGGGGACTGTGAAAACATCCAGGCTGTGTACCACTGATTTGTCTTCCAATGAGAAATCTTTTATTTGAGAGCACAACAGTTGTCTCTTAAAAACAAAACAACAAAACCAAACGAACAATCAGACATACCTCCCCAACCCCAGAATGAAAAAAACCAAAGCAGTTGCGTCTGTCTGTGCAGTGCCATGCAATCCAAAGCAGTCTGGTACCTGGCTTGGCTCTGCTGGGATCACAGCAGGGGAGCTGACTTGAGCCAATGAAAACTTGAGGTCCTGGATGGCCTTTTAATTGTGTTCTTGCAAGGATTAGGGATTTGTCATCTTGCTCTTGAAAAAGGGCCTTCATCATAAATACGTGTACTTAAAGCATGATACCATGCTTAGTGAACACACAAATTTGTGCTATGTCCTGAAGCCCTTGGACTTTGAAGTATTGAAGTTACTCTACAAGCTGTTGCTGAGGGAGGAGAGAAATGATTTGATTTATGGAGAGAACAAGAGTGGTGTGACTGTGAACCAGCTCCTGGGGAGCTTGGGGGAACTCTGCATGGACACCATGCTACTGCAGAGGAAGCGCTTTCTCCCCCGGGCTTCCAGGGATCTGCAAAGCCTCAGCGCTCTACTCTTTGAATCCCAGTCTAGTATCCCAGCAGGCTGCTGGAGGGCCACTTTCAGCACAGCACACAAACATACGCTTCATTTTAGGCTTCTTCTTAGTCATGTGAAGTCACTGATAGTCCTCAGAAGCTAAGCTTAAACATGCACTTTTGTGCTTGAGATTGGATTTGAGACCAAGGACAGAACTCATTTTTTGTCAGCTCTGAATCAAAACAATTCCTGGGGATGAAAAAAGCATCTACTAAGAGCTAATGAATACAACTCTTATTGGCGTGGGCTTTTTGCAGGATGTGCATGCGAGTGAGCAACTGGCAGGGTGAATTTTGAGGTTATTCACAATTTCACTTCTTTCTTGAAGGAAAAATCTTAGTGGCCAAGTATCCCAGTTTGTGTGGTATGGGTGACTGGTTTTGTTTGCAAGCTACCTTGACGATTCAAAGCAAAGCTATCTCTCCTGCAGGCTGAGGCAAACAAATACATAAGATGAAGAATACAGAGGAAAAGAGAATGGCCAAATTATTTTTAGTAAATACAAGGTAATGTAGTTGTCAAAGGCACAGATTGCAGAAAATCTCTGGTGATAATTTTGAATATATGCCATTGCTGTGGTGGTATTTGTATTTCTCTCAGAGTAAAAAAAGGATGCTGCTGCAGAGGGATTTTTTGCTAAAACCCCCAGTGCACCAGTACTTCACTTAAACCAGCACCCACTATCAGTACCGTGGCTTCACTGTTTCAGTTGCACAATCTGACCATAACTGATTGCATGCAGTTATTTGAAATGCAGCTTTTCCTGCTGCCAATTACTTTGTTTACTGCTTGTGTGTAAACAATAATGCCTCCCCTCACGGGCATAAAGGCAGATTAACAGCAGTAATTACTAAGCAGATGTCTGCAAGTGAATACCCATTTCTTAGAGGGAGATTATCTTCTGCACTGGCATAAGGGAAAGGGATTCTAAGCAGGTGCTGCTGTCATCCCACAAGTGATGTGAGCAGCGTGGGGCTCAGCAGAGGGCTGTCTGGGTCCTGAATCACTGTTTGCAGGGTGATAATCATTGACCTACTTGAGATCAGTGCTGAGAGATGTTTGGCATTTAATTTGTAAAAGTGACCACCAGTGACTGAACAGCCCTCGGTGCTACCCGGATGTGGTTTTTGTCAATTGTTTTTTTCAGTTCCCAAGAAATCTAAGGCTGTGCTTTCAAGAGAACTCCACACCTAGACTGAGAGCCTGTGTTTCCCAATAGCTCTTTTCCCACGGAATCGCCTGAAAGGTGCAATCAGCACTAAGTGCTAAGTGCTAAGCTTATTTAGGCAGTCTTTGAACTTGAGAGGGGGTTCTTTAGTAATCCGGTTGTACTGCCAGGACTGAAATGTGTTCAGAGCAGCCATTTGGTGCCCTTGAAACCTCTCCTGGCATATACTGTTTTTCAGCTAACAACCACCTTGCAGCCTATCCAGAAAAGCCACTACTGGCTTTTGGCTTGTGGCAAGAGTTTGCCAGTATGTGAGGACCTGTGTACCTGCAGAAGAGATGTGGCTGTGTCCTGGTTCATTGGGCACTTTCAAATCAGCTATCTGGATTTCAGAGGCCACCCTTTTGAAGCTGAGAGACAAGACAGAGACCTGATTTTCTTTGTGTGGACAAGTCATGGCACTGCTTCCATTCCTCTCCTGAAAAAGAACGCCTCTGCATGCCAGAGCAGGGAGTGGTGATCATGAGTCTAAAAGGAAGGCAGAGACTCTGTTTCTCCAGCATCACTCAATAAGCTGATATGGGGCGGGTTCGTTTCTGTAAGCAGAGGACACTCTTCTACAGCAGTGAAATAGGTTTGCCTTTGGTATTGAATCACTCTCAGACCCAACTCATAAACTGCTGACTGTCTTGCTCAAGAGGCCTTTTTTTGGTGAGCCCCTGGGACTCATGTGAACATATACAAACTCTGCATTTGGTTCTGGCTGCCAGTTTGATAGAGGAAAACTGGGAAATTTAACCTTGATTTATGATTGATGTATTTTAAAAAGGAGTCAAAAAGCAGATTAAAAAAGCATTTAGAGTGTATGGGGTTAGAGATATTTCAAAGGTAATCTCCTACCTGTAGGGAGCGTGATTATTTTTCAGTATCTGAGGTTTGCTTTCTCATTAGTGGGTGACGACAAAAGCCGTTGTTCCTCCTGCAGGCCCCGTTTCTGTCTGAGAGCCGTGCAGAGATTAGAGCTCTGCAGGCTGTGCTTTGCAGCCCTGCAGGAACCAGCCAAAGGCTGTTATCTTTAGACAAACGCAGATAGCAGCCCTGGAGGGGGAGGCACTCAGATAATGTGTGAGGGGCTGCCACAGTGGAGAATTTTCTGGGAAGTTCAACCAATCTCTGGAAGTGTGTTCAGAGAACAGCCCTGTGTACACGTTAGGAATTGCAAAGGGGAGAAATCTCCACATTTAAAGACACTCTTTTCCTTAAGAACACAAGCCCCTGAGTTAATGTTTGTGCCATGAAAAGTACCCTGGGGACATGGCCCACAGCAACACTACCTGTGTGCCATCCTACTTCCATCTGCCATTTCTGTTGTCCAGGTCTTTATGGGCTTGATCCCACAAACCTTACCAAAGAATTCAATGGAGCATTTTACCTTTCAGTCCCACAGACACAGAGCTGTCCATATAACTGTCCAGCTGGACAATGACCTGGCTGACTGTACTTCACAGGATCTCTGTGCCCATACAGGTGGCAAGAAGCTTTGGCTAGAGGCTACAGAACATTTATTTAAAGGATTTTCTGCACATATGCACATATTGTAATGGCTAGAGTTGTAAAAGTGAAACTTTCATGTTTGACAACTATATTTTTGAATGGTGAAAGAGAGATGAGGGATGTCAAGAGGAAGGACAAGGAATGTAGCAGTTATCTGGAGAAATTAGTAAGCCTGGTGTCATAAAAATCTCAGCAGTCCTGAGTGAAACTGAAACACAGACAAAAAGGCAGATGAAAATATTTTGGATATTGCTCCAGTGGTGTTGAACCAACCACAAAAGAAGATGCTAACCCACTATTTTTCTGGTTATGCTGATAGCACACAGTATTACAACCTCTTGCAATATTATCATTAGTCTCCTGCTGCTTGGTAGATTCTTTAATTACTAGATTCTTTGGCCATCTGCTTATTCAGGAATTTCTGTTTTATATTTTTAAAAAAGCACCTCCGATAGAGCAAGATAGTTGCACCCCTGCACCCTTCAGAAACAAATGGGCAAAATGGAGTTTTATTTCATGAACCAGGTGCTCTTTATTCATCAACTGTAGAACACAATTTTTTTGCCAAGCCTTTTTTTCTCCTCATAATTGCTTTGTTTCAAGTCCTGATTTTGTGGGGTTTGGACTGGCAATAGTCAACAAATGCAGCTTGTTTCTGTTTGGGTGTCTGCAGGTGATTTTGGTGGTGTTCATCCAGGGGCTTTGAGCAGCCAGGTCTAGTGGAAGGTGTCCCTGTCCATGGCAGGGGGGTTGGAATGAAATGATCTTCAAGGTCCCTTTTAGCCCAAGCCATTCTATGATTATTTCTCTTGCTATAAGAACGACCCCAATGTCCTGTCAGTGTTGATAGCTCAGCTTGTTGCCAGCTGCAGAGGTTTTTCCATGCTGGAAAATGCTGGCATGCAGGCAGCCATTCCAGTCAGCAGACAAGCCCTTTCCATTATAAGGCAAGCTGTGGATATTCAGGTGCAAAACCTCCTCCTCTCTCAGCCTAACAACTCCATGAGGCCTTAAATCTCACCGGAGCTGGCTTCTCGTGCTGTATTTAAACTCCTGTCTTTCCAAACTTAGGGTTCCTGATGGGACGACGGAGATAATGTTGGTGTTTATGGGAGCAGACGGGAAGCGAAGCGCGGTTGGGGAGTCCGCCTCTGCCCCTCGAAGCGTAAGTGAGGCAACACCAGCGCTGCGGAGGCAGAGGTAGGAAATTACTCAAGGTGTTTTGTGCTGGGAACAACACCGGTACCTTAAAATGCTCTGTGGCTTTTATTTTCCCTCTACAGTAGACGGAAATAAGCACAAGAATAACCCACGAGGAGACAGAGTCTGGAAAAAGCCTCCAACCTCCCGTGCCCGTCCGGGAAAGCATCCTCCTCCCTCACTGTGCCCCCCGCGCCCCTGACCCTGTGGAAGCCCTCG
>NW_008237239.1:18222634-18276123 GCF_000691975.1 Corvus brachyrhynchos | reverse complement strand
GGGGCGCCGCCCGCGGCTGGGGGGCGCCCCGCAGACCATCGACGACCCCGAGAACGATGAGGGGCTGGAGCGGGCTCTGCAGTTCGCCATGACGGCGTACAACAGGGCCAGCAACGACATGTACACCAGCCGGGTGGTGCGCATCATCAGCGCCAAGAGGCAGGTGAGCGATCCGGGGGGCGGCCCTCTCTGTTCGCGGGGCTGGGAATGAGGCCGGCCGGATTCCTTTGGAGAAAGGGCACACGGCGAGTCTGAGGGCCTCTTCAAGCTGTCGTTTTTTCCCCACAGAAGGGGATTAAAAGTCTTTTTTCATATCTTGGCTTCTCTCAGTCTGAGTGACCTTGAGTGCTGCGCGCTGTGGAAGTAGCCAGTGGCTTCCCTGTGCTGCTCATGAGTTAGCACGTGTCTTTGTTTATTGCTAAGGAAGCTGCTTTGAGGGACGTGTTTACTTGGATTTTGTTTCCTGTTTCTGAGAGGATGCCAAGTGCCTCTTTGGTGGAGGTTGCCACATACGATTCCCTCTGTACTTTCCGAGTCTGTTTTCTATCATGTAACAGGAACACTGCCTGCCTCTCTGCCAGGCTTGTCTCGGCAGAGAGCCCTTCTCCGTGTGCTGTGAGTAAAGTTGCCTCTGCTGACTTGTCTTGTTGCAGATCGTGGCTGGAGTCAAGTACATAATGGAAGTGGAGATTGCCCGGACAACCTGCACAAAGCCAGCAACTGATATCCAGCACTGTGCTTTCCATGAGGCGCCCCAGATGGCCAAGGTAAGCTCCGGGGTACAGCCTGCTGACTGCTTCAGTTTCCACCCCCATCCCACTGGCTGGCTTAATACAGCTGGCTGTGGTCCGTGTCCCCTGTCTGCCTCAGCCGACATCAGAGACTTTATGCCTTTATCCTTGACAAGGCAGAGCAATTTCTGCCCTTGCAGAACTTGTCTTGCCAGTTGTCAGAGAAGGCAGGGCCTTTTGGCTGCTTTGTAAGTGGAGCTCAGGCTGGAGCACTGCATGTGTCTCAGTCCTTTTAAGAAGTAGTCATGGTCTGGATCAGAAGGCTATGTGGAGGAAACTCTGCCAAGCCTCCTGGCTCTCAGTCCAGGGTCCTCAGTCTCCATAAAATTCTCATCTCTTCTTTCCCTTGGTGATGTAAACATGCTTGGCATGCTTTCCTGTGGGACTTGTATTGCTGTGAATAGAGCTTTGGGCAAAGCACTGCCCAAAGGAAGCAGATCACCCTATCTCTCTGTGCCCACCAAGCTATTACACAGGCATTTTGTAATGAGTAATTGAGCTTTTTGGGTGGGAACACCAAGTTCGTCTGGCCTTGGTTTTTCCATAGTGCTTCATTCCTTCTGCTGATGGCAGTGATGGGCTGTATGTGCCCTTACCTGCACGTGTGTAAGGTCTAGCTGCACATAAGAGAAACACGAAGCTGGTCTGTACCACTCTAGCAACTGCAATGATTTGACACAGGTGCATGTGGCTTAGCTGTGCCTGTGGGCTTATGTTTGAGTATTGTCTGTGCTGAAAGCTTTCCTCTGTGAATGGATAAAGGAGATAAAGCTGAGCACTCAGCACTGCTGAGGATCAGATTATTTCTTAGGGTTTATTTAAGAGATGTGACTCGCCCTGAGCCCTGTAGTGCTGCTCCAGAATACTTGTCTGGAGAGGGCACATCTAGAGAGCCACAGGAGTGTAGAACAGTGGTAAATAACACTGTTTCATGCTCTTATTCTGATAACTACTTTTTTTTTTTCTCTCTTAGCACACCATTTGCAACTTCGTAGTGTTGAATGTTCCTTGGCGAAACCAAGTGGAGCTGCTGGAGAGCAAGTGCCAGTAAGCCTACCTAGATTCCAGCAGAGACCAGCAACCAGTTCTTCAGATTTAAAAGAAAGAGGCAATAACACAAATTGAGACGGGCTTTATCAACGCCTGTAACTTGGCTACTGACATATGCTTGTGCTATGCAAATTAAACCATGTAACTTCACTTTTAAAGCACAGTATGATCTCAACTTTTTCTTCTTTGGAATTACTATTTTAGAGCAGCTGTTTTGGTCTTCTTACAGCTTTCCCAATGAATTCACTCCAACATCAGAATTCTTATTAAAACCCCTTGGTATCCACGTTAAATGACTACTGTAAACATAAAAACTTAATTAATAATTGCCATGATGTGTGGTTTTCTTTGATTGTCTGCTGTCTTGGAGGGAGGGCTTGCTTTTATTTGTCACCTATGCTATCCTGCCCAAAGAATGGGATGAGAAGGAATATGTGGCTCTGATCCCATAGGAAACAAACCATGCTTCCTTCTTCCTTAAGCTGGCCTCAGGTTTTGAGTAAGAGATGGAAGCCTTAGCTGTTTTCACTGAAGGAACTCTGCTTTGGAAAACTTTTGATCTTGGGAAGATTAGCTGGTCCTGAGACTGTAATGGTTTTGGGTTCTGGCTGCTGTGCTGTTTTGTTGTAAGGCTGTAAGGAAGGAGGAGGATCCCCTTGAAAAAATTACGTTTTCAAGTAGTAGGGGAAAGGTGCCAGGTCAACAGAGAATCTTGGGAGTGGGTGAAGGTGCTGAGGTGAGCAGTGGGGGTGCTTCTTGTTTTTTTACAGTCCTGGTAGTACATTTCATGCTTTATCTTGTGTCTTGGCTTTTCTGTACTTTGAAGTAAGCCTTTTGGTGTAAATCTCACCCACGCATACAGGGAGTCCAGCTCCTGGGGAGTGCATCTTACGTGGGTTCCTCTTCTTCCCAAGGGAAATGCAACTTCCCATCATTGCCAGGGTTTGCCAAGCTTGCAGTGAACATTAGGTAACATCTTGATTCATGTTGTTGGGAGGATGAGCTGGTTGCCTGACCCCAGAGATCTGCATCTGGGTTGTGTTCAGATCCAACAGGAATAAATCCTTGTTTTCCCTCCTCGTCACCCCATTCTCAGTGCTCTGCATATAGGTGGCCTGTTTTTTCTTGCCAGTCAGGTCAGTGACTCTGCATGTTTCCATCTGCTGGCCCTGGAAGTCCTGGGTCAAGCTGCTCAGGTGTCCTCACTTGTCCTTCTCTAAGTCCTCAGTTCATACATGCTTATTACCTGGCTTCCACCTGTACAAGCACAAGGCAGTGGTGAAGGGGTTCCCTCATGCTTTAGGTGAGTTTGCCTCTGTTATCCTCTTGGCTTGAGGACAGGTTATTGCATTGGTCTCCTTAGAAAAGAGTCTAGGCAAGAAATGAAGGTACAGATAGACATAATGAGTAATTTCCAGCACTCTGTTCTATTTATTAACTATCAGCTCAGAACAGCACGTGGGAAAAAGAATGGCTGTGCCAGAGAAGATGAGAGTTTGAGTGTTAGGAGCTCCTGAATCCAAAGGTCTTGCATTTTCCTGTTGAAATGCCAGTGACTAAGGGCATGAATGAATGGCACAGATTACTCCACGCTCACAAGCTGCTGAGTGTCAGCCTTGGTGATTATCCCTGTGTGCTCTGCACCTGGAGAAGTGCCAAAAAGGCCTGACCTAATTTAAACACCTTCCACTGTGGGCTGTGTTACTTTGCATTTGCAACAGGCTAAGAGCATTAGTGGAAGTTCCCCTGCCAAGAGCATTTTGCTCCTCAGGTCTTTTTGCTTGGCTGGCTGGCAGTGATGGGGCCAGCTGAGCACTGAGCCCTCATTTGTTAGCTGCGTTCTCTGCCTGACTTTTTCAAATGTCAGTGTCAGATGTGAACAGGGATGTGCTTGTTTCATGTAATCTCTTGTTTTGCTTTGCTTGCATCTGATGGATCAATTCTGGGGCCATTCTTCCTGAAACTTAGTGGGGTTAGAGCTTTGCTGCTGCTACATGAACCCAAAGCTTTTTCTTGGCTCTGGTTCTCAGGGATAGGTTTAGGGCCAACCATGTGAGGAGTGTAGCTCTCCTTAGCACTGCCTGCACTTGCAGGCCTGTGCTCACATGGACTTGTGGCTCCCAGCTCCTGGGTCATCATTCCCTGCTCATGCTGCTCCCTGGGTTGTGGCCCTGCAGGGTTTTTCTGAGATTCTTGAAGCTGTATCAGCACTCCTGCCAGGTATGGACACCTCCCTGTACACACAGCTGAAATTGCAATTTCCTGCAATTATGGAAGGAAATGACCATGTGAGGATTTGGGTCACCCTGCAGCCCTCGGTCTAGGCCACTCAGAGCTGTTCCTGATGTGCATGGGCTCAGTGTACACAATATTCCTTAGCCTAAGACATTGAGACCTCTCAGTGAGTGTCTAAAGATGCTTGGCTGGTTGTATTCATTGTTAACATGCAATGCCTTAGAATCCCTAGTGTGGATCCCTCAGAAGGTCAAATTTACCCATCAAACACACATCCAGTTTTGAATCTTGGTGTTTTATCTCTTGGCATGGGAGAGGGAAGACTTCATGTCCCTTTCTTTGTGGGATGCAATGGTCACCTGGAGATCATTTCTGCAGGGTTAAGCAGGAAAGTGTCCTAGTGCTGGCTGTGCTGAGCCTTTCCGTGACTCATTTCACCCAGCTTTGGTGGTGGCCTGCAGGTGAGAAGGTGGGAGGGCAGGTGCCTGTTTCTCCTCTCTGGGCAGCATAGTCCCAGCTGGGCAAGGAAGGGTTGAAGAGGACCTGCAGGCTTCACAAATCCCTTATGAGTGCTTCCCTGCTGACCCTCTGGCATGGGCCACAGCTCACTGGGACAGCAGACCTGGGGCAGGACCCAGGGCTTGAGGTGACACATGCTAAAGCCTCTCTTCTGTGTCATCACTCACTCATGTGGCATTGCCCAACCTCTGGGAGCTGATGGGCTCCTGCTGGTAGGTAGGATTTTGCAGCAGGGAAGAAGAGAAGTTCAGCTGCTCGTCCCCGTGATAAGCTGATGGATGAGTCTTGGGGTGTGTGCTGGACACTATTTTTAAGCTTTCTGGAGGCAGATGTGGGGGTGTGTGAGCATAGGGCTGACGACTGGAAAACGTTTCCTTGTTTCCAGCTGGAGAAAAACCCCCAGTGACTCATGATGCCCTCACTGTACTATGCCTTGCTGGGAGGCACTGTCCTCTCTTCCCCACAGGCTGAGAAACGTCATACCTTGTGCCCTGCCAACTCCAACACTTTCCAGCACCCAGCTGTAGAAGAAACTGGGACTCAGTCCAGGTCAGGGAATGGATTCTGTGTCTTGAGTATAAAAGTTAGCAAGAGAAAAGTTGTTTCAGTGAAACAGTGATGCTTACCCTAAGCATGTCCCTCTCTGTTGTCTTAGGTGAAGTCTCTTCATCTTCTACAGGTGAGTTGTGTGGTTTTTTTCCCTTCTTGTGGGGCCAAGGAGGGAAGCCCTGGCATCCCTGGAGGAAAATTACCATCTCCAAGTGCTAGAACTGGCTAAAAGCAGGAGGAGGCTGGAGAGAAGATTGGCTGGGCATTAAGGGTGACTGTGGTTCACAAATGCAGCCATACAGTTCTCAGCATGTTCAGAGGAGAAGGGGCACCAGAGCCAGTGGGACAGATGCTCTTCACATACCATGTTGCAGCTCACCTGGGTGAAATTGGATGTACCAGGCTCCATCTGTGCAGAAACACAATTTGGTGAGCTTGGGGGTCACAGAGCTGGTTCCAGAAGGGATATGTGGGAACTCTTCAGGAACAGGCTTCTCTCAAGATAAGCCATAACCTATAAAATGAAATTAGTTTGGGGCCTCTGAGCATGGCTTGGCTGGGTAGGTTGGCTAATTGCACTGACCTTCCCTTGGTAAAACCCATGGGACTGGTTAAGATGACTACAGATTTTTAATTACCTACTTTTCCCTTTTCCTTGCTGAACGGCAGGTCTTTTCACTGCTTTCTGTGTTAGCCAGATAACATAGATGGAAATGTTTTTCCTATTTAATCTGACATTTTCAGTGTCTGCTGCACACCCCAGATGGTTCGGTGAAAATTATTTCTTCTGTGAGATGTTGAGAGAATAATGAAACATGATGTTTCTACAGCTCTGACACGCTTTTTGCCCAACTGCTTGCATGAACAAAACTATCTGGGATCTCAGTTTGATAGGAAATTGAAGAACTGGCAAGAAGCTTATTTGCTCTGTGCTCTTGTAAACTACTTTCCAAATGTAGGAAATGCTTCTTGCAGATGGTTGTTCTAGGAAAGCAAGGAATTCAGATATTAGAGGAGAAGAGCACAGGCATGAGTCTGCCATGGTTGGATTCACCAGGGAAGAGATGTGGCTGCTGGAAACCAAATTTTTCACTGGGTCACAAAGAATGTCAGCTCAGTATTAACTGCAGAGCTGTTCAGCTGATGATAGGGGGAAAGGTGGGAGGAAAAATGCCTGACAGGTTTTTCAGATGCTCCACTGAGCATCCTCCATCTATCAACAGAGCCAGTTCGATCGGGAAATAATGAGAGTGAGCAGTGAGTGAGAAATTAACCATTGGCCCCAGACTGACATGTTTTGGTCACGTTCCAGATGCCTGCTGCAGAGAAACATAGACTGGGCCTTGGTCAGAAATACTGACACAGGCAAGCAAGGTTTATATCTTTAGTTTTACCTCCTAAAATTTTATTTTTATAGAGAATATTGAGGGAACCCCTACCACTGGGGAACATGCTGTGTGATAGCATCTGAAACCAGCACTGAAGCTGCAGATGTGACCAGATGTCCCTCTGGGCTGCTCTTCCCTGAGCTTAATCATCACTGTCTGCATTTTACTGGGGCATTTGTGTTATCTGGTGAAAGATGCTGTTTCACAAGCCCTCCTGAAACACAGATGTCTGACTGTCACACTTGTGCCTCCCAGCACTGGAAGAGAGAAGAAAGCACTGCTGCTGCACATGGGAGGAGCAGGGTAAGTGACAGTACTGGATGAATTTCCAGCACGGAAAAGTGGTCCCTGGCTCCCCCAGATACCTGGGACTAGGTCAAGCCTTCCTTTCCCAACTCTTGGAGCCTCATACATGTAACCTAAACTCTTTCCACAGGGGGTCAGCATCTCACAGGAGATGCACAGGAATGGCAGACAGGCCGGTTTCTTACCCTCAGCAAAAGGAAGGCAGCGCCAAGCATCTGCCGCAGCCCTGTTCCTTATCCCAGCAGGTAATCGTCCGTCTAGTCCTAGGTGTCTGCTGGAGGAAGGTCTGATCCAGCCTGCATGGAGCCTGCTTTGATCACCTGGCCAGAAGGACACTGGAGGGGACTGATCAGTGTCCTGTGCTCAGTCAGGGCGACTGAGGGGACTACATCAATTATCCCCTCGGAATCCTGGATGTCCCATACAGATGCTCTCTTGAAGGATCAGCACCCATTTTTGCAGCTCTTTGCCTGGGTATTTCCATTGCCAACAGACACCTCTCAGTTGTGTCCAGGTGTTCTGCAAACTGAAGGAAGTTACTCTAATTTTACCCCATCTTCTTGTCCTGCTTCTGAAGAGAGTTGTTTGTGTAAGTGCAACGAGCAAACCCAAACATATCTGCCCCTAGGTGGAGGAGTGTTTACAATGTTCTCTGAGAGCATGATAAAAATTGCTTTTGTTGCTATGGGATTTCTATTCGCTTTGTAATAGAAAATGTGTTTTTCTCAATAGCTCAGATGTGATGAAGAGCTGCAGAGCTTCTGTCGGTCTTGTCCCTGCAAGCAGAAATCCTGAGGCTGTGTAAGCAAGTGTGGGAATTGGGATACTGAAATATGAGCATCCTTGACCACTGAACCTCCACTACCCTTGTACCTGGCAGGTGCCTGGAGAGGCACTCTAACCCAGAGACTGACAAATTGTATTTGTGGCTGCTACAAATTTTATACAGCTATCAACATAAATGTGTGCAGGGAAGGGCTAGGAACTTTCCTGAGCTCTGCTGAAAACCTTACACTGAAGATATCTCCTTACATTTAGCTCTTCAGGACAACCAGGATCAGATAGGAAAATATTAACTTCTGTTGGTGAAATAATCAGCTGTTTTTTAGTACGCTGCCATGAGAAAAGAAGCAGGAACTGGATGTTATAATATGTTAATGACAGATTAATTTAGTGACTCTTCAGATCTCTGGTCTAACTGAAATGCAGCCTGTTGTGCCTTTGTAGAACTTTGCATGGCCTTCCCAAAAACAGCGGCCGACGCATGCCTTGTTTGTAAACATTGGAGCTCCTGAACACACCCTGCAATGGGCAGGTAAACCACTGGCTCTGCAGACACTGAAACTGCCCTCTTTCCATCCCAGTGGCATTTAATCCTGGTAAACAAGCACCAAGTGGGAAACTGTCTTTATGCTGCCCCAAATATGTTTCAGGGCCACATGCAAAGCAAGCAAAAGTTGTATGTGCACTTCTGAGCTCAGTGGTAAATGTCCTCCAAACCCAAGGAAGTTACTGCCCAAAATGAAATGAGATCTGGAGGATTCAATTTATGTAAATTCCTGGGACTGTCCCATGGATTATTAAAACAGAACAAGAGCCTTTTTCTAGCTGGCTCCTGGACACCTCAGTCTATTGACTTGCATAAATCTTGTTTGCTTTGGAATTGAAATTAGCTCTCTTAACTGCATCAGCATAAAGCAAGCATCTCATTTTCTACAAGCCTTTTTTTAAAGGTAGGCTGAGATTAAATAGCTGGCAACTCAAGCAGATATAAAAGGCTGTGTTGTGGCAATGCAAATGTTGTGATATATGGCATAATTGGGATCATTGTGCAGAAGAAATGAAAATCAGGGTGTTTTTTTTTTTGCTTGCTTGCTCACTCTTGGGATGTTGTGCCATCAATTAAGGGCTCATTTATTCCCTGTGAGGGTGAAAGTCCCCACTCTGAGGTAAGACTGGGAAAACTGCAAATTGTCTCCTATCAAATGGTAAAGGTTGTGAAGGTGCAAATGTTAATTGGGAGTGCTTGGCTGGGGATGGTACTGCCTGTGCCCTGGTTAGGCATGGCTAAATTTCTTGTTTTCTGCTAACAGCCAGAGTTTAATGAGGTGCATGTGAGTGAAGACAAGGTGTTGAGTAAAGGATGGGAGGTCTTGATAGCATGATCCAGTGCCAGCTGTGGTGTTCTGATGGTGGTGTTGGGGGGAGCCAGGATGTCCCCTCCAAGCCTTCCTGTGGACTGTTCAGAAAGCTGTTTTTCTTTTTGGAGTCCCCAGAGAGCTCTGCACAAAATTGCCTCTCTTCAATACTTGCTTGGGGTGGTGGAAGGGTAAATCTCTTACTTATCTGGAGGCAAAACAGCTGCTAAAGAGCTGCTGAACAGCTACTGAACAGCAGAAGGTTTATAGTGATGCTTGTCTTGTCACCATCTCAGTCCTCAGTTACCGGGTTTGGAAAGAAATCTTCAGTAAGAGCAGACAGACTCATGATTATTTTTTTTCTACTCTTCAATTGAAGGAGAAAGTAACAGTGAGATTGAAGGAAACCTTTTGGTTTCTGTGCTTACCACAGAATGGCTCAACCCTTGGTCAGAGCTAAATGTGCTCTGAGGCCATTGCCAGAGCAGAGGAAAAGTGTTTTTTTCACATTCAGGTGTGAAGTTTTTGTCCTTTTTCTCTGGATTTGTGTACCAGCTACCATTTTTTGAGGATTTTCAGATCTGAGAGAACACTTACTTCACTAATTTTAGTTCATCTCAGGAGTAACTTGACTTTTATCATGTCTTACTTTTAATGAGTTTAGGGTTATTTTTATAGGTCAGTTTTGCTGGTATACTCAATTTTTATTATTATGGAGTACCATAAAATGTGGGTAAGACCTTCAGACTGCACCAAAACCTAACCTAACATCTTTTGAAAGATGTCTAAGGGTGGTGTCTGGTTCCTTGGTTCTCCTAAGCTGCTTCTTAGCTCCCAAGGCAGAAGCCATTTGTGTATCAAAATAACACATTATTTGGAGGAACATCTCAGGCTGTGAGGGATGGAAAAGGAGGTTCTGGGCATGTTTACACAGATTTGGTGGTGGTTAGAGCAGGGGTGGCAGTGCCACTTTTTCTCCCTGATTGACTGCTACCACTTCTGCAAGGATGCAGAAACTGTTGCCTGAATTTATTTATAGTCCTTCATAAAACCAATTACCCAAATGTCACAAAATGTGTTATTATTAGTGCATTTCCTCCTGTATTAGCATGCCCTGAGTTCTTGCCTTGTCAGGGCAGTAGAAAGCTCGTGGCCTTTTACCAGCATTGGCACAAATCTCATTTACTGGGCTGTGCTAGAGCTGAAGTAACATTTCTTCAAACTCTCAGCCCTGCAGGCCTGAACAAAGTGTTTTTGCAGGAGCTGAGAGGCTGCCAAGGAAAGATGAATTACTGATCCTCGAGGGAAACGTGCTCCACACTGATCTGGCTGCTGCATAGTAACTGGGATGGCAGGGTGGTGGATGGATCAGGAGAAAATGGATTGCATGCACAGAGGTGTTCGTGGGCCAGGACAAATCCTGGCTCGCCCCTTTTGTGCTGGGGAAGAATTGTGTCTTCTCCATGTTTCTGAAGTGCCCCAGGCCTTGCAAACGGGAGAGGTGATTGGGCTGGAGCATTCCCCTGTGTGCTGGTAAATATTGTCCCCAAATTTGGAAATACATCCTCTGAGAGAAGGCAGGTTACAACCACCCCTCCCCCACCAGGTTCGGGAAAAAATAAATTTTCCTCAAAGGAAAGTGAAAGAGATAAAAACTATTTATTTAACAAACACACAGGAAAAGGAAAATAATGATAAATAATAAAACCTCTCGATTTGCTGAGAGAAACCTGGGAAAATTTCAGAGTCCTTCCATAGATCTCTCTCTCTCCCCTTCCTTGGAGCTGGGACAGGGTGGTAGGCCCACCTCCAGGGCCAAGGCCTCGGTGGAAAGTCCTCCCAATGTATTCTGATGTTGAAACCGTCCAGCAGAGAAGAAGGGAAAAATTGGAGTCCCAGGAAAACAAAGTTCAGCTCTCCGAAGGAAAAGGAGCTGAAAACTGGCCAAAAGCTGGCTGGAAAGAAAGCAAGCTGGGTGCTTCCTCCCCTCCTCTTGCCACAGCTGAACACAGAGCTGTCTCTATCTCCGTGTCCTTGAAAACATGAAAACAAACTGCAAACTGCTTCGAAGTGTTTGCTCGGTTTCTTCTCTCCCCCCTCTCAGGCTCAGTTTAAAGGCACAGGAAGGCACAAAATTAATTTCTGGGCATAGAACAGCGATATGGGATACACATCATAAAGTGACCCCAAGACACCCTGAGAGGCTCAGCCTGGAGAATGGATGGCACAAGAGGACCTACGAGCAGATTCCCAGTAGTACAAGGAGGTCTGCATCAATCTCTGACTCTTCCAAGGATGTGATAGTGGATGCTGTGGTTCTCCTGTTGCAGGCTTCAGGCTGTTGTGTGACTGCCACTGCTCCCCTGAGTCCCTAGAGGGTGTTCTGCATTTGGGACCTTCAGGATGAAATTCTGGACACCCATGTCCAACTTCTCCACATTCACCCAGAAGGCAAGCACACAGCTCCATGAATCCCCCTGCTGCAGGTGGTCCACTGCTGGCTTTTGGGAGGTCCTTTGCTGGTGCTGAGATTTATACCTTGGCAAGGTTGGCCTGTGGGTGTTCTCAGCTTGGCAGAGAGCCTTGGTGGAGGCAACAGGGAGCCAAACTGCTTCCCAGAGGGGACAGAGTGTCCCAGAAACCAGGACTGGATCCTAACAGACTTATTTTCTGCCTCTGCTACTGGCCTTTTGGGTGATCTTGGGCAAGTTCCTTCATCTTTCTGTACCTCAGTTTCCCTAGCCTGTAAAATGGTGATAGTAATTCAAAGTCAGGCTGGATGGGGCTCTGAGCAACCTGGTCTAGTTGGAAATGTCTCTGCTTATTGCAGGGGGTTGGACTAGATGGCCCTAAACCAACCCAAAACCCCGTTCTATGATTCTGTAATAATGAGGTGCTCCTCCCTTGCCCAAAATAATAATCCCAAACTCATTTGGGACCTGCTGGTAGAAATAAATACTCAATGCTGCAGTTACACAGGAGCTGAGCTCTTATTTGTTGGGGCAATTTTGTCAATATGTAACTTTTAATTTGTTCTGGGGACTGCAGAATAAACTGCCTCATTACAGTAATGCAAACAATTTTCAGGTTTTGCAGAAGAACATTTCCTAACTCTCTCAATCTGACCCTTACGAAACAGGAGTCATTGTACTACTTGGAGAAATTAATTGTGCTATACAGTATCGGTATCTTTCCACCTCCGTACTTCCATGAAACTTTAGGATTGGTTTTGTTAGGTAGTGCTGCTGATGCCTCAGCAATTTCCAATGAATATCTGACTATAAATTGCTGAGATGCTTTCTCAATTCTCAGTGAGTTAAAAAATGATTTAGGATAGGCTTTATTCATTCCCCTTACTGGAAAATAATAATTTCATGCAGGGCAGGACCCTTATTTTCCATAAAGAAATGCAGGAATTTTTTTTTTCTTTTTTTTTTTTTTTTTTGGTGTTGCAGTTTTGTTTTATTTAAAAGTTTTACACTGAACAAATTACCAGCATCTGCTGTGCACATGAGAATGTGCAATTAATTATCTCTTCTGCGCTTTTGAAAACTTGCTCTAAGGAGGTTTGGAGGAAGCAACAAGAGCCAGTGAGGATTCACCTTCCTCCTGATCTGGTTTGGATGCTAGTACCGTTTTCAGGAGGTTCTTCCAGTCAAGAGATGCTGTTGGAGGGGCTGTAAGGACAATAAAGCAACACCCAGATGTGTCTTAGAGGGGCAGACAAATAGAATCACGGAATGGGACAGGTTGAAAGAGATCACAGAGGATCATCTGGTCCAACCTCCCTGCTTGAGCAGGTTCATCCTCTAACACATTGCACAGGATTGCGTCCAGACATTTCTTGAATATTTTTTGAATATTTCAGTGAGGGAGACTCCACGACCTCTCTGGGCAACCTGTTCTTCCTCATGTTCAGGTGGAACTTCCTGCGTTCCAGTCTCTGCCTGTTGCCTCTCATCCTGTTGCTCAGCATCACCAAGTAGAGCCTGGCTCCATCCCCTCGGCACCCACAGAAGATGTATGCAAAATGCATCCATGCAAATGTTCTGGGGCAGAGCCATGCGAGGGGTAACACCAGGCTGGATCTCTCAGGTGGTGCAAGACCTTGGCCAGGGATCCAGATCTGCTTTCTGCTGCATGGCTGAGTGTCAGCCAGGGGCTGGCAGCTGCGGGCTCAGGGCTTGAGGTGGCAGCGCAGTAAAGGGCCTGGCTACACTGGGGCTGAAAGCAGGAGTGAAAATCAGGGCAAGCCATGAGCTGTCATCTCCTGCCACGCCCACTGCTGCTCGAGGGGCTGGCAATCCCCTTCCAGCAGAGCCAGTGTCACTCCATCCCCATTTTTTTTCAGCCCCGTGCAGATAGGCAGAGAGGGCAGGTTGCTGCTGTTTCCTGCCTGCATCCTTCTGGCTTACTCCCTACCTATCATCTTCAGCCTTGCTTTTCAAAGAGTGCATTTTTCATTCCTTTTGTTGGCTACAAATGCTGGTAACTGAGGCTGGTAACCTCCCTGACAGGCTGCAGAAGCTTCAGATATTTAATTGGCTGCTCCACCCCAGGATAAATAAACCCTCAGCATCCCAGCCTGAGGAGTTAAATGTTCAGGGAATTGGATCACTTGATCTTTTTGCTTAGAAGTTTTTCTGCTTCTCCTGGATAAGCCAGACATGCTGACAGTTGGCAGAAATCTTACAGACTTTTCCTCTTACAGAGGAAAGCTGGAGTTGAAATGTTTTTTTCTGATTGATTCTGGAGACTATCAGATGAAGAAGTTGTTGAAAAATGGCAGTGTGGTTCAAGCTCTCTGACATTGGCTTTTCTTTCTGAACACATCCTTCTCAGCACAACTGCGCTTCCAATTTGTGGACAGAAATTACTTTTCAGTCAGGACTGCTGGAAAACACAATCCAACAGGAATTCACAACCTTTCTACCTCTTGCTCTTCCCTCTCTGCTCCTTTTTGGCTCCATGTCACTCCTGAGCAGCTGCAGCAGGAGAGATGGGATCATGAATCACTGCCTTGGGGAAAACGTAGGTGTTCCTCCCATGTTGTTCAGGAAGGAAGTTGAGTAATGCCATATGCAGGTGTTAAGTGCAGATGTGTTTGAAGAGCGAACCCCCAGCCAGCTGTAGGCTGGACCTAGCAGAAATCTTCTTGGAGGCAGAAGTTTGACAGTGCTGTATTGATTTCACATTATTTAATTCTCATCTTAATAAAAAGATTTGGCCTTTGGACAATGGTGTTTTTAATTCTGCTCAAAGCAGAAGGTGTCAGGGTGTCAGCTGAGATGGGTTTGAAAGCATTGCTCCTCTCAGGCCTAGGGGCATTTTTTCCAAGAGCTCCAAGAGGAAGGTGGATGGTTTGCAATTCCTTTTTGTTCTGAAGTGAGACACTGAAGTGAAAAACATCTTCATCGTATTAATTGCAAATAAATGATTAGTAATGATAAAAGTTTCCTGCTTAATTAGATTTCAAAATAAAAAGTGTGTAGGGATGATCACAAGCCTAAGGTGCCACTTCTGTTAAAGCAGGCATCCCATAACTCAGAAACTTTTTCACTTTGTAAAGGGGAGGAAGAGGAAGCTTTTCTGTCCCTCCCACCTCCTTTAATTATTACCTGAACCAGCATTAGCTCATAGAAAATGGACCCATACTGATGAATGGGGAATGAGATTTTGTTCTGCCTCTGGCTGTCATGCAACATTCATCCTTTTGAGGGACTTCTGCAAGCTTCATGCACTAATGCTCACATTTCATCGGCACAAACCTGAACATTTTCTGCAGGACAGAGCCCTTCAGGGCTCTGGCCCATGTTGCTCTGGGGAACCTGGTATGCTGGGGTCGCTGCTGAGGTAAAATAAGTGCTTTATGCTGTTATTCAAGTGCTCATTATACCTTGGACCCCTTGGATTTCTCTTGATAAAATAGTTCATATAACTTTCAGGTTATTTAGCTCTTTTTATTATCGCTTTAAAATATGAAATAAAAGTCTCCTTTCAAAGAGAAGGATGGATGCACTTGCATAAAGAAAAGGTGAAATGAAACATCTGAATCACTCTGAGCTACCCAGTTCTACTGAACAAATTTCCTGCAATTTGTGATTCATGTCAGTACCTTCCATACTGTGTTATTTCCATCAAATTTATGATGTGTCCTTTTTCCTTCCTGCTCCTAATGAATTACATTCTCACTGCAAATTGGATCATCCAGCCTCCCACTGGCAGGTCAGGGATGTTTGTGTGGGTGGGGACCTTCCACAGCTAAAGGAAGGCATGGGTTGTTCTGCTCTTGCAGCTCTCCATGTAGCCCTGAGCTCCTTCTGGCTTTCCTCCCACAGCTGAGTGACTGCTCCACACTCTTGCACCTTCCCTTGCCCCTCTTGCTAATGTCTCATCCCTTGTGGAACCCCCTCCAGCCCTGTGGTTTCTGTCCCTGTGCCATGTTTCCAACTGGGTGCTGCTTCAGCTTTTTGCCCCGCTCACTTTCAGAGCTGCCCCTGTGGTGCATCCTACCTGACAAGCAGAGAACAACGTGACTTCTCTTGAGCTTGCCATAAGGAAGAGTCCAAAACCCAAGCCATAAATGGGAATTTTGATCTCCTTCCACTGGGGAAAATAGGGCAGTAACAATAACGCTCAGAAGTGAGCTTTTCCTCCTGCAGAGCTAATCAGGAAAGGCCCAAGGCTGGAGAAGAAAGGGAAAGATGGGGGCAGACAAAAAAGCTGCTCATCTCTGTTTTTCAGCACCAAACTCATTTTTGCAGGAGCCCCTTTGCTGTGCAGTCATGTTCTGCAAAGGTAAAAGAGGCCTTTTTCCATTTTATATTAGATATGGACTGTTGCGGTGGTTCAGCTTCCTGCGCTGGTTTAGGAAGCCAGAGCCTTCCCGGAGAGCGCTGCGGGGCCGCTCCCGGGACAGCGGCTGCTCCGCTCTCCCGCAGCCCTTTCGGGCTGCCCCGCGCTCCGGCCCCGGCTCGCTGGGCTCCGCAACACGGTGACAACAAAGGAGGCACAAGGGTCCCAGCACAGCGGCCTCAGAGGAAGATTTATTTGCATGATGAAGAGCCTGTTCCCAAAGGCACACAGCCCATACGGTCAGGGAGCCAGGGATTTTGTCAGGGGGCAGGGGCCGTACATGGGCGGAGTTGGGGTACTGGAACCAATAGGGAGAACCCGAGGGTATGGCCAGGATTAGGGGCAGGGAAGGCGGGGCAATGTGGGAATGCGGACAATTTAGTAAGGAAAGCAGTAAGGAAATGCAGCGCTACAATGGACCTTCAGTTAAAAAAAACCCCACCCAAATCCTGGGTGTTTTATAGCCTGAGCTATCCAGGGTTTTGAGTCATAAACTCACCTCCCACAGCTGGCTGTGCACCGTGCTCCTGGCGTGTTCCTGCCTTCGCGCACACGGCATTACCCACCCTCACACTGTCCAGCGTGTGTGTGGCACCGAAACAGCAGCTGTACACAATGTGCTGCTTCTCGTCTCTGGAGGTTGAAATCTTAGCAGCTCCACGTGCCAAGGGTTGGGGTGTGGTTTTGATATTCCCCGTGGATGGGGATCAGCGTCCCCGATCTGTGCCATTATGGTTATTGCCCAAGCTGCAGTTATGCAGATCTACTTTGCCCCATCTCCCTGCCCTCCAGGGAGCTGTGGGTCCCTCCAACCCTGGACTGCAGGGGATGGATTCAAGCGTGCTAGGGTGCTCCTGAGCAGCTCAGCCACCCCTGATTTCTTCCTGCCAATGTTCAAAAGCTGGATTTCATTTCAACATCCCAGGAATTGGTTTCGACTCATTTCCTGCAAAAGCCAGCAGCACGCTGGGCTGAACGCTCAGGGAAGGCCAATTTAAGCACGGCTACTCCACAGAAAGCCAGTTGTGAGCGATCTGTTCAATTTCAGGATTCACAGTGTGTGCTGGCCAGGGAAGTGGCAGGGATCAGGGAGCAGAAGCCAGGCACTGAGCTGCACGTGAGGAGGGTGTTTGCAGCAGACGGTGCTGAAGGAGCTGGCTACAGAAGCATGCATCACTGAAGGTGTTTGAAGATAATTTGGGATGGTGACGCCTTCCCAGTGCTATTTCCCTCTTGCAAGGGATAAATCCTCTTGAGAGAGAGGATTTTTATCAAGGGAAGAGTTTTCAGAAAGTGACTTCATTATAGAGTCATAGAACAGTTTGGATTGGAAGGCACCTTTAAAGACCACCAATCCCAACACCCCTGCAGTGAGCAGGGACATCTTCACTGAGACCAGGTTGCTCAGAGCCCTGTCCAGCTTGAACATGAATGTTTCCAGGGACAGGGCACCTACAACCTCTACCTGTTCCAGTGTTTCACCATTCTCGTCATAAGAAATTCTTTCTAATCTAAGTTGACCCTGCTTCAGTTTAAAGCCATTATGTGCCCTGTGATATTACCAGCCTCAGGTGGCTTGTCCTCTGCCCTCCCTGCCTGTGAGAGCACCAGGAGCATGGCTTTGGGGCTCTGTTTTGCCACTGTGGGTGGTGTCAGCTCTTCTATGCTGTGGTGCAGAGGTGCACAGTGTGGGAAAGTTCTCCAGCTCCTCTTCTCTCTGGTTTTGTTGAGCATTATCTTCCTTCTTTTCTGGTTTCCTGGCTTCATGAAAGTCAAGCCTTTTTTCTGAGCAGTGGTGTACAGCTCACCTTTGCTGCAGGGTGTAACACCCTGGACCGTGCAGAAGATGATTACATGCCTGTGATGTGCTTAGCAGAAGCTGTCTCAATTTTATGAGAAGAGTTTATTCAACTCATCGGTCACAACCATAATTACCAATACTACAAATCCATTTGACAGCAGCTTGTTCACCAGCTCACCAGTTTTGTGTCCCTGGTGCAGCCTCTTTACTTCTTAAATTATCAATGAGAGAGAAACTGTGTTCTGATGTGGTTTCAGCTGCAGTAACAATAAGCAAATATTTCTTCTTCTTCCTCTTTCTGCACAGAGCTGCCAGTCCAGCTCTTGACCTGTATCGATCACCCTCTAGGAACCCAAGCACAGGCAGAGAGAAGAGCACAGACACAAAAAAAATGAGGGAAAAACCAGGAGAGCGGTGAGGTTAACATGCTGCACAAGATCAGAGGATTATTCATACTGGTGGAGACCTCTGGAGGTGTGTACTTCAGAATGGGTCAATTATGAATTCAAACCAGGGTACTGTGCACTTTCTCCTGAGGGGACTTGAAGCTCTCCATGAACAGAAATTTTACCAGCTCTCTGGACAAGCCATTCCAGTGCTTCACTATCCTTATAATAAAATATTTTTCCTTAAATCCAGTTAGCTTCTATAATTTCAGCTCATTTCTGTTGCTTCCATGGACCAGGATGAAGTGGGGCTCTGCCTCCTCAGCAGCCTCCTGGTGGGTACGGCGGATATGGTGTTTGTCTCTGGGCCAGGGTCACTATTTTGCCACTGAATTTTGGTGTACTCCTGGTCACATCACCTCCCTGTGTTGACATTTCTCATCTCTAATGATGTCACGATGATGACACTTCATACAATATTCAGAGTTCCATGCACAGTTTGCCTGAAAGGTTTTCAGAGCAGGAAATGTCTCTTGTAGCTTCACAACAACCTCCAGCCACTCCAGACCCTGGAGTAACATCCACAGTAGCTAATTGTGTCTAGAAATGTTTAGCTTTCCTTCATTCAAAGTAAATCCCCAGCAAAAGAGATAATTTCAAGATTGTTACATGTATTTCCACATGTTGTTCTTTTTACAACACACATATTACCCTACTCAATAGATCATTGTAAGTTGAACAATTTATGTGGCCACAGGGGCCCACTTTCTCCCAGAGGTATAATATCTCCTTTTGACTTAAACAGCAGGAAGGTGGTGACCACCTAACTGGAGGTCCAGGGAGCTGACAATATTTCCTGCCTGTCTGAAGAAGGTTTCACATGACTTTCTTGCATGCCAGCTATGCTGCCCCAAAGCTGGTCAAAAATTTCCTGCTTGCCTTGCCCACAGAAAGTGTTGTTTGGGTTTTCTTTTCCTATTGGAAACTGTCATAATGAAAATTGCCCAAAAATGGAGAATGTTGGTGAAATTAGAATCTTGATTTGATTTTTGTAGGATATATGGAAATACAATTATTTGGGGAAACTGCCAGACAGTGACATGGGAGCTGTCCTTTGGAGAATACATCTAATTTCCCTCATGAGTCAGACTCTCTTGTTGTATCATTTCTAATGGGAAACCACTGGCAAAAAAATATGTATTTTGAAGTCCTAATTAGTGCAATTCTCTCCTCACTAACTAACAACAAACCCCTTCAACAGAACAGAGTAAACAAATAACATTTCTTCAGAAAAGTGGATCTTGACAAAAGTCCTAAACCATTTAATGAGAAATTCAAGTCTTGACAGTCTAGATGAAAAAATAGATGAAAAAACCCACTCTGCTCAATTATATTCTGAAAGTTTTGTGTCAATTTGCTGAAACCTTAGGAATAAAGACTCTCAAGAGGGGCAGTTCTGAAGGAAAAAAAAATCAGTTTCTTTGTGAGTATTGAGAAATACTCTGCAATCTGCTCAAATGATCAAATATTTGTATCAAATCAATTATGAACGATGTAGAGATCCCAGCTTATTTCCCATGTCATTTCACTTCATTTGAACCAAGAAATAAGTTTATGAAAAGGATGATCAGCACACCACTGGGGAAGAGGACAAGAAACGAAACCTCATTCACTGCATTAAGCCTTTGGAACAAATTACTCAAACAATCTAGAAGTTTTTATAAAGAGAGGAGCATATTTCACTCTGGAGGTAACTGAAACACCTAATACAGCTGTATGAGGAAGAAGTGCACTGAAACTTGGAAATGCTAAAGACAAGAAAAGGTTGGAGGGAGAGGATGATTTGCTTCTCTGTTGTATTCCATTGAAATCTTTCAGATAAGTTAAAAAAACTTTCCTAGGCAGCAACTTAACATTCACTGGAGAACCAGTAGGTCCAGGTGCTGAAAGGAAAATTATCCCTTCCAGTGTTCATACTCCCACCTGTCAAGAACATACCTGACAGGACTCCTCCTGGCAAACTCTTCAGTGCCCACAATTACAGAGGAGGACAAAGAAAGACCCTCTGGAAATTTAAGCACAGCTTTTCATTCCTCTCCTTTTCCACCTTCCTGTGCCTTTCATGACCAGGTAGATCAGTGCTGCGCAGGTGGCCATTAATATTGGCCCTGGGTACCAGCAGCAGGTAAATCACAAAGGGCAGGGCTGGCAGGAATTCACAAGATCACGTCTTGCTACCTTTCCTCTGGGCAGCATCAGCAAAATTTGCACAGGTAAATTTGAAAAATCATCCCAACAGATTTCTTCCCTAGCAGTATTCCAGCATGGGAATTTTTTTGTCTCTTTTGGTTGGGCTGGACTGAACCAAATCTCCAGAGAATGAATCACCCCCCAGACCCATGGCTATAGGGAGGGAGAGATTACCCCTGACAATGAAAAGGCCGTAAGCCAAGGGATCTCTCCAGGCTCTTGAGGACAGGCTGAGGAGAGAAACTGTTGCTGCCAGAGACACCATCTTCCCTTGGGGGAATGATTTACCATTGGAGATACTATGCAGGGTTTCTTGAGGAAGGTGGAAGTGCTGGAGAACAGGACAGAGAGAAGGGGAGAAAGGTGAGGGATGGGGAGGGTGTGATTACAGTTTTCCCTCTTCTCGCAGTGCTTTGTGGAGATACCAGACTGGTTTCCACTTGGTGCTGTGCCCTGATGGATAAGGAGCCCTTCAGCTTAATCCAGGAAGGTGGTACAGGAGAATAAAAATCATCTCCTTTAGCAGCCCAGATCTCTGGAGGTGGGAACTGCCAATAGAGACAGCTCACCCTGACCTGGGGCTGCCACTGCAGCTCCTGGCTGTTCTGCTTCCTGTGCACTGGGCACATGGAAATGGAGAGTAAATGAGTGTTGCTGCTGAATTGAAGGGCTCCCTGATTCAATGAGGAGACGTAGCCCAGGTAATAGAGAAGAGATTTATGCCTTGCCAAAGCAGGCAGGAAGGAAATAATTCTGCTAGGCACAGATCGCTCCTTCCATCTACTACTACTGCTGCAAGGCACCCTGGAAGAGATTCAGGTGCTTCAGAATGAAGCAAAGCTTCTCTCTACTGCCAGGGTTACTTTAGCAGCAGGTAGAAATGCTTCCTTTGCAACATTTATTTTCTCAGGTAATTTTCCTACAAATCCCTGAGGCCGCACTAATGTTCCCTTTTATGCTCAGCTAAGCAGCTGATTGATCCTTGCTGGAGCTCTCCCTATATGGACAGCCACAGGGGTCAGAGCAGCACCCAATAACACAGAAAAATCAGCTCTGTGAGACACTCAGCTCCCTACAGCCAGGAAATTTCTTTTCCCAGCTACTCTGCCTGAAACCCCATCACTCTGACAGCAAAAAGATGGTGCCTTGTTCCCTCTAAATTAGGAGCCCTGAAAGAGGAGAAGATTCGGAATCTCTCCTTAAGCACCCTTCTTCTTCCCTCTGTGCTCTGGACAGTCACAGAAAAGTGTGTTCATCATCCCCTGGTTCCCAGTGGTTGATGATGGGATGGCACTCATTTCAACACTGCTGTATGTTCGTAAGTCAGAAAACGTCTCCTGGCCAATGGCAGCATTTGTGGCCATTCCTAGCATTTATGTGTGCATCACTGTGTTAATGGAGCAGTGCACAGTTGTGAAAGCAGACGGCCTGTTAAAAAGAATGGGAATACTTCATTCAGGCAGTCAGGGAGAAGTGACTCAACAGCACGACTGAACAGCCTTTGGGAATGCACAGTTTTAAAAGAGATTTTCTTCATGGGACACAGCAGAACTGCCCTGGACAGTGCGCAATCTCGCAATCTTCAGTGGGATTTTTCAGCAGTGCCTCGGGTTTGCCAGAAGGACATTTCTTATCCTTAATGACCTGTACTGCTAAATTATTTAGGTGTCTTTGACAGTCTCCCCACTAATCCTAATGAAGGCCAAATCAGGGTCTTTAATAAGCACAATGCTGCAGTCGGCACCATTTGGGTCCTTGGTAGAAGCTGTGCTGCTTGGATGATGGGAGCTGATTAAATCTGTATAGCTCAACTATGCAGAGATAACTGTCCTGAATGTTCCCATTTTTCCTTCTGTCAAAAAAGAAAAAGACCTATTTGGGGAATATCCATCAAGGAAGGACAAAAATTGGATGCCTGACTGCAAGAAGGCAATTTTTACAGCAAATCCCACTGGTTTAGTAGTATTTTGTACCAACATGAGTTAGGGGCAATGTTTATCAGCAGGGGCTGCAGGTTTAGCATTTCAGATTGCATCCTTTAATTCCCCTTAATTATTGTCCCTTAAGGTCCAGCACACACTTGTATTATTCACCCGCAGTGTTTGCACCTGGAGGAAGATTAGACTGGGAGGTAGGGAATAAAATTTTGGGTTCAAGCACAAGGGGAAATTACATGTGCTCTGAAGAGTGGAGCACTTCTGCCCCTCAGTTCTCAGCAGAGAACATTCTAGGAAAAAAAAAGCAGGACGTACTCCATCAAGCTCTCCTGCAAAATACTGACTCTGCAACCTAGATGTTGTTGTGCCTGCTAAAACTGCTCACTGGTGTTGACTGTGTTATCACCTACCTCTTCTGCTGCTCCTGGAGGAATAGCTGAGTTCCTTAGTTGGCAAAATCAATAAAAAGAATCATCATGGGAATCTGTGCAATTCTCTCCTAAACGATCCCACAGTTCCTGAAGGAGGTCAAGCACAGATCAGCAGGCTGTATGTACAGGAGGAAGGGAGCAGAAACCAGGTTATTTTCTGTCAGCCCTTCCAGAATGCAGCATCTCACAGTGCATTCCATCTGTGGCTAAATAGGAAACCTTCCAGACAGCAGATTTTGCCATCAGAAATTGCCATGTTTCTTGACAGCAAATTCTTTTATGAGAATATGATGGGTTTGATTATACTTTTAATGGGGAAAAAAATTGCTGTGAATCATTTTGGATCTGCCTTTTTTTTTAAAAACAATGCAGTGTATGCATGCTGCACTTTCTGGCCTTAAATGTCCTTTGTTTTGGCCTGAGAAGGAAAAACTTCATTTTCATGGTGGTGTATTTTAATCCTGCTCAATCTGCCACACGTTACGGAGCAGTTTCATTTTAACATCTGTGGAGAAGTCAACAATTAGCTTAAACGAGAAATTAATTCAGAACTTTCTGAGTCATGAAAGTTAAATTCAGACTTTCACTCCAAAAAATGGAATGAAAAAAAGGATTTCTACAGATTTGGGCTTTCTTCCCAGCAGGGTGCTCCCAGCTTCCAATTGGCAGCTTTCTTTGGGGTGGGTTGAGGATGGTTGTGCTCTGCAAGCATCGTGGCCTACTCATTCTTGTATCTGTTGGGGGCTGGAAGTGCTGATGGTGTTCTTGAGAGTCACTCTCAGGCACCACACGGTGGTCACAATTTTCTCAAAAATCACCTTTTTTTTTCCTCTCGCTGCTTGGTGTGACAGCCAACATGTGCATGTTTGGGTTCAAAAAGTGCTCAGGCAATTTGGAAGAAGAAAAGTTAATTGTGGGCTATGAAACATAGAGGTGCTCTTCTCCAAGAGCCAAACTCTCTGGAGCTGTCAGGGGGTGGCTTGGGAACAGGGAGTCTGGTTTGCAAGGGGGTTACTGTCCCGGGGGGTTGACTAAGGGACCTTCCACGGTCTCTCAAGCCCCTGGGAAGTACCCTCTTAGGAAGGAAACTTCTAAAACTGGGGTAGGAGGAGACAAAATGGTGGGAGAAAAGTGGGATCTGAAGAGGAGACAGCTGGCTAAATTTTCATGTTGCCACTTGAAATTCCAGTCACTTTGCTGCTGATTCTTCCGTCCATCATCAAAGCAGAATGAGAGCAGAGAACCATGAAGAGTAAATTTATTTTATTGATCTTTCTCTTTTTTTCTTTTTTCATTTTTTTTTAATCCCATATATAGGCGTGACCTGTAATAAGAAGCTGTCAGGCACCTGCTTTGACTCCCAGTGGTAGATGAGAGCAGCTTTCTTCCGATTATATGGATGCTGTTTGGATTGCTCCGTGCTAAGACATCCCAGGAGGAGAAGACCTGTTCCTTTCCTAAGGTATCCATTTGGAGACCTGAACCTCAGCCAGATGTGTGTCATCTTAATAAAACTCTCACCAGGCTTGCGTTGCTCTGTCTTCCAAGCCCAGAACTCAGCTCTAGTGTTTTAGTGAGTAGATTTTTAGGTTGGTTTCCTATGGAATAAGAATTAGCTCATGATGGTGTTTTTGTGGACTGGCACAAGCAGAGCTTCATGTCTCAGACCTGTAACTCTGAGCCTCACTTCAGCAGAATTTGACAGAACAATAGGGAGCTCCAAGGTGTCAGGATAAAGGAGAGCAAAGAAAATTCTTTACTGTGAGAGTGGTGAGCCACTGGAACAGATTGCCCAGATAACTTACAGATGCTTCATCCCTGGAAGTGGTTAAGACCAGGGTGGATGGAGCTGTGAGCAACCTGATCTAGTGCAAGGTGTCCCTGTCCATGGTGATGATCTTTGAGGTCCCTTCCAGTCCAGGCCATTCTGTGATTCTATGATCAACCAGTGATAAAAAATTACTCATCTCTCAGGTGCAGAAAGAGATTCTCTAGGTGTTCACAATCTGGGGAGATTTTGAGACAGAGATGGATTGCCTTTCTGGTCCTTTGTGCTTAGCTGTAGCTTGCTCCAGGTATGGTGTCCTGCCCTCCCTTGGAGAAGAGTGTTGGAGAGCATGAGCAGGGAAGAGCCAAGCAATAGCATTACTGAGTGGTAACACATAAATGCTGCACAAGGAGGTCATTTGGTGCCTTGATTACATTTTGTAATTACCTCCAGGAGGGACCATGTCATTTGCTAAGAGGCTATTAAATTCAACTAGAAAGACATGCTAGTGGATTTTTTTTTTTTTTTGGTCTTTTCCCATCTGTTAAAGTTTATTTCATACCTTCACTGGTTTTAAAACATCTATCAGTAGTCTGTTCAAATACTGGACTTGGCCCTGCAGCGCAGGACTCAGCAGGTACCAGCTGGAAAGTAAAATATTATTGATGGACAGGGAAGGGAATTGCAGCATGAAGTCTGTTTCCATTGCCCCGTAGGTACAGGAGCACCTCTCTGCGCAGGGAGGAATCAGTCCTGGGATGAACCTTGTGGATGTGTTCATGAGCTGATGTCTGCTCTACTCCCAACAGTCTAAGGTGGACTCAGGACTCAGAAACAACAGAAGTGAACTAGAAGACTAAACATACCTAAAAGTCTGGCCAAAAAGGTATCAAATTATGTGTTATGTGTTCTCTGGGTGATTATTTTCATTAGGTGATTATTACTCAAACTGCTAGTAAAGCAGTGTTTGGAATACAAATCTATTGGTCTATTGATGCCACGACACTCCTGATCAAATTAAAACTCAGTGACAAGTCCTGAATTATTTTCCCCCAAAAAGGTTCCATCATGTCCCTATTCCTCCCAGTGTCTGTTTTCCAAATTTAGCAACATCACTTGAATTATTGAAAACCGAATTATTTCATGTCTCTCACTTCTCTTACAGGAGCATGATGGCTATTGACAATGGGCCATCAATCTTGTTCTAAAAAGAGCTGTCAGTATCACCCAGGAGAAAGAATGATTCAAGGACTTCCAGCAAAAGATGAAAAAAAACACTAAAGAAAGACTAAGTGAAACCTTTCCTTAATGAAAGCCTCAAGTTGTAACCAGAAGCTGTGTGCTTTCAGAATTCCTCACCCAGGCATTGTTCTGGTTGTCTCCAGATAAAAGAAGTTGCTACATCTTGGATTCATGATGTAATTTAATTGGTGTCCAGATGGATTTGTGAACAGTGTTTTAGAGCCTGCATTTGAATAAGCATTTTCATCTCACCTGCAAGTGCTTCAGACAAAGTGCAAATGCAATGAATAATAATGTCATTGGCTTTTGATCACCCCGTGCCATAGAAACTCATGAATTAAGTGTTCAGTGGACGTCAGAACAGATGAAGGGAGCTAAACTCTGCCAGGGGTTCCTCTGGGGTGTAGTGATTTTTAGGTGTTTAAAAGCTATTAAAATAATTTCCCCATTTTACTTTTAGCACTGATTTTTATGGAGAAAAGTAGCCAGCATGGGGAGAAGAGACAGGATATGGCTGCCAGAAAAACAGAAAAAAAAAATGCTTGGGAGACCTAGGACTGCAAATTGGTTTTCTGGGGGAAGAAGTGCTGCCCACCAGAGCTCCTGCCAGGGCTTCAGCGGGCCCTCAGGGGTTTCGCTGCACCCTTTGGCCCACAGGGTGTACCAGGCTCATTTTTTCCCTTCCCAAATCTGGCTGGATATATCCTGGTACCTGCTGTGCAGAGGCAAACACCTGCCTTTGCTTGCAAGTGAGACATCCGTGAAGAAAAAGGAAAAACTAAGTATGGGAAGCTCTGGTGTCAGAGGCAGACCAGATTTGAGGTTTGAAAGTTTCGAGCAGGGTGGAGGTGGGGGAGCAGCTCTGGTTCCTAACCTGTCCCACAGAGCATGGGAACCATGGTCAGAGAGCAAAAACAGGAGACGCCAGATAACAAATTAAGGAATCCTGGTTTGGATTTTTTCTCCTTAAAAATCACAGCCAATTCTGTGCTATAGGATCTGAATGAAACCACGTATTTTTCTAGCTCCTACTGTGCTTCTGACATATTTAAGAGTCAAAGCTAGACAGATGAGGAGCCTGGGTATTGGGAAGCCCAGGGCTGGACTCAGGTCTGGAAGAAACTTTATCTGAAGACAGATTGTCAAACAGCTGCTTCCTAGATTTACTGCTGTTGGCTTTCTTCTCCTGCAAAGCCCTGATGGCAGCCACTGTTTGAAGTTTGCTTGCTAAAACACACACACACACAAATATGCATATATGAAGGCACCACATCTCCTTGCCCTTGGCTTATTTTTTGTACTTTCATTGCAGGAATGTTCTCAAAAGCATCAGTTAATTACCCTTCCTCCTTCCCAGGTGGCTGCTTTTGGACAAGGCTCATTGAAACAGAGCCAGGGTGAATTGAAGTCAATCTGCACACAGGGGAAAAGTCCCACTTCACTAATCCATGTGGCACAACTCCAGCAGAGACATTCATCTCAGTTTCTTGTCTCTCTGGGGAAAGAATGAGTTACAGATTCTGGAAAGAGCCTGGACCACTGAATTTTTAAAATCCACTTGCTTTTACTGTAGCACTGTCAAGCTTGTGAGTTCAAGAGCAGCAGACAATTCCCCAAACTTGTAAGATGGGCACAAAGCTCGTTGTCTTGTAGAAGGTGATAAATGGGCGTTCCTCTTATTTTTTGCCCTCTGGGTTCTGAGGCTGAAAATGCAGCTCTGCCCTCAGCACAGATCAGCTGGCATGAACAGAAAAGGGATCATTGCTGCAGAATGAATTGATGATTAGGAAGGATTTTGGGCATATGCAGATGTGATTTATGCTTATTGTGGTCTCTGAGTACTATGAGTTAAAGAGCAAATGCTCTCTAACGTTGAAATCCTTCCACAAGAACCCTGGTACAACTCTCAGCACGGTCCGTTACAATGTCCAGTCCAGGGATGAGGGAAGGAAGGCTTTTCCAAAGGCTATTTCCAAAGGTAACAAGTTCCTTCTCTCACCTGTCTGTGGCTGAAGATGTGTCATGAAAGGACAGAACTGGACAAAGGTCTGAGCCACTGAATTAAAGAGGGACAGCAGAGATTCAAACAGACAATAGAGAAATGGGGCTTGGAATAATCTTGCTCTGACTCAGAAAGCTCTGGCTGTGACTGGGTTTGGACACCAGGTGCACTGGGTTGATATTGTTGTAGGTGTAACCAGGATGTGTTTGTGCATTGTAAAAATCTCGTAAGAACATCCAAGGAAGGTGTATGTATAGGTGTGACCTTTAACATTTTTTAACAGTAATCCTAAACCCCTGGTGATTCTAAGTGAGTTGAAGCATGTTGAGAACTTGTATTGTGCACACAAGGTAGTGATGGTCAGTGGTCAGTCTTGCTCTGACCAGTCAGATCATTAGAGATCCAAAGCACCACAGTAGCTTCTGTATTACCTGGCAGTGTCTCAGTCCTGCCTACAGCATGTTCATTTACCACCTGCTAGCCATCAGTGGGACTTGTGCTAGCCACACTCTGGCCAATGAGTGGCAGGTCATCCTGCACAAAATATTGCTGCATTTAGCAAGTGCCAGGTGTGGGGCCTCTCAGGAGATAAATTTTCCAGGCTGCAGCTCATGTTTGTTAATCAAACACTATTTTCTGAGAGATAGCCCATATTTTGAGTACAGAGAGCAGGGCTGAAATTAAATACTGCTCATTTGTTTTTCTGTGCTGAGACCTTCCTCTTTCCTCCCTGCCTTTTCTTGCCCATTTACCTCTGATTTTACACCTTATTTTCCCATCTGTCACCCTGTTTGCCCCTGGCAGGATTGATCCAGACTGCAGTAAGGTTTCCCTTCTCCACTGAACTGACCTGAGTCCAACCTCTCTGTTTTCATTCGGGTGTTGGATGCTGAGGGTCAGGGCCCCTTTGATCCTAATGATAGAGAGGGACAGGGCTGTAAATCTGTCACTGCCTGGAGGTGTGTACACTGTGCTGGCATGAGCCTTGATCTGACACACCAGGAGCAGGGAAAATGAGTGATGCCCAACTTGACCTCTCATCCTTTGTGTCCCAAGGCCTTGAGCTGATGGGTTCAAAAGCTGGAGGGAGATGGTGGAGCTGTAGACAGCCACACTAACAGGCACACATGAGTGACCACATAAAGGCAGACTTCTCCAACCCTCCCTTCATTTTATGAAACCACCAGAGCATGCAGCTGTTGAGCAGAAGAATTTCGATTTTTACTTTATTCCTCTGCGGTATTCCAAGCGTGATGACCCATACAGACAGATGGATAGATACGAGGATGGCCCCAGCAATTCTGGCATGCTGACACCTGCCAGATGGAAATGTGGTCCAGCACAACAAAAATCACATCTTTTCACATCCAATCTGAATGCAGCTCTCTCTGTTGCAAAAGCACAGTCTTCATCTGGGACATCTGAGGGTAGTCAGCTGCAGTCAATTTGGCAATGGAAAAGCAGAGTTTCCAGGGACTGTGTGGTGTTTTCCCAACTGTTACTGTTGGATTTTAACTTCAAGGCCATGCCCAGTCCCCTGGCAGTGCCAAGGCAATGCAGACTGGTTCTGCACGGAGGATTGCACGTCTGCTGAAGCCATCAGAGCATGCAGCAAGAGGATGAGGCATGTGTGTGCCACAGGAGGAGACAGAAAGAGACGGTGCAAAGCTTGCCAAAGTCACCCCTCACCAATTTTTGGCAAGACTGGATGAAGCAGGGTGAGTGTGCAGAGTTTGTCCTCTGGCTGGGATGCCATGATGATTTTTTGCCTTTTCTTTTATACCCCTGTTGTACCGTTTTATAGCTTCTGTATTCTTAGTGCTTTTTGCCTACATTCTTGGACTTGTTTGTCAAGCTAAACATTTTAGAAGCTTTGTAGTTAGAGATCAGTGTGTCCAGACACCAAAGTCCTCTCCAGAACACATTTTGTGAACTAAGATAAACCATCCAAGGGAAATTTCCTTGGGGAGGGGGGATCACTCAAGCCTCTCACTGGGGAATCTTTGATAGATATGCTAATTAGTAATGTTATACCTGATTGTGTGTGTGCATTGTGGTGTGCATTGGGGTGCATTCGACCTGAACGTGTGCACCTAAGGATCCTTAAAATAAATACCAAAGTAAAATCCCTTTTTCCCTTCTCACTGTGTTTGACTCTTGATTTTAAGACCAAGAAAAGGCACCAGCTGCAATGGGTTTGAAACGAGGAACTGACTTAATGGTTCCATGCAACATTTTACCTCATGCTTTCTGAAGTCTAATGCCTATTGTGGGTTGTGGCAAGAGCTTGGAGAGTGACAAAGTGCAGACACCTTGTGACAGAACAGTCTGACAGGATTGAATAATCCTTTATATCAGCTAAGATTTCTGAGTTTCAGCAGTTGAATTTCATGGCCCTGTGAGTGTCCCACCATTCTCCCTGACTGCCCCATCCCTGCAGTAAGGTTACCTTCTCTTGGTATCCAAGGAATAGGTGATCTCAGAGAGGTCTCTAGGGATGCAGGAAAAGTGGCACAAGGACCAAGTTATGTCAAGATAGGCACAAGGAACATCTGTGGGAGGTAATCACCTTGCAGGTTTTGTGGGAAGGGAAGGGACTGTCTGCACACACAGGAAAATAAGCAGGTGTCCAGGCTGTTTCTCTGAGTGCAGAAGCTGCCGCTGCTGGTGGACCAACATCAACCCCCTAAGAGCAGGGTGAAAGAGTGAGCAAATGGTTCCTTTGGGGCTGCTCTTGTAGGAAAATGAGCAGGTTAAGACTGCAGCACATTCTACAAAAGCTAAATGCTGCTGTGGCTGTGATTGCCCAGAGTGAAACTATTTCTCTGCCTTGTTTGTTTCACCTGGCAACTGTTAGGCACTTACTGGAAATGAGGAAGAAAACCCTTTTCTCTCTTAAAAACAAATCAAATTGTGTTCTTGCAGATATGAAAGAAAGTAATTTTTCTCAGAAGCTTATCTTGCCCTGAAAGGAAAGTTAAACTCCTGCGCAGCCTGGGAAACATGACGTTCTCCAAGCTCAGGCTCATGTTTTCTCTGCCCCTCCCCAGACTGAAAAAGGTGTTGCTGAAAACTTCCCCTGGTTTTGTAAAATGTACATAACTGAACTCTAGCTTGTGTCAATGGCCAGTTGTTTGCCATCACCATATAGAGATGAAAAAACCTCTTCCAGACCCCTTGTCACCTCCTGGTTATTAGACAGCACAGTAGCTGCTACATCCAGAAGTTTGGCTTTGTGGGGCACGTTGATTAATTGAATTCCATTTAACTCCTCTTTCAGGATTGTCTGCACAGCCACTACAGCTGAGTGGGAAGTGATGTGCACACTCAGCAGAAATGTCTCCCTGATCTCTGAAATCAGTGCTGCAGGGCGAGGGGAGGTCACTGTGCTGGTTGCCATAGTAATGAGCCACCCTGCAAAAAAAACGTGTCTTTCTTCTGCCTTGTGAAACACATTTCGCCCACCAGGAATCACTGAGCGAGGGGGGGATTACACTGAAGCATTTAACATTCCCGTTGCTGAGCCCTCCCTGGGCTCATGGGCTGAAGGGATGGGAACACTCCAGGCTCAGTTCAGGGAAGGGAATGCTTGAACAAGCACAGGTGCCTAAATGCCCTGCAAACTGGGGCCTTTGGAACAGTTACTTCTCGCTTGGGTCCCTACAAGAGCTCAGGAGCAATAAATTCCAGGCTCCTCATCTGTGTTCATACTTCAGATGGGCTTTTTTTTCCCTTGAGAAGCAAAGGGAAGGAAGGAAAACATGGAAATAGAGCAAGGCTGTTTCTCTGCTGGTGTCTCTTTGAGCTGCTCCAGAAGAAACTGTTCTCTGACACCAATTAACTCTAGCAAGGGATCTGCTGATTTTAAGTGGAACATCAAATCTCATTGAGATAGAAATAACTCTTTTATGCCTACCTCCGTTCTCAACACTATCAAATTCTGGGCCTGGACCCCTGCCAGGTCTTTTCAGAAATAATGAAATGATTGTTCTTACCTCCAAGCTAGAAAGACTTTCAACTGAAAAAACCCAGCATAGCCTGCATTTGTTACAATTTTATCCTTCACTTTCATTAACAACTCATTCCTGGTCTAGCCTGGCAAATATGCTTCTGATTGTTCAGTCCACTGAATTCTTTTCATTTAGTGTGGGTTTTTTTTTTTTGTCTCGTCTCCAACAGAACTGAAAATTGAATGATGATGAAGGGAAATTTACTTGAAGGCAAGCCAAGGAGGAGCAGAGAAATATGGCAAGCATGGTGATGGAGAAACTCACTGGAGCAGGGAATGCCAAGGAGAAGGTAAAGAAGCAGCTGATTTATGACCACCTGGTGAGAAGACACATGGAAGATGGTCTGGGAAGCTTTTGGAGGAGTGTCCTGAGGATTATAAATGAAGTAGAGGGATGCAGGGGAACTAGGCACAACGCAAAGGCGACAGAAGCCAATGAGGGCTTTTTGGAGTAAAGCTCTGCCACAGCTTTGCAGCTGGAACTTTTTTCCTCTAGGGTGAAAAGTAAATTCCTCAGTGCTGCCATACTTGAGGAACTCCTTTTGCTTCTGCCAAGTTAATCATATCAGAAGCAAAACAAGCAGCATAAGAAGAGAATTTCCCTCTTGGTATTTGGAAATGAAATATTCATTCCAAATGTCTTCCCTTTTTTATGAAAAATGTGAAAAAATTGATTGTGCAGAGTAAATCATCTGTTCCTGATTTCTTCAGTGTTTCACTGAACTTAGAGACACATTTTGGTATTTGTTGGAAATATTAAGACTATTCTGGATAAGGAGGGGTCTGAATACGCTTCTAAATTTTGAGTTACAGCAATGCAAGAGTAAATATTATGGCATTATTAGTTATTTGTTTCTGCTCTGGAAATCCCTCTCAGAACTGAGACTGGACCTGAAAGCAAAACTTCAGGATTGGCCAATGGAGTGAGTGAGACCGGTGAGAAAACGAGAATGGTTCAATTAGAGTTAATTAAACATTCTGAAGTGATTTTCGACACCCACATAAGCACACCAAGGGTGAAATGAAGAGGAAGAAATCCTGCAGTTTGGCTTGTGTGTGACAGGAAGTTTTGAGAGACCTCATTAAGACGCACTGACTACAGGCCTTTTCAGACAGAATGTATTTAGTATGTGACACAAGCAAGGGAAGCACTGAATAATTCAGACTGGAGAGGACCTCTGGAGGACTCTGGTCTGTTCCCCCTGCTCAAAGCAAGGCCAGGAAGAGCAGGTTGCTCATGGCTGAGTCTGTTCAAGCTTTTAATATTTCCAAGGATGAAATTATCTCATGTCTCTAAACTTCTGTTTTCAAGTTTAACCACTGACTGAATGAAAAAACTCAGCCTAACAGAAGACAAAAATGAGATACAAATGAGATTTTGGTCCTGTGTCTGTGGTGTGGAGTGGCTGGCACTGAGGACTTCAAGTCCGTGACAAAATGATGTCCCCTTGGTCACTGTGAGTTATGTTCCTGGAGCACATCTTCTGTCCAGTTTGATATGAAAAGCATCTCTCTTGCAGGCTCCAAATGGGACCCAAAGCTTGGTGAGAGGGACAGCTGGGGGATTTTATCAGATGTGGAGTCCTGCCTTGGATTATAATCCCTGTGTGCATATTCAGAATCAGCTGTACCCTCTCCCCTCAGGAAGTGTTCAAGGGCAGGATGCATGGGGCCCTCAGCAACCTGACCGAGTGAGTGCCATCCCTGCCCATGGATCTTTAAAGTCCTTCCCAACCCAAACAGTTCCAGGATTCTGATTCTTTGATCACGTGCTTTATCATTGAGCAAATTCCTGGGTCCTTTTTTAGGAGTGGGCTCATAAGATCTGATCCCAAGCCCCTTCTCCCAAGCTCCCTCCTCTCTGTACTTGCTTTTCTCCCACAGGGGCTGTGACAAGAAGGCAAGGACATTTCACTAATGCTTCGAAATAAACACAGAAAGGACTGAGAGGAAAGAAGTGTGACTCCCAAGACAGCCACCTGTTTTGTCCTTTTGAGTCTAATTAGGCTGAATTTTTACCATCCTCAGGCACTGAGTTTTCAGAGGAAAAAAGCTCTGTTGCAGCAGAGACTGGAGGGGGTCTGGCTTAATCCCATCCTCAGCAGCACAGAGATGCTTTGGCATCTTAGTAGATGAAAGGCATGAAACCTATTTATTCACATGGTTTCCTAAAGAAACAAGGGTACTGTGATTTTTTTTTTAATCGGTATCTGTCTCCCTTACTCTTCTCTCCATCCCTTTTTGCTGTTTTTGGTAGTTTCCACCAGATTTACCAGTAGCTGAGAGATTAAAAAGGTTATATGTTCATACAGGGTTTCCCCCCTCCTCAAAGAGATGGCGTTATAGGGGAGGCATTGCCAGAATTTTCATGTTTCACATGAATGAAACAACCAAAATGTGAAGTTAAGACGTATTAGACAACAGAAAGTCCTCAGATGAGAGATTAAACCTGTTAGCAAGGTGCTCAGACTCCCACATTAGTGCCATTAGGGATTTTTACCTCTCTTTACCCTGCCTCGTTTAGCTGAGAAGAGGAACACCAGGGATCTCAGTGCTTTGGGATTGACCTCAATAATTGGATTTTCCTGTGCATTGCTCACTAGGTGGAATGGCAGTGGCAAAGCACCAAAAACCAGCACACATAAATAACATTTGGAAATTAATAATTCCATTTCCTGCAAGTGATAAGAAAATTTGCCCTGTGTGCAAGTAATTTGCAGTCATTAATGGCAATTTCCAGGAAATTATGGCAGAGCAATAAAATCCACATGGGATGAAGTCTTGCGCCAAGGAAGATGTGTGTTGGGAGCAATGTTAAGGCCAGTGCTACCCTGGCCTTGGCCTGCCATTTTCATCTGCAGTGATCCTGGAGCTCTAAGCTTTGTGGTTTTCTTAACCCTAACCCTAACCCTAGTCCTAACCCTAGGCGGAGAAATGAAGGCCACATGGCATTAAGGCAGGCACCGAGGAAAAAGTGTGTTGGGAAAAACATTATGCCAGTGCCGCCCAGGACTTGCCTCGCCATTTGCATCTGGAGCTCTGGGCTTTGTGGTTTTCTAAACCCTAACCCTAAGCCTAACCCTAAGCCTAACCCTAGGCTGAGCAATAAAAGTCACATGGCATTAAGGCAGGCGCCAAGGAAAAAAGGTGAAGGGAGCAATGTTTTGGCCAGTGCCGCCCTGGACTTGGCTTGCCACTTACAGCTGTATTGTCCTTGGACTTGTCTGGGCTCTGTGGTTTTGTCAACCCTAACCCTAACCATAACCCTAACCTGAACCCTTAATCCTAGCCCTAACCCTAACCCTAGGTGGAGCAATAAAAGCCACATGGGAGTAAGGCAGGCGCCAAGAAAAAAGTGTGTAGGGAGAAATGTTATGGCAGTGCCGCCCTGGCCTTGGCCTGCCATTTGCAGCTGCAGTGTCCGTGGAGCTCTGTGCTTTATATTTTTCTCAAACCTAACCCTAACCCTAAGCCTAACCCTAACCCTAGGTGGAGCATGAAAAGTCACATGGGGGTATGATAGGTGCCAAAAATAAGTGTGTTGGGAGCAATGTTTAGGCCAGTGCCGCCCTGGACTTGGCTTGCCATTTGCAGCTGCAGTGTCTCTGGAGCTCTAGGCTTTATGGTTTTCTCAGCCCTAACCCTAATCCTAACCCTAACCCTAACCCTAAGTGTAGCAATAAAACCACATGGGATTAAGGCATGCGCCAAGGAAAAAGTGTGTTGGGACCAATGTTTAGGACTGTAATTGCAATGACTAAATAAATCAATTACTTAAAAAAAAAAAAGAAAGCCCCCAGACATATACTGCAAATCAATTACTTAATATTTCATGGGAATTACTCGCTGTTACAGAAAACAACAGAGGAACGAATCCTTTAATGACATAAGCAAAATCCAATCACTGTCTGGGGAAAGCAGTTTCTGTACACCATTACCTTTATATAACTCACAAGATAATGCAATGAAATAGTGGGAATGCCTGGGAATAGTGAGCCCAGATGAACTACCAGGCAGCAGGAAGAAAACAGCTGGGACCTGGTTTTCTGCCCCATTCCAGAAGGAGGAAACACCGTACCCAGTGAACAGCACCTGTGCCAGAAAAGTTGTGAAAACAGATGATGGGTGCCTGGATAAACAACACCAATGCTGCAAAAACAAATCTGTTGTTTGGAGTCATTAGAGAAGGTATTGGAGAATATCATTGTCGTGGCTGTGGGAGGAGGTTACTGTCAGCCCACACCTTGGACAGTGGGGAACAAACCTGTCTGCTCACCTCAGCAGGGTCTTTAGGAGATGCTTCAGCAAATTCCAATGGGGACAGTGGGAGCCTGTCAGATTTTGGGCAAGGAAACCATGGAAGAGCAAACTAGGGCTGATCAGCCTGGAAATACAGCGATGGAGAAAATTTAGGGGTAAGGGAGGGCTGGAGAATAGAGGCTCCCATGAATACATGAGGTAAACTATGCCCAGGATAGCCCAGGAGAAAACAGCTGGAGAAGGGCAGTACCCAGGGAATTTAATTATCTTCCAGAGCTCAGGTTATGTCTGATGAGCTTTAAATTGGGCAGCAGCTTCAGTGTTAGTCATCAAAATGTAGAGAGGAAGATGAATGGTGCTGTGCAGTTTGAAAACCCGGCCTCATTAGGAAACTGGGGTTAGAGGCCACCAGAGCTTGGTTAAATTATTATTCCCCATCTCCTATCCACTCTTCTAATGCAATATTATGGTACTGATGCCTTTTCCTGGTCTTAAAATCAGGAGTCAAACACGGTTAGGAGGGGAAAAGGGATTTTACTTTGGTATTTATTTTAAGGATCCTTAGGTGTACCATGCCCAGGTGGAATGCACCGAAGTGTACACCACAATGCACACACACAATTAATCAGGTATAACATTATAGGTGTTACTAATTATCATATCTATCAAAGATTCCCCAATGAGAGGCTCGAGTGAGCCCCCCTCCCCAAGGAACCTTCCCCTGGGTGGTTCTATCTTGGTTTACAGAATGTGTTCTGGAGAGGACCTTGGGGTCGGGGGCACACTGATCCCCCAGCTACGAAGCTTCTAAAATGTTTCGTCTCTCAGCTTGACAAACAAGTCCAAGAATGTAGGCAAAAAGCACTAAGAATACAGAAGCTGTAAAAGGCTATAAGAGGGGTATAAAAGAAAAGGCAAAAATCATCATGGCATCAGTACGAGTGTATATAAATTAGTGTATCCTAAAATATGGCTGGTTAATTCACAAGCAGATTTGGCAGCTTGTCCCATCACTGGTGGTGGCAAGTCTTAGCTTTACACACAGGCACAGCTCCCTTAGAGCTTTTCCTGTTCCTGAAAAACACTGCTGATCATGAGACACAGGTGCTGATGGAAGGAGTTCATCTCCCAGCTCACCTGCTGAATGCCTTTGGAAGGCCTCATTACCATGCAAATGGAGATTGCACACAGCCTAAGAAAAATGCATCTGTCAGGCTGCACATATTGATAACAGCAAATGTGAGCATAACTGGGATTTATAGAGAGAAGGGATTTCACCTGGGGCTGGCTGGACTTGTCCTGCCCCTGGAAACAATGAGGGTTAATTGTGCTTCAGTAATTCTGACATCTTTCTGATGAACAATTCATCTCTAATTGGACCCGAAAAACTGCTGCAGTAGTGGGGAACTTCTGACCTCGAAATGGTGGAGGAGAATTTTGACAAAGAAATTGCAAAACTGACAAATGGGAAGGAGCAATGAATGCAGCCGTGAAGGGGGGAAATGATGAGCTAACTCAGCCATAATTTTGCAATGGATCAAGTTATCCTCTGACTTACATTGGAGTGAGCTTCTGATGATGCAGGCATTGAAATGAAAGACTTGAAGGAGGTTACTGCTCTAACCTGCCATGGGAAAGCAGCTGGAGACCCCGGGACACTCCTGACAGGTTGTGGAGTGTGATGATATGGGCAGCCAGCTGGAAGTCCAGAAACAAGTGGCTGTGTAGCTTGGGCTGTACAGTGGAATTTCTGCCTGGGAGAGTCAGGGCACCTCAAGATCCAGAGCAAACAACTGCACTAAGGTCACGATGTTGTACTTTTCTTCCTCCATTTGGGAAGCCCACTTCTAGGCACAGACAGCCATGCCTTGGGCAGAGTTCCTGAGGAAAGAAGTCATCCAGCCTTGCCAGAGACACCCAAGACAGAAGGCTGTCCAGCTAAAAATATTTTTACACCTTTCTGAATATTTTAATATGTTTATAGATATGGTCGTACACCAGCACCTCCACAGAGTGATATGCTCTCTGCAAACTCTCTAGAATGTACCTTAGATTGGAGATTACAGGAAAATAATTTATTGATCTATTACAATTGACATGTGCACAGTGCAAGGCACTTGCCAATGCACATATATTGTATTTACTGAGGTAATACTGGCAAGAAGTCAGGGACAATTAACTTTGCAAAGGCCCTCAAGGGAAAAAGACAAAAGCAAGTTTATAATTTATACTAGACATAACAGGCAAAGTCTGTGTGTGTTTAACCTGAGCTCCAGGATATACATTTCTTGGGAATGCATAAATGTGCTCCCAGGTTTTATATCTAAACATGTTGTCTTGAAATACAACTTGATTGTCATGCTTTTCAGACTGTTTGTAAGTGGTTAGTGCAGAACATCTACTGCTGTACTACCAATTTTCAGGGCTTTTACCTTCCCTACAAAAGACAAGCTAAGAGTGGGTGGTAGTGCAGTGACCAAAATGTAAGTCTGCACTGGACAACCTTGAAATGAACCCTGCAGCGCTCACAGGAAAACCCTTTGGTTAAGGTTTTGGTACTTCCTTGAAGAATTACTTGGTATATTTTAGTGGAAAATGGTTTTTGATTTAATTAGGCTTTCTTACTTGCGTTTTTTGAATGTTTTAATGTCAGCTAATGAATGTGTGCTGAACATCAAACAATGAGTTTTCATGCAGGTTTTTTTTTTCCAACACTCCTTCTTCTCCCTCCTTCCTGCTCTGCTCAACATGTAGTGGAAAAAAAAAAGTTGTCCACCTAAATATTTCCTCAAAAAGTATAATTCTCCAATCAAGTCTGTTTGTTGTCTTCTATCTCTGTAAGCAGCAGTGGTGTATTTCTGTGTGAGCACTTATTAAAAGTGAAGAAAAAGATGTGTCTGTGATTATTGTCCCTGGGCTCACTTGGTGCTGTGGTGACTCCTGCTGTTGAAACAGGACAAGCAGGTCCTGATATTACTGATAACCAAATCTAGCAGATTTTTTTTTTTTTTTTTTTAGATATCCTAAACTCTTATTGTCTGTTTTAATAAGAATTTATACAGCTTTGGTAGCAACTTAGTGTTTTTGGCATGAAAAGTTTTTGGCATATGCTTTGGCATACACCACTCAATCCAGCAATTTATTGTTTGCTGTATTTATTTTCACAGCATCCTTTATTCCAACATCTTTTATTTTATTTAGTTCAGCTGCATCCTTCAAAAATGAAAAGGGTAAAGGTAATGTCTACTGCAATATAAAGCCAAAGCATTTAACTCCAAAGCAATGCCCTTTCCTCTACTTTTCCATCAGAACAGGGGACTCAGCACTGAAGAAAGCCATGGTTAATTAATTACTTACTCCGAGAAGATTCATCCCCAGCGAACATCTTTTCCTCTGCCTCAGGAAATGTGGGTTTTGTTAGTGGTGCTCTTTTCCATGAGTTCTATCTAGCTGAAAAATAACAGCCCTAGATGTTTGAATACACCATCTAATCTAAGAATTGGTCAGTGGTCAGTTTGGGGCTGGAATAACTGAGGAGCAAACCTGAACAAAGAATTTCAGCTTTTTTTGGAGAAACGAAGTCTGAGAGTTTTGTGTTTTTCCAGTGACCATTCAAGGAAAGAAAGTACACAATTCATTTTGATGAAGGGCAAACATTTTCTAAAGAACTGCTACAGCAAATCCCCTCATGTTGCAGTGGCAGATACCCCAGAAGAAATCATTCACAGCCGCCTGAATGCCTTTGCTCTTATCTTTACCGAAGTCATCTACACTGATTTCTGCTATTTCCCCAGCTAAATTAGCCTTTTCTAATCCTGTCCTCCAAAGTTCTTGGTGCTGTTCTCGACACAGAGCCAACCACATGTTTTATGAGTGCACCCGCTGGGCCATATTTCTCTCTTTGCTTAAGAGAATGTCATGCAAGACAATGTCATACTCTTAATAAATTCAAGACATATCTCATCTGCTGCCTCCTCTTTATCCACTTGGCTGGTTGCTCTGACAAGGAATGAAATTAGAAATGGTTTGAGAAAGTAGGTTCTTGAATAATCTATGCTGGCTGTTTTTATCAGTTTATTCCCTAGATGACTACTAAGATATCATTTAATAATTTTATCTTCTGCCTTTCTGGGTATTAGATTACTGCAATTTCCTTGGTTCTTCATTCTCTCATGAAAGATGAACTCCTCTTCTTGCCTTCCTTGATTCCTCAGCTACAGAGAATTTACAGAGATAATCCCTAAAGGTGCAGAAATCTTCTCACCTGACTGTGAAGTGCAGGAGGAAAAACTTCAGCTGTTCCTAAGGATGTCATAACTTCTCTAAACATTCTTTAACCAGGTCTTTTCCTGTTTTGGTTTGCAGTGCTATTTCTTTGGAAAATGTGCACTAAGCACCTATATTGCCCTAAATAGGAATAATTATCTTCTAACCTTTCAACTGGTACACTCAAAAAGGAGCTACTGGAAAAGACTGATCCCTCACTGCCAAAGGGGATGCAAACAGCTTCCTGATCTGCTAATGATCTGAGCACAAAGATGCCCAAAATCTGAGACAAGACGAAGTCACATTCCCTTTTTAAGCATTCCTTGGGTCCCTTAAGGACGTGATCAAGGAGATACGTTGGGAGACAGGAAAGAGATGCCAGAACTGCTCACAGATGTAGCTCCAGAAAATTGGTTTATGTGAGCCCAGCAGCTTGGCAGATAAAGGCTCAGGAAGTGCTTTCCTGCTTACTTGCCAAACACGAGCAACATCCAATATCTTTCTTAGAAGTGCTTGAGCTGTATTAGCAACACATACACATTTCTTTACAAAGGTCTGGAGCAGCACCTCTGCTTGGCTCCTTTTTTTGTGATTCCAGCCACATCGCACTAAATACAGAGGGATGCCCACTGCTTACAGGAGCAATTCCGTGAACTCCTAGAGCTGTAACGTGAGCCCAGACTTCTGCCACAGAATGGCTTGTGAGATTTTTAAAAAAACAGCATGTGGGTTAATTTTTCTTTGCCTGCCAAATGCCTGTTAAGGCTTTTGTCAATTTTCTCTCTCTTGCCAATTTTGGGCAGTGACAGCAAAGCTGAAAAATCAGAACATAAAACCTGCCATTGATTTCCAATGCAATGGTTCCAAAGGAAAGGTCAGGAAGGAAAAAAGAAACACATTGGACAAAAAAGCAGCTTCGTTGATGTATTGCTGGTGGCACCTATGGAGCTGCCCCAACACAAACAGACCTTTTATATCAACTGATATGAGACAAAGGAAGGGATGGTGCCTGGAGCTCCTCACCTCTCCCTCAGGGAGGAGGCTGAGGTGTGTTATATTTGCTACTGCACAACCAGCCCAGCCATGCCCCTCCACTGGACAGAGGAGACATGACTGTGGGAAAACAACCTATGTAGATAAAGGGAAATAATGGATAGCATTATGGTAAGGAGACAAAATAATTGGGTAATACATGAAAGGCAAACAAAGTTCTTGTGATCTGAAAGTCAGGAAAGGAGCAGTTTCAACACCAATAAAGTTGTCATCATAAAAACATTTTATAGGAAGGGCAAAGAAGGGCTGGGATACAAAGGTATTTATGGAATTGGGTGCAGCATGTTCTGCATCCATCCATTAAATTCAGATGGATTTGTCACGGTTTTTGTGCTTTAAATCTTTGTGGTAAGTAATTTAGGCACTGTTTCATATTGTCTGCTTGATAGAGTATGTTTCAAATTGGAGCCCAGTACCAAGTTGTTTAATAGAAATTTTTGAGATGAGAAATTCTTCTGATCCTGACAACATCCTTTACACGAGAAATAAAGAAGGCATTTATGAGAAGCTGCTTTGTGGTTTTGATAATAAAGGTAACTATTATCTTGCAGCCTTTCCCCACCCTCACATTGCTACACATTAACTAATTAACTAATTAATTAATCAATCCCTTTTCCTTCTGAGAAGAGAGGCTCTGCATGCCTAGCTGAAGGAACCATGGCACTGCAGTGGGGTTGAGCATGTTCTTATTCTCATGGACCACTCAGCATCAACCTAGAGTTTCCTCTCCTCTCATATATTATTTTAAGGTAGCTGTTTGATTCTTTGTGACGTTTTTGTTCTATTTGCTTTATTTTGCAGGCTAAACATGAAAGCTGGGAGTACTGGAGAAGCCAGGCTTAAAAGTGGCATTCCCGGTTCAGAGTTACTGGCCACCCAAACCATATCACCATCTCCTCTCAGTTCTGATGAAATGGCTCTTAGAGAAGACAGGAATTTTCTTGGATACATCTCCACAAGCAGGGTGGAGACAGATACAAATGCTGCATCAGGACACCATGTTTTGTGTCTAGACCTGACATCTTTGTCTGCATGAAGCCCAGCCCACAGAGATATTCTAGAACTAAAAATTTGTTCTTCTCACTATCTCCATGCAAAGGCAGGATAAATATTCCCTAGGGGATTTTTTGTGACAAAAGAGATCAAACAAATCCAGCATTTTATAAGGTACATACATTTAGAAGCTGGATAACTCCACACATGTGGGAATTACTGGCTATTTGCTCATAGGCCTTTAAAATCTGCAGAACAGGACCTGAGTATGTTTCTCTGTAGAATCCAGATCTTGACTCCTTTTTTACAATCACACAGGCCTCACTTGAATGCTGGGATAACTTTTTTTGCTGATTGGAAAAATATTCTTGTGTTCACATTGGAGACAAGGCAACTTAATGCCTTTTTTTGTGCTTTGGGGTTGACTGGGCTTTCCTGGAAATGCTGAGGTTTTATCACCCTGTTCACGTTTGAACTGCTTTCTATGCTTTCACACAAAATAACTGGATATCCATAATTCCAGTGCTCTGCACCCCCTCTCCCAAGGGTTTGGGATACACACAGATACCCTATCACAGCAGAGCACTGCTCTTTGATCTGCCAAAGATCTGAGTCTGCAACAGCAGAGAATTACACTCAGCTCTCTCAAGTCCCAGCACTTCACCTATTATTTTAAGAAAGTTGTCCCTGGAGGTATTAAATAACCACAAAGTGCTGCTGCAGCAGAGCTAAATATTTACTAATAATGTTAAACTAACACACTGGGGTTTTTTTCCAAGGAGACATTGGCACACAGCTCTGCTGTGAGCCACAAGTACATCTCAAGATCTCATAAAAGTAAAGCTGGAGAATTTCTGGTGCCAGACCCGGCATCAGCTGCTGTGAATGGCCAGAGCCTGTTGATGCCAATGGGGACATAATGCTTAACAGACTGAGAATTTGCCTCCTCTTCCCTGGTGCTGCTAAAAACCTTTTTGGAGCTCCCCAGATGCGTCAGCTGAATCTCTCAGGTTGAGGAGGAAAAAGGTTTTTTAGTAGCTCCTGAAGGTAGATCCAATTTGTAGGAAACATCAAACTGGAAATTCATGTGTGTGGTGCAATTGATGTTGGCACCTGGACGGGTACAAATCGGTGAGGATTTTCCCTGCTGACCATCCAGCTGCTCTCCCTAGGAAACATCTGCATTTCTGGCAAGAGGATAGAATTTTTCACCTGTGATTTGTGAAGGAAGGCAACATTTTTTTTGTCTTTTTCACAGCTTCCTTTACAAGTGGGCAGTTTTGCATCCACCCTGCTCCAGGCAGCATTGCCAGTGATTCAAGAAGAGGAATAATTCAGTGGCTGAAGGGTTGTGGGATCTCCAGTTGAGAGGGACCAGCACTTGCTGATAAAAGCCAAAGGGGGAACACACATTTTGTTTGCTGCAAAGGCCGCAAGGTGGGAAGAAATCTCTCCTTTCTTGCAGAAAAGGAGAGGGCTGTTTATGAACCTCTCCTGAGTCTTTCCTGCTGCTGTCTGGTCTTGCTGAGACTTACCATCTGGAGGAATCCCAGGATGAAAAAACAGGAAATGAGCTTCACTCATCCCAGAGTACCCAGAACAATTCCCAGTGATGGTGATCCAGGTAATACTGAACTCCCCAGCACAAAGCAATGCAGAAGAAAGGGAATACAGCATTGAGGGAAAAAATAATGAGAGGATGCAAATAAGATTTAATGACAGCCACTATGGTTTTATGGAAAATAGGTCTTGTCATAGAAATGCTGTTTTTTTCCCTCATATGGGCTTCTGAGTAAAGCAGAACAAAGGAACCACGTGAACAAAAAAGTACACTCTAAGCTGAATTGGAACATCTTAGAAGAATGTGGTGTTGGATGTCATAAAACAGGACCTTAGAGGTCCAGTCTGATGCTCAAAACACTTTTATATTCTCACTAAAGCTTTTAAAGTAAATATGAAATCATGGCTAATAACGTTTGCCATGTTGTTGTTGTATTTTCTCCTCTCTATCCACCTGCCTATATTCATGGTGTTCGACAGAAATCAGCATTTTTGTATCTTTCATATCAAACCAGTTCGGGACACAACACAGGAAAAATGTTAAAGGAGGAAAAATGGCACGAAAGTGGCTGCTGACAGACACAAAAGTGTTTCCTTGGGAAAACTGGGCAAAAGTCTGCCCTTATGTGTTACCTTATGTTCTTGATATACACAGTAAAATACAGGGAGCTTTTTGGTCTGATTGGTTTTTTAGCCACATTAATGACATCCTGCCAGTTGTTAGTAAAGCAATTAAAGCTAATGATAAACAGTGTGATTAACACTGACACGGTTGCAGTAGTAGCTTTTAAAGGTTTTTCTGTTTATATTCGGATTTTAAAGTGGAGCCAAGTTGCAGACAGGCAGGCAAGGAGGGACCATTATCAACATAACTTGGCGGGGATTAGGAGGGAGGTGGTTGTGGATACAGATTTCCCAATAAGATGACAGGCCTGTGGAGCATTTCAGGGGGTGCTCCAAGGCCACCTTCTCTTCTTGAGCAGCTACTATCTACTTCTGCTGCCTCAGGTATGTGCTCCAGGTGCTGCCAAAGCCCTTCCAGCCCTTCCCAGCCACACGTCCTGTTGCAGTCTGTCTGGGAGCAAGGCGTCTGTGCCTGTCAGGAGCTGTGTGTCAGAGTCCTTGGAAAGAGATGCCTTTGCACACCCATCTTTCTCAATACAGCTGCCAGCTGATTAAATGAAAATTGCAAAGGCATTCTGATGCTGACTGCTGCAGCCAAGTGTTTCATGGCTTTACTTAGAGCTTCCAGTAAGTTACTGCCTGCAACATTGCCAGGGAGGCAGAGAGGCGATGGTAAAAAAAAAAATTCAGTTTTCATCCAAGAGCATTTTTCTTTGTGCCTACAGTTGTCCATACACTTTCCAAAGGCAGGGGCACACTGTGGTTGCAGGTGTTCCTTTGAGAACTGTTGGAAGTTTCCACACAGTTCACTTCCTCCAAAGAATGTTTTGACCTAGTCTTGGACATGGTTTTTCTATCTTTTTTTTGTTTTTTAAAGGATGTTTTTCAACGAGGCTGTAGTAGACCTTGCAGATTCTACCCTGAATGACGCTCACTGTGAAGGGTGGGACTGTGAGAGGGAGAGTCACCTCATAGGAGATGGGCATAACTTATATTAAACAGGTGTGCCCTATGCAAGACAGGATGGACGGCCTGGGAAGGGGGTTGGAGAATTTCTGCAGTGGACCCTTCTTTACTGCCCAAGTTGTAGATCACATCTGTTTCTCCACCTCCTCTTCAAGGAGAGAAAGCAAAACCTCTCCAGCTGCTCTTCCTCTGTGTGTGGAGGCTGAACCTATTTTTGCAGCAGCTGTTCCAGATGTTTGCACCTACTCCAGTAGATGTGCCAGTCCTGGAGCAGAGAGGGGCCCTAAAAGAGAGAATATAGGCACCTGACTCCTATGGGATGCCTGGTCCACGAGTCAGTGTGCTGGGGATCAAGGAGGAAAGGCATTAACTTCTTGTTCAAGTGCACGTGAGGGTGGACACGCCAGTGGCAACCTGGGATCGCTGCCCCAAGGTGCTTGGTGGTGTAAAGGTAGAATGAAACCTCAGAAAAAGGCAGAGGAGTAGAGTCTGAGTAAAGGAGATAAAAGCTACAAGCCCCCAACTAAGCCATCTTTGTGCAAAATTTGTTTCAGCAGCTGTTTCAAGCAGTGGTTTGGCTGTGAAGGGCATGGTGTCAGCTGTCACCACTGCCTCACTGCTCTCTTTGCCTAAAGTGAGAGCTGAAAGTGGCAGGCAGCTCAGGAAGGAAAGAAGAGCCTGGTTTATTTATTCCACACTTGCCAGCCCCATGGCTGAAGCCCTCCCTGAGTAACAAGATGAGCAGTTTCAGGTCACTGCCACTATCACAAGCATCTGCTCTGACTAATGGCATAATGGTGTGGCCCTTTTGGCTCCGGGTTTGCTGGAGGCTGCAACGCTTTTTGTGTTCAATCTGTCACCAGTCCTATCATTTGCAGCATCTCTCCGAAGAAATGATGCTGAGACATTCCCCTCCCCAGCCTGTGGGGGGGAGCAGGCTCAGCCCGAAGAGCCCATAGCCCTTAGGCATCCCTGGGGACCCTTGTGGACTCAGGACTGGACTGACAAGTACAGCAGGGACACAAGGAGAACTTTGAGTCTTGCTGCTGGCCCATGACTGCCCTGCTCCCTCTCTCTCACTGTGCTTTGCTTGCAGCTCAGCCCTGCAGATTCCCACATGCTGGACTGGCATTTCACACTCAGATTCCTTCAGCAGCAGAGGTGCACCAGCAGTGTGCTCTGGATAGAGAGTTGGGTGTCTCTCCAGTCCTGCTATCCCATTTCACACCATTTCCTGTGGCAGTATCAGGAGCAGGCCAGGCATGGCACAGAGTTTGTGTCCTGCATGGCACCCTGATGAGTGTACAAGCCAAAACCCAGTGTTGATTCAGCTCCTTTTAAATGCCTTTTATCTGAGGCACAATCTCCATTCAGTGTGGAGGATTGGTTGCTGAGAAACCTTTCTGAAATCTTGCTGGGAAGCTGGATTCCTCAGCTGGACCACTTGGCAAAAACCAGATTGGTCTTTCCCCATCTCCCCAAGAGGCAAGAAAAAATAGAAATGTGGGGCATTCACGTCTCTGTCTCCCTTCTGTGCCTCTTAAAAGGACTTAAGAAACACAGCTGCCTGTCTGAAAACACTGCCAAAGCCACAGAAGGAACTTGCCATAAGATAAGCCACCACAGAGGGAACTTGAGCTAAGTGCAGAAGGCAGAAATTTACAGCAGGAAGGCACTGATTGCAGGCCTAGCAGAGCTGAGGTCTGCTGAGCACATCCTGGGTAATGCATCCAGACAAAAATTACCACTGTGTCAAACTGTGGGAAAGGAAGCAACTGCTTATGCACACGCCACCTCAAGTTATTGGGAACATTGGTGACCCCCTTGTGGATAGCCCAAAGTAGGGCTGTATAAAGGTGGCACTTCCAGAAAGACTCCAGGATCCCCATTGCCCAGAAGCCCAGGGTGAAAAAGGACCCATGGGATGCCACTGGGGTAGTGACTATCTTCTCATTGATCTTTCTTTCTCTTTCTCTCTCTCCCTCTCCCTCTCCCTCTCCTCTTTTCTATCTCTCTAACTCACATTTAGTGCTAAATAAAATCCATGTAATTGACTTTGGCCTATGGTCTGATTTACACCTGAATTTGGGCAGGGCCATCTCCCATGGATCATAACAGCCTCACACCTGAGGTGCTCTGCACCTGGACACTGTTGTTCACCCAGTGCAGCATTACTTTGGAAGAAGGGGCCTCTTTCTCAAGTTATTTTTACAGATTAATCTTGCAGTAGCAAACACCAGGCCAAGCCAAGCCCATTTCCCCCTAGATTTGCATCTCAAATCAAATTTGTGTACTAGAAGACAAGAACTTAACGTGGTTTTTTGCTGTAGCTGCACTATGAAGTGTCTCTCCCACTTGCCTTTTTTCCCAAATGAATTTTGAAAAATTTACTTAGGATTTCAGTACTTGTGCAGCCATCCCAGGCACTTTGCTCTGCGTGGTTTCCTATCTGCATGAAGCACAGGAGGAGCATAATGACCTCAGAGACATCTGCTACTGTGTTGCTTGGGCTGCAAGGTGATAGGGAGTAGAGACTCAGTTAAATAGTGGCAAAGCAATAAAATATTCTTATTTTATCAGAAAAGCAAGTTGAAAGGAGGTGTTACAAATTGCCAAATCTTTTAGACACCCAGCTGAGATACCCTGAGGAAACCTGATTTATAAGAAAAGCTGAAAATTCGATGCCTGAAAATCAGAACCTTTAAAGCACATCAAAGTTCAAACCCCAAGGCTGTTATCTGGATCATAAAACGTTCTGGAAAGCCTCAACTGAGGACCTTCTTCACAGGACCTCCTGCAGGGGCTAGGGCAGCCCTTGGCACTCTGCAAAAGTCTGAGAAGCAAAGGATAATTTCAAGCACAAGAACCTGATGGATTTCTCTACTGGCAGCAGTGAGAAATACTTGTTAAACTAATAGTCCAAGTAGTTTCCTGTCATGTAAGTTCAGTCGAACTTACTAATTACGGTTTCATTCGTTTGCTGCATGACTCTCGCTGGTCACTAGATGTCACTAATAATGAATAAGAAAGAGGAACCTCGGGGGAACTTCTTGGGGAGGCAAAATTTTATGGACAAAAAGCACCCGGGAGTGCCTCAGCCCAAACCCCTGTTAGCAAAAGAGTGGCACTCAAGCACCAGCATGGTTTGAGCAATTGCCATTGTAGGATTTGCAAAGTGTCACCATTACCCATTTTTTCCAGTGCATGGAAACCTTCCTGCCCTATTTCCCACCACTGGAAGGAAAAGAGTGGACTTGAGCAGGCCAGTGTAAAATGCTGCCACACCAACAGTCCTATGCTTTATGGGGTCTCCTAAGGAGCAAGGAGCCATCACATCTGAGACTTTGGCATGCATTTATTCAGGCATGGCCAGCATTAGTAAGCTTTTGTTCTGGCTTCTTTATGGTATATTAAAAAGCCTTTATTACACTCTGTGGTGCATCTTCTGACACAGTGTCCCTTGCTTTTGGAGGAGCAACCAGCACACATCACACACTTCAGGGACTTTGAGGAGCTTGCTGCTTGTTAGCATAAGCCCATGGCTCAGGGATGATTTAATCCAATAAGCACAACTACCATCACACCATTAGTTTGATGAATAGATACAGTCAGAGCCTTAGACGTGTTTAGCTCAGGAGTGAATCCATCAGGGAGTGAAGGTCATCCAGCTCCCCTCATCCACATGTTAATTGCATCCAGCTCTCCTGTTTAAGGCACTTTTAAAGCTATGCTTCTTCTGGGTGGTGTCTTCAGCATAAGTGAGCTGTGCCAGGAAGACAGACAACACAGGAATCACCTTTCTCTGGGAGGCAACTTGTCAAGTGTAGCCTTAGGTCAGACAGCCTTGGGGTAGATATTTACAGGACTCCATGAAGCACCTCAGGCCTGCTCAGTTCCAGTCTGATGTCTTAGTCCTACATGCCCAGTGAATCTGGCTGCTTATGGGGACACAAGGATGTCCTTGGGGACAAGCCTGTCCTTCACCTCGACCTGCTCAGCAGTGCGCAAAATGTTGGAGAGCCTTAAATCAAACAGGAAGGAGAGGACATTCTCCCAGTCTCCCTCTCTTGGGGCAGCAGCAAGAACTCAAGCAATGCCACTTGCAGAGGGAGGGGCAAAAAAATGGCAATAAGAGGTTGAGAGATGAAGCTGAGACATTTAATTTGTAGAGCTGAGTACACTTATTTTCTGACTTCCTACAGCAGCTCTGCTTCATCTATTGACATGCAAGGAAACATCTTAGCTCCAGACAGGACCATCAGCAACCACCCTTTCCTTGCTCTTTTTCATTGTGTGCCTAATTTTATCAGCTTCTTTGTTTCTTGGCAGAAATACCTGCCAGGTACCAGCATTTTTAGCCAGTGATAAAATCCCAACATTTCAGAAGTCATTTTTGTTTTAAATCAAATTTCAACATAAAATTCTCTTCCTTTTCCCTCCTCCAGCAATGTGTAATGAGAATAATCAAATTGGATGGTCTTGACAACATCAAATAATTTTGTTTCAACAATCCCTAAATGCTCCACTTCCATAAGGTACACACACTGTTATTCTATAATAACAAAGCATTATACCAGCAAATATTAATAACACAACTGAAGTTGGATAGTAAAATTAATGTTTGATATTATCCTAAAAGTTCAAGTGAAATTAATGGAAATGAGGGAGTTGAAATAGGAATTTATTTACTTCAGCAGGATGAGACCATTTTTTATTAAAACAAACTTACTAAGAGTTTTTTCCAGGGCTTTCCTTGTTCCATAACCTCCATTCAGGAGAATAATATTGAATTACAGTAATTATGAAGTTATTTAAGAAAAAAACCCCATGACTCCAAAACATACAGAGACGCTCACTAGGCTTCTCAATAATCTCAATGTGGGCCAGTGAGGGGCTGACAAGCAATGCATCACTCTTCCTACCCGCAATGAATCGATTCTGTCACCAGCAAACTAAATGCAATCAAGCTCTTGACTTGAATCATAAATCCTGCGTAAGTCACAGTTAGCAGTAAAGTGAACTGAAGCAGATAAAGGAGTCTGACAACAGGCTGGTCCAGCAAAGTGTCTCCAATAAGGAAGGGGAATGTAAATATTTTATTTCGATGTCTGGAATACTTTCTAGTTTTCAGAACTCCGTGTAGTAGGAACGTAGAGAGTTGTAGCATGTCAGTGTGACAAATCCTGTCCCTGGGCTTTTCCCATAGAACTGGAGTGCCTGACCAAGTGATTACCCGGGTGTTTAGGTTCTGGGGGCCTGTTAGGCTGAATCTGCTGAGAAATTGTATTGGGCTTTTTTTTAGTAGACCAATCTGCTGGGTAGACAGACAGACACTGAGACAAAGGAAGCCAGTGGATGTCATCTTTTTGGATTTCAGCAACACTTTCCATACTGTCTGTCACAGGATCCTTCTGGACAAAATGTCCGTCCCCCAGATGGATAAGCACATCCTGTGATAGGTGTCAGGAGAGGTTTAGGTTGGATATCAGGAAAAGATTCTTCACCCAGAGGATGGCTGGGCACTGAACAGGCTCCCCAGGGCAGTGGTCACAGCACCAAGCCTGACAGAGTCTGAGAAGTATTTGGACAATGCTCTGAGGCACATGGTGTGACTGCTGGGGATGGTGCTGTGCAGGGCCAAGAGTTGGGGTCAATGTTCCTTGGGGGTCCCTTCTGTGACTGTGAAAAGTCCTTGCAAAAATCCCTCCACACGGGGAAATTCTACAGAGCGAGGCACCTTCTGTACAGCAAGCAGTTCACACAACTTCATGCAGCAGCTCACCTAACACAGGTCTAATTGTCTCTTCTCCTGAAAACTGTGTCTGAGGAGACATGACCAGGGACCTTGTCCTAGAAAGCTGTGCAGAGGAGCTTCACTGTGGTAAAGGATCCCTGCCACACTGGCAGCAGCCAGACAGCAATGCCATCCTCCAGCTGGAAGCTCTGTGTCTCTGTGAAATGGCATTGATGGTGTTTGCAATGGGTCAAAAGGATGGAAACTCTGGGTGACAGGACAAGGAGCTGGGAGAGAGAAACAGACACACTCACATGCATTGAAAAGCTTTGTCAAGGCTTCCTCTGATGGGAAGTCAGGCAGAAGAGGGGACTTTCCCCACCTTTGCTAAGTATGGATGTGTGCACTGACACTGAGTCTGCTCTTTATGGCTTGGCAGAGGCAGCCCCAGTGCTTTGGTGGTGTCAAGACTGACAGGGTAAGAAAAAATTGTTGTACTAAAAATGGACACAGCCCTGGTGTGTGGGCAAGCAAACACTTTCCTGAAGATCTGATTGATCACCCAGAGATCACCAGCACAAGAGTTGAGATGGCAAACACCATCCAGATGTGTTGATTAACACAACCTGAGCACTGACCACTTAACAAGAACTTTTTACATTTAACATCTTAGGCCCAGCCTTGGAAGGAGATGGCACAGCTGAGGCTTTCTGTGCTGATCATGTATTCAGATTTTATCACCAAGTACTGAAACGCTCTTGATTCACTTGATTTGAGACAAGTTCAAACATTTTCTAGTCTAACTGCTCTCTGCAAAGACAATGATGAAATCACCCTTGCATTTAGTGCTACCCAAGATCAGTTAAGGTTCCTGTGCTTAGTATTTTAAGATCTATTGAGACAAAACTCCTTCACAGGCAGAAAACAGAACTTCATCAACAAACCAGACAGCATGATTACAGGAAATACAAGCAATCTTCTTCACCTCAGCTTTACCAAACAAAACAAAATGAAAAATAATGCATTATTCCTCAAATGAGTTAGGGAGAGAGCTGATTAAAAAGTGTGTGACAGAACATACTTCTCCTTGAAGATGGTATTTCATCAAAATAGGCTAATTCTGAATGCAGTAATAGAAAAGAAAATTTGTTTCTGAAATGAGGCTGGAAGTAAAAAGTTTAAATGTTCCCTTCTAAACTTGTTATTGCTGAGATCTCCTGGGGCACGGCTGCAAGCCCATAGCACTGGAGATGGTGCTTTTTTTTTGAAAGGAAGGACATAGACATTCATAAACTCATCAGTCTGATTGTGATGCCCAGAATGACACTGACATCCACTCATTTCTTTTGCAAGTCCTTAACAAAGATTAATTGGAGGGTTAAAAGCAGTCAGCTCACTTTTATCAAGTCATGCCAGAACAATGGCAGTGCCAGTGATGGCATTTGCTTTCTTGGGTGACCTGCCTGAAGGGGAAGGGGAAAGTGGTGGATATCAGTGAGTGTATCAGCTAACATGAGTGAGGTCTTCTGATGCCGCCTCCAGCAAAGCAAGTTAACACACAGTGTGGGTGAAACTACCAGGAGGTGCAAACAATGCCTGATATCAATCAATAGATTTATTAAATACAGAAATGTTTAACTGACATGTCCTAGACAAAGTTTGAGAGATTTAGGGTGATTCTGAGGGATAGGATTTGGTCAGTTTTGCCTGGGTGAAGTAGGAAAATGGTCTGCAGCCTCTCAGGTGGCATTGGCTAAAGACACACTTGGTATGACACACAGAGCAGGAGCATTCAGCAGTCTGAGATGAGGGCATGGATTATGACACTGAGAAGAAGGGAGATGTTGGGGATGCAAAGGACAGACACTGCTGGGGATGCAGGATGCCCTAGCAAAAAGGCAGAGCTGATTTGAACAGTGAAAATGGGAGTGGAGCTTGGAAGACAGTGCTTTGCCCTGCTCACCTCAGGGATGGCAGGGTCTTGCATCAAGATGGTGAAGCTGTGATCCAAGAAGGATGCAGGGACACTGCCAAAATGCCAGTGCAGAGAAAGGAGTGACAGCAAGACAGAGGGGCCATCTGTAACACACAGTATGAGAGGAAAGAACTGGTTGTCCCAGAAAGACCAGCCTGAGCAGAGACTTCCAATTATTTTTTAGTAGGTAAAAAGTGGTAGTAAAGAGGTAAGAGGCTAATCACTCTCTTTGCTAGGCCTTGGAAAAGTAAAGTGGAAAAATCAGCAGAAACTTCTAATTTTCACAAGAACTTCTTCTACTTTCTCTCATCCTAACGAGCTGACCTCAAAGAGGGGTGTTGATCCCACCAGAGCAGGTTGCCTTTATTAATCAGCCACAATGCAGTTCAGTTCCCATTCCT
>NW_008237239.1:18221298-18222618 GCF_000691975.1 Corvus brachyrhynchos | reverse complement strand
TGGGATGGTGTTGGAGCTCAGTGTGTTTCAGAGTGCCAGATGACCTGGAGGTGACAAGCTTGGCCTGCTCTGCCAGGAGTCTCTGTAAAGATGTGCATCAGCCCTGTCCTGAGGCAGGGAGGTGCTGCAATGTGTGATGGTGGCGAGGACGCCTCCTAGGTCCCAGTCTTTGTGGAACTCTTGTGTTTGCTACTGCAATAAGTGGTAGAACACCCTTGAAGAGAAGCTGCCTACACAGCTCCCAGAGTGGGCATTCTTTTCTCAATGCCAGGTGCAAATACATCTCACTGTGTGACACTGTTGGGAACCTGAATTTGTCCTTGGTGCTTGAGAAAGGGAACGATCTGAACCGGCACCGTCTTGTTTGGTGTTTCTCAGTATAACACCAATTAGTTTTCAATTAGAAGGTTTATCCCAAATTTCACAGCATGCTTTGGTGAGAACAGGGCTTTGATTGTAATTTCCTAATGCACCCATGCTAAGTCATCTGTGTGAAGCTCAGATCCACCATGATTCAGACAAGCTGACAATTCCCCACAGTCAAAGGCAAATTTTCCAAAATAACTGTGAAAGGTATTTTTAACACGGAACATTGCATCAATCCCAGGTATTCAGAAGCATATCAGATACTCCTGTCTGGCACACTTCCCTTTGAGATGAGCATCTAATGAATTGTCCAGAGCTTCAGTCTTCCCTCAAATTACCTGCTCTTTTGGAGAGGCATAATGAATACAAATTGCATTACAGCTCTGACACCTCTAACCAGTCACTTAACACATGGTGGCAGTCCAGGTAGAGCCTGCCAGTCCTTCTTCTGCAAGAGAAAATAAAGAAATGAGAAAGTGAGGAAAAAAGAAAAATCAGAAGTGGGAAGAAGAGGATAATTCACAAGTGTTGGAAGCCTACTTTGAGTGGCAGCAGTACCACTGGTGCACCAGGACAGCAGAAGAAAAGCGAATTTCTGGCTTTTAGTAGGAGTTCAATGCCTGAAAGGCTTTTCGACTTCAAAAGATGCTCTTTGGATGGGGAGACAAAAAAGAAAGGGACACCAAGAAACCCTGCTTCTGCTGCCTTCTCACAGAGCACCTGGCTGCACTGTGGAGCTCTGTGCCACTGGCAATTGTGGCTACTGAAAACATCAGAGCATTACAGAGAGCACGTTGACAATTAGAGCATTTACCTTAAGATTCTAAACCATATTGCTGGAGAAAGGCTGGTGTGCTCACGTTAGACACTGTTTCATTCCAGCTTGAATTAATATTTCCCTCCAAGTTAAAACACTTTTTTTTCTGCCAGACATAATGTGTGATGTACAGCCCT
>NW_008237239.1:18219575-18221256 GCF_000691975.1 Corvus brachyrhynchos | reverse complement strand
GAAATTTAGTCTTCTTTTATATACTCAATTAAAGTAAGTTAAGAACTGAGAGTGTGACTTCATTTATTCTTTGGACAGCATGTATTTTCTTTGTGCTACATCAGTGGTGAAGTGCATAACCCTGTTTCACTCTGATCTTTTGAACCTGTCTTATTTGCTGGGAATAGAGAAGAGAAATGAATTGGCACGAGCCAAAGCTTGCTGGAAACAGCAAGGACCTCCCCATGGGAGTCAACATGCTTTCATTCCACTCTTTTCATAGCAGATTTTCTGGAAGACCAGAGTTTCCCTGCAGGGGCCAGACTTACAAAAGAGCTGAGCAGGTGGGACATCACCTGGGAGAATCTGCTGGTAAACGTGGAGCAGAGGCAGCAGGAAGTGGAGGTCTCTGGAGGGGCTGAGAGGAGATTTTTCTGAGATCCTCTTTCAGAGATCATTTCCCACCTGTTTTCCTGCTGCCAAGGTGCAATGGCCCCTGAGAGATGCTCTCCAGACTTGTTTTGGAGAAGGAGTCCAGCACAGATTTGTTTACCCTCAGCTCTGCTGAAAGAGTGCAGCTGCAGCCTCAGTTTATTAATTATCTCATCTCTTAACCACACAAGGTCTGGATTTACCTTCTGGCTTTACCTATTGCTCATGCCTAGTCCAAAGTTCAGGGCAAAAGTCCAAAAGTGTTGGACTCTGAGGGTGACTGACACAAAACTGCTTTCCTGTTCTTCACCACTGCAATGATGATGTGGTCCTGACCTTCTCCAGGGTGATTTATCAACAACTCCAAGCAGGTGCAAGGCTCTGAGACACAGGAGTTGTGGTGCACCTTCCTCCAGAAGAGGCTCAGTTCATCACCTGCACATTACAACACCCAATTACAACACCCTGGTTCACTCCTCACCCCAGCTGCACTGAGCAAGGCTGAAAGACTCATCAGCCTGAAGATTTGTTGCTAATTGCCTGCTTGGAGGATATGTATTTCATCATTTGTCCAGGCTCACCTCCAGGTTTTTTTTTCTCTGCCCTTCTTTGGATCCTTTACTCCTGTTCATTCCCCCACCTCTCCCTGCTGCCTGGTTGCCCTTTTGTTCCCCTTTGCCAGCCACCTCTGAGCACAATGATGTGGTTGTGCCTGCCATCATAGCCTGTAGCTTAGGATGTGACCTGTCTCACACAGGTCACTGCTGAGCACTGCTCTCCCAGGAGATGGAAAAGCACATTTAGACACCAGGTTTGAACCCACCTGTCCCTGCTCTGGGTGCAGCAGCTCTCGTGACTAATTTGTGCAGAATCACACATGGAAGGGGCTGCTTTCCCTGACTTGTGGCTACAGGGCAGCTAACCACCTGTCCGTGTGGGAGTCCAGCCCAACCTTGTAATCATCAAAGTTATTAATAATTAGAGAATATCCCAGAGGATGGAAAACTGCACAACCTGTTGCCAGAAAATTTACCTTCTGTGGAAAAAGCTGGAATGTTTTGAGGAAGGAGCCACTTACCTGTCTTTAATCATGGATTTCTTTGTCTGCAGCGGCATCTTGGATCTCTCCTGCCCTGTGAAAACTCCCAAACCAGAAAATTTAAGGAAAAAAAAACAAACCCCAAGCTGAAAACCAACAAGGCTCATAATTGAATGGAAAGAATTAGCAATAAGACCACTGTTGCTGCCAGTGGCAGGAGGGGAGGGAGGG
>NW_008237239.1:18210643-18219508 GCF_000691975.1 Corvus brachyrhynchos | reverse complement strand
TTCAGCAGCTCAGGGCTTGCTCTAGCGCCCTTCCCTGGTATTTCCTGCTGGCTCATTAGGTAGAACTCTCACAAAACAGCCAAAAACGGTTTTCCCTTAGAAAATCCGGTCAGCAAAATTATCCATCCACGAACAAATGTCAAGACAAATCTTTTCACCTTGCCCAGGTCATTCTGATAATGTCAAGCCAGTGCATTTCAGTCTTCCTGATGATTTGTTCCACTGACAAAATATCCTGCTTCACAGCTTTCTCTGTTAAATTCCATTTTGGCTTTACACAAACATATTAACATTCATTTTCATTTAAATGGACCTTGCAATTTGCAGCATTAGTGCTTTGGCTTCAACATTTTTAAAGCCAAATGTGTGCTGCCTACTTTGCTGTGGGTTGCTTTGGCATTACTGGATGGAAACAACTATCAGTATTATCACCAAGTTTATGAAACGTGTTTGTCCAGCACTGGGCTGTACTGGGAGTTTTTAAAAGAGGGATTTTGCAATAAAATCTCAACCTTCTTTACTGTTTGTTCCATTTACAAATTAAAGAGAGCTTGGAAACAACAGAACCTGCTGTGTGATGGAAGATCCTTCTTCATGTCCCTTCAGTTGCAAACACAGACACATGGTTTGGCATTCAAAAGCCTTCAATCAATTAGGATATTGGTGCTAATTTAGCAAAGATTTTTGGCATGTCCCGGTTCTGCTGTCCAAGCCTTCCTTTGCCTCCCTCAGCCTGATCCCCTCCTGAGCTCACTGCTAAGGTGAGTACTGCTCCCAGAGCCACCTTACATCCCTCAGCTCCTTCAGTCTGGTGGGGTCACCTCCCTTCTTCCCAGCTCCCCAGATCCTGCCTTTCTCTGTATCTGTCTGCTGCCCAGCTGGAAAGTGGCACGTGGGAGATACATGGCTCATCTTGCTCCATGTCCTGGGTGGCAGGCAGTATCAGGGAATCCAGCTCACTGAGTCATTGAGGGGAGAGCATTTTCCCTTTCTTCTTTTTCTTCCCTTTCCCAAGCCCTGCACTGAGTCACCAGCTTGACATTGTAAGAAAAGACCCTCACAACCAAAGCATCAGAAGAGCTTTGCAGCTCTTCTGAAACAGCAGCTAAGGAGGTGTCACACAGCAGGTACAGAAGGAAATTTGCAATCCCACCCTTGGCCTTTTTCAGTCTCTGCACTACAAAGCATCTCATGTCCTTGTGGATGAGAGAATTTCATCCCATGTAGGCATTCCAATGTCTTGGAAAAAGACCTCCATCTTCTCTTTCCTGCACTCTCATGAAATCCCCACTCTCAGATGGGGAGGGGGCACAAGTCTGAATGCCTACAAATAACACCAGTGGAGGGGTATTCCTCCAAAAAGGAGGTCTACAGAGGCACAGCCCTCCACACGAATGAAGGGCCCTTTCCTCAAAACCAGTGCTCTGGGGAAGCAGAGGAAGTTAATGCCTGTGCTTCAGACAGGCTGAAACATTCATTTCTGGTAAGTACATGTGGGAAATATTAGATATCCATGCAAATTCTTTCTAGCAAGCAGCAATGTGGTCTTAATTAGCAAGATTTAACGCTGTAAAAATGAAGAAATTTATCTTCCCTGCTCATTACTTACTGCACAGCTGGCTGTGATAAGTTGCCTGCATTTTAAGACCAGCAAATTAACTTCTTTATGCAAGCCCCTCTTGTAAAGCACCTGTGCTGATGGCAGTGAGACCCTTATTTCTCATGAAAGCACCTGCTCCACTCCTTCTAAGGGATGGGTGTAGCGTTCCAAACAATTAAGTTATCTTTGCACTTTTCTGTGCACAAAAAAAAGTGTATCTCTGAACTTGAAGAGGTTCTCAGAAGGCAAAACTGTCTTTTGCCAACCCAAAACCCAGAGGCACGAGCTGGAAATGCAACCTTGAACTGCCTGTACTCTTGGTCAGCCCATCGGACTGGATTTGCCTCTTTCTGGCCAGAGGGGGACCATTTCTTTTGCTTCTTGGCCGGCTGGGACAGCAATAGATAGAGTTGGAAATCCTATGGCAGTCACCCAGGTGCAAGGTGTGGCGTGAGGAGGGGAGCCATGTGAATCACATCCTTCCAGGAGTTGCAGATTTCCCCTTAAAAAGCAAGGGAAAGTAGGGATTTAGTTTATATCAAGACTTATCTCTGAGACTTGCAGCTTGGTGGGGACAGCCTTGGAGGTGAGTCAATCCCTGATTTGCTCCAGGCTATGATGAAAATTGCTATGCAAGCTCCAGGGCTTCCAGCTATTGCATGTTCCTCCCTGGAGAGCGCTGCCGGGTTTCTCGCTGGAACACGTCAGGGTTTGTCTTACACAAACCTTTCCTGCAGAGCTTAATGCAGAGTGGGGCTGGCTTGGTAATGCTGCTTCTGCTTTGGTAAGGCTTTCCTGAAGGTAAAAGGTTAGGTTAGTGAATATTTGAATATGTAAATGGTGAGATCTTAATTGAAAAACAATTTTCTCCTGCATTCACATAAATAAATATGTTTTCCTACATGGGTTCCTATTCATGTAGCAATACATTTCCCCCTGGAAAAAGTCAGTGCTGTCTTTATGAGACGTCCTTTTGTTAAGGACAAGCTGATTTTCCTCAATATTTGACTTGGTGGGCCTTTTAATGCAGATGCCCACTTAGAGTTTTCAGCCTTCTCTGTATGTTTGTTTTAAGAAATCTCAAATGAACAAATTTGTTGTGACATTCCCTATGCTCACAACAAACAGCACACCCACTGAAGTAGAACTAAGTGAGCTGGCAGAGGAGCTTTTGTTTTGTTCTCAACAAAACCCAAAAGTTTGAACAAAAAAATGGAGCTTTGAGGGGAGAAAAAAATCTATTTATGAATTTACTTCAGCAGAAAATGTGGGAAAATATTTTAAGTCACGAAAACATTTTCATTTCACAGTATCATTTCAGCTGCATCAAATGCTGATCATTTCTGAATTGCATTTGTAGTTTAGAATTGTCTTTGAGGGAGAAAGAAAAAAGAAGAGAGAAGAAATGAGCTAGGCTGAAAAGCTGTTAAGTAAGCCCTCCCATCTGAGATCAAGCAAAATAAATTCAAGATAAGCTTAATTATTTCGTGCATCTTTTGTTTCAGACACTAAGCTGAATGTCTCTTATTCAGACAGGACAGCTTCTTTCCTCAATTAATCACAAGAAATAGGTCTGTACACAGGGTAGGGAATTTTTCCTTGCCTTTCATCTGATGTTCCCTGCAGGTGTATGTTGGAGTTAGACAGCAGGAGTGAGACACAGAGGTACAGCAGTCCTAAAAATCAGCTCTGGACAGGGGGACAAGTGTCTCCTGTCATCCTCAGGCAGGATGAGCTCTGCCTTACGTCCAGCTGAGTGCACAGGGGCTTCAGGCCATCTGCTGATGCTGCCCTGCTCTAGCTCTGCAGGGCTGGTGGAACTGCATGTGGAAGCACTCAGCCTCACATCCCAAAGCCTCCCCAAACATATCTACATGTGCCATCCCACGTGAGGCCAGCAATGCCAGAAGGGGGAGGGCTGTAATGCAAGGATGTGTTGGATGCACATTTAGTGATGTGACATGAAGGTCCCTGGCTCCGTCGTGCCATCTCTGGAGCCATATCCCAGAAATGCCTGAGAGACTCGGGCAGGGGGAAAAAGCAGCAGGAAGAGGCTGTACAATGTGCCGAGACTGCCCTGTGGAACATGATTCTGGGTGCTTCTGCTGCTCCAGCTGTGGTACCTCTTGGTGAACTCAATGACAATGGGAAGACTGGTGAGGGCAGATCCAAGGGATGCAGCATGGCACCCCTCAGAAGGTTCTGGGAACGCAGGAAGAGCTTAGTGCTGGACCCAGGAGGTGAAGAAAGGGCTGCCAGCTCTTATTGCATGGGCATGGAGGTGAGGGAAGATTCACACTGAAAGTTATCCAGAGGGATGCAAGGTACAGAGCTCTGTCAAGAGCTGTCCACCTCCTTGTCTCCACATTCACACCTTCCAGAAGAAAGCTTTTCCTGATGGACACAACCACATTTGGGAATAAACCCCTGGGTCTTCCAGTAAAGTTTCCCCAAGAGAGGCCCCCATCTGGGCAGGGATTTCCCTGTGCAGGAGTATCCCTCAGATACAACGCCTTTGATCCCACACCTTCTGGGCTCTGCTTTGTCTCTCTCTGATTCTTGCTTCCCTCGTGTACATATTCCATGTAAGAACATGAGGGACAATGGCAGCAGGATATGCAGGGATTTGAAGAATCCATTAACACTGATAACATTAATTACACTGCAAAACAAAGCATCCATGAAAACATATCCCATGGGATCTAAAGCAAAGATTCATTAGTTCAAGCCAAATAACTCTTCTACAATCTGCCTGCCAGAGAGAGCACTCTGTGAGTTGCAGCTGAAGAAAAATGAATTTATCCTGGCCATGAGGAGCCACGGCTCCTCTCAGAGTTTGTCACCAAAGAGGGGCAGAGAGATTGGAACTGCTCAAGTCATTAACACTGCTGAAAGCATTAGGAAAGGTCCTGGAAATAGAAATCATCTTTGGTTTTGTATGAGGTACCTGTTTGATCAAATAGGGGCTTTAGCATAATGCCAGGTGATTAAGCAGCACGAGTCCCCAGGACATAGGTGATTGCAGCTGGAAATCAGTGCAGAGCATGAAACACTAATGAAAGCAGAATTGCTGGACAGGATTGAATAACTGCTTTCCTACTGGGAAGGCATAAACCCCCCCTAGGAAACAGCAATCTGTCCAAAACAAAATTATTTCCTGACTTTCACCGGCTAGTAGATGCTGTGAGGCTGGGAGATGTGGATTCCTAATCTTTCCAAAGAGTTGTTATCTAAATTTTCTTTGCTGCAAATCAGCACTTTCTCCTTAGCCATAAAAGCAGCTAATGTGGGCTTGTCTCCTATTAAATTTTTGGCATTAATAGTATCTCCTAATGGCCAGTTTCAAAGGCTTCTTTGATGGGGGAGGGAGAGGGAAAAGGATGAAATTTCCAGTTTTTGTAAAACTGGGGCTGTTCTTTGTCTCGGACTGTCCAGTGACCAAAAAGATGAAAGTCTGGGTTGAGCTTCTATCAAAAGGTCTCCTAGAGCTCCGGAAAAGAACCTGCTCTGAACTCTTATGGCATTGAGGAGGTGTCTGCAGAAATCAGTCCCACAGGCAGGAGAAGCATCTCTGGGCCATACACCAGGAACACCTGGGTCAGGATGCAGCAGTGGGGAGAGTATACAGGGAAGAAGAAATCCAGGCTGCAGGTGTTTTCTCTGAGAGAAAAGCAAAAATCTCTGTCACAAAGTCCAAAGACAGGGCTCAGCCTGGGGCTGAAGTGAACCATTCTGGACTCAGGACTAGGTAGTTGGTTGGAGAAGTTAGTTCTTTCCATGGCTCTGTGGGCAACACAAGAAATGCAGGAACTTTATTTTTCCAAAGAAAGGAAGAACTTTCTTCTTCCAAAAGAAGCTTGGCATTAGATAATGCAGGATTTCTTTGGCCCAGGCAGAGAAGGCAGGAAAGCTGAAGGTGAAAAATGAACTAAAGCATGGAGTGGGCAGGAAGAGCTCTTCCATAGCTATTTTTACCCTTTTGGCACCCACCTTTTCTTGCTGTGAGTGTGGTTCTCTGTTCATCTTCCCTAGAGAAGGAAGCAGCACGAGGATCCTGGATGTTCACAAAAGGCTTGGAACAGCACCTCACGCCAAAAATACCCAAGAAGGGCCAGCTGAACAGCAGCCAGAGATACAAATTCCTTGGAAAGGGAGGCAATGGGGAGGAAAATGCTTGGTAATGTAATTTCTTTTTAAATAATTCAGTCTATTTTCCAGTCACCTGCTGGGATGGCTGTGGCTGAAGATCTTTAGATACGTGACAAACACATTATAACACAAACAGCTCAACAGCATAAGAGGATAAGTGAGGAGATGGATGAATAGGTGGATGGCAAAGACCGCTAATCTCAAATTAGTGCCGGTGTTTTATCCACTGAAACTTGTCCTCAGAGTGCCCCAAAAGCACTGGTTGGGAGTGTTAATGCGGAGTGCATAACCAGATATGAACCACAGAACAGGGCATGGACAGATTGAAGACATTTATTCATCACAGCTGAGTGGGTTTAGTGGCCAAGAAGTGACTTTAATCCACAACCCTGAACAGCAGCAAACCCACGGTGTGCTGCACCTCTGGCTGGGCAAAGCAGGAGGTCAGAATTTCCCTGTAGCAGGGAGGGGGCTGCCAGGCAGAGGATGCAGAGCATTGGTCTGTCAGCCCCTGGGTTTCATCTTGCCATTGAAATGGACAGCAGCTGGTCATCTTCCATCTTCCATCTTCCATCTTCCATCTTCCATCTGGATATCAGTCCAATTCCTTGCTCTGCCACTTGTGCAAAGCATGCTGCGAGGTCACCTGGCAGCCTGGACACAAAGGGTATAAACCCTGCGGTTGAGATGGGCCCCAATTCAGGACTGAAGAGACCACAAAACCTAAAATCCAAGCAAGCCCTTGTGCTTCTTATTACCTTGTGGTGTCCTGGAAACAGCCAGGAGGAAACAAAATGCCTGTCACACCAATGGAAATTGATGGCCTGAGTCTGGGCCATCCATAAGTCAAGGCTGTTTATGCTACTCCTTGAAAGAATTTCTGAAAGGAGATTTGTAGGAAGTTGGGAGCTTCTCTGGCACTTGGGGAAGATGTATAAATGCATGAGATTGCCAAAAATAGCCCAGAGTCTTTCCAAAACAAGCAGACGTCACTCAAGTGCACCGTGTCACCAGGAAAGCGGAATGGATTTTTCTGCAGATGGGTGTGCAGTTTATGAACTCGTTGGAAAGACAATGACTGCTGGCCTGTCCATCCAGGTCAGAGCCCCTCAATACAGCTGAGTGCACACTTAAACTGGCTTATTTCCAGGGGCATACACAGGGAAAAGAGGGCCTGCCTTCTCTCAGCTAAGAGTCAATTGCCTTGCAGTTTGGGTCTTAAGGCTTGGGGAAATTTGCCATGACACTGGGAATGATCCTGTAGGATAAATGCTGATGGGATCCTTAGATGGTCTGGGGAAATTCTCAGCAAATTGAGCCTCAGTTTCCCTAGTGTGAAGAGTTTCAAGCCTTGCTGGAGGCACTGTGGGAAGCAAAGTTGCATCTGTCCTTTGTGTCAGCAATTTACCCTGTCTGAATAAAGGTGCAGAGAAACCTGTTTGTCCAGCAAGCCTGAGCTGCTGTGGCAACAACTTACACAAATCAAGTTCTCTGACACAATTCTGAACAAGCACTTGGGATACATTATTCCTGCTTCCCTTACTCTGCAACAATGACTAATGCAAGGTTTAGGTGATCTTTAAAACAAGGCTTTCATACTGCTGTCCATGGCACTGAAACCACGGAGATTGATTGCAGATGCAGCAAGCAGCTTTGACAAATGAATGTTCCAAGTATAAACATTTGGAAAGTCAACAAAGGTAATAAATCTGTGCAGCGTATGGGAAAAAAATAGCTGAATAAAGGTTTTTGGGGATGTTTGGTCTGGACACTGCAGAGCTCTGACAGTTCTGGAAACAGCTATCATTATTACACATTGCTTTTGATTGCTTTATTTCATCACACAGACCCACAGGCAAAGCACGATGTGCTGCAGTGTGCATTTAACTGGGAGGTGGAAAAAAGTGTGCGGGGTTTTTTCCTCTTCTCCTGCTTGGTTTATCTAGGAGAGCCTGTAAGATTTTTGAAATGGGATATTAGATGACCAAATTCAATTTTTGAACTGATCTATGAACAAAGCTGAAAAGGTTTTGTAAATGTCTAAAGGTGCAGGTAGATCTGCATTCTTAGGCTTTTGGGGTGCCCAAAAGGATCAGAGGTACCAACTGGTATCTAATCTATGGGTGCCTTTTGGATATCTCAAAAGCTTTCCTGCGTCTTACAGCATTCTTAATGATCTGAACTCCAGCTGACCAGAGCCGTAGCTAATTCCTGAAACACAGGTTTGTCCATCTTCAGACCTGAAGATAAAGCTGCTCTGCAAACCAGGATTTCTGTGCAAGATGCAGAGGTTCAAAAATGCATATTTACAGTTCCAGATCCTTGCATAATTTCTCAGAAGTGCTCAGCTACACAGATCTCCCCAGCAGAGCCAAGGAAAAGTGAAGTTGCACTTGGTAGCAGACTCCATCCCAGAAATTTAATAACATTTATTCTTATGGGCATGTCAGAAATTATAGGCTCCAATCTGGTGCTCCTGAAGTCACTGGAGGGAGGACAATTAGCACTAAGCTGTCTCTGTGAGTCCAGTATTGCATTATTAAAGCCTTCTTTGCCTCTGGATTTAGGGACACTGCCTTGCAGTCATCTCAGTGATACAAAAATCTTCAATGACAAATGTCAACAAACGGCACAGAATTAGAGTACTTTGTTAGGGACTTGTTCCAGTTTTTATTTTGCTTCTCCTTGTTCCTCCCTTGTCATCCCCCAGCCCCAACCCCCTGCATGAGTTTCCATAGAAACAGGATGAACAGGTTCCTCTGCATCCTCCAGTGGGATTCAGGCAGCAGCAGAGATTCTCTGCGTGTTTGTTGTAAACAAAAAAAACACCTTTGTCAAAATCAGTGTGTTTCACCTGAGAAAAACACCAGCAAGCTGCCACCCTGTTCATGAAAGAGTTTGTGTTTTCTTCCCCAGCTCAAGAGGCGCTTTCTCCTGTGAAAACAGGGAATGTGGGTGCACAGAGTTACCTACCCACACCCACCTGTCCGTGTGTGCCAGGATGCACAGACCGGTGTGAAACAGCTGTGGCCTGGCACAGAGCACAGACATTCCCTGCAGGAGCCAGGAGCCAGCTCAGACAAGACAAACACTGGCAGGGTTCTACTGTAGAAACT
>NW_008237239.1:18205894-18210610 GCF_000691975.1 Corvus brachyrhynchos | reverse complement strand
TTCCCTACAAATCCCTGCAGGGACACAACTGGTGTTGCAGTGCCTTCAAGATTTCACCTCCCATCTCTTCATACAGCTCTTCACTGGCACATTTCTGGGTACTTTGAGAAAAAGCACCAACTTTTATTTTTATTTAAATTATGATAATTGCATTTGAGCTGGCATCTTAACCGAGGAACACCTGTATTGTTTTAAGTTTTTGTGGAGCACTTTAAAAAATAACTTAATAATAAGATTGTTCTTATTCTCTTGTCAAGAAACAAGCTTTATGTTTAATATACACATGGCCAAAGATTTGAGGTCAGTAGGTACTCTCACAAATTCTTTGCTGCCACTTTTCAAAGCCAATGGGGCCTATACAGTGATTTTTAAAAGGAGTCTTGATCAAGTTCAGTTAATTCTGCTGCTTTCTGATAGCTATTCTAAGTAACTCACACTTCCACTTCTTCCACTCCTTCCACCCCCATTTTCCTTAAACAGAAATTTCTTTCTTTTAAGAACACCAGTTAATTGCAGTGCACTACCACATCAACCTCTGCAGACTTGAAGGCACCAGCAATACCTGCAAAGCACAAAGGATTCCACTAAACAAAATTAATCATGACATCCTGCCAATTATAGTCCCTTCAAAGCTGAAAACTCCAGTTTTCTGGGCAATGCCAGGAATACTTACAGGGATTGGACTCCTCACGACTTATCAGATACTACAGTTTTCCTATTTTTCACTTGGTGCTGAAATAAGCCTTGTGTCTTAACTGAAGATTTACATACATGATAAATGGAAAGGGAAGGAGGAAATGAATTAATTCTGATTTGTGACTACCTGGAGGTCATGAGCTTGCCAAAGCCATCTAACAGCATCACATAAAAAAATATAAACAACTCTTAAAATGCACTCTGCCCAGAGTCCTGACCCCACCTTTTGATTTTATTTTCTGAAATCCAATATATCCATTTGCTATTGACAGTCATTCTCTCAGAGAATGACCCTGTTATTTCAGGGAAGCCCTGGACATAAGAAATTCCAGGAGACAGAGCCAGGTTACCCACTAGAGCTCTATGGTTTCTTTGCAGAAGGATGAATAGTTCTCTCACAGAGCCACATTTCCCACTCTCTCTCTCTGCCGCTATCTCCAGCTGCCTCCAGCTACCTCCAGGTTTCTCCACAGCACCCTCCCAGGCCTGATAAAGTAATCCAGCTGTAAAAATCTCATGACTCACTGATGGAGTGCTGCAACTGCCTTCAGCCATGGCTCCATGATGGGAGCTGCTCCCTCTCCTCTAAGGGTAGAAACCCAAATGCTCTGGATTGCTCAGAATCCAGGCAAGGCTGCTGCTCAGAATTTTTTTTCCATTTTCCCCCAGTGCTGTGTCTGGATGTAGACTGCTGCTCCTTCCCTAGACAATCTGCTATGTGGAGATCTCAATTTTGTAAACTATTTGTGCTGTGTTTGTAAAGTGCAGGTAATTTTTGTTACTCTCTCCATGAAGATTTTAATATTAAGATGCCAACATTTCAGTCTGGATTGACTGCTAAAAACTATTTTGATCTGTTTTGCTGAAAAACCATCTGCAGATGAGAGATCTGTTCTGCATTTCCATCTTCTGTGTGCCTGCCTGGTGACCTCCTTTGTATGACAAATGGTTCATTGCAGCTCCAAGATGTGCATAACATCCCTTTTGCTCACAGATCCCATTCTGCCTGTGACCCTTCAGCCATTGTGCCTTGCTTTCCACAATTCTTTCACTTGTTAAGGTTTTATCTCTTGATTATCCAGTCTAATTTCAAATTTAATCTGCTGCAAATTTTCCAGGACAGCTCATCCCCTTATAACATAATGATCTGGTAAAGCTGTGACAGGCATATTTATCCAGAAGAAGCATCTGATTCCCAGGAAAGTTAATGAGCACTTCCACTTTTACCACAGCAGCATAATGAAAAGCACACATCCCACTGTTAAATGAGCTGAAATATCGCCATCCTGGTAAGAGCACATTACATTGGTGTTCAGTTTTCCTCAGTAAAATCATAGCTAATGATCCAGTTCTTTATATGGCTGCATTGATATGGGAGCATCCAAGACATCACCATTTTTATTTACTGGAAACTGGACTCTCCTCCATCCTTTGCCAGGGGATTTGCATTTCAGTGACAGCTCTGAGATCAAGCACATCCTTTATTCCCTATAACTGCTGCTGTTGGCTGGTGAATATCATGATTAAAGACCAGGAATACCTTGTTACAGTGCTTTGTGGATGGAAAGCCATAAGCTTTTATGTTACTGAGAAAACAGAATGCCAAACTTCCCAACTAAGTTACCTACTCTCATTTCCTGTTCAAATGACAGAAACCAGCTCAGCATTTGCAGAGCTCTCAGCTTTGCCTCTGCCTTCTCCATGCTGAAGGGACTGCTGTGGTCTTCCCTGCTCATATCCCAGGCCATAATCCCAAATGCCACCATCACCAGACCTCAAGCACATGTCACACTCTGTTCTCCGGGGTTGCCCCATTCCAGGTGCCTCACATCATTATCACTGCCTCGGATACCTGTGTGGTCTTAGCACGCTTTTGACGTGCCAAGTCATGATTTTGCACCCCCAACTGCACCACAGTTGGATTGTCTTTTGTTCCCATGCCATCTCTTTCACTGGATTTCCTTTAAGGATGACTGCTCTGCTTTGCAAGGAAGTTCAGCAGCATCATCCATCCAGCATTTCCTCCCCACGCCGAGATTGTTCCTCTCTCTCATCAATAATAGATAAAAATTTCTTTCTTTCTTTCTTTCTTTTTTTGGAAAAATCTGTTTATATTGTGGGCAGATTCAGGTTTTTTTTTTTTGTTTTTTTGTTTTTTTGTTTTTTTTTTAAATCAGTACTACTTTCTGGCCCAAATCGAGAACTTCGGGCTGGTGCTTGCACTTTCTGGAGAACAGACACCAGCATTTGGCTGTGTGTTTAATGAAACAAAGACCTCAAGATGCATCTTGGCATCAACAAATCCATGTCCGTTTTCCCTCTTTAAGTAATGCCCAAGCTTCAGTCTAAGATACACTGCTGGGTTACAGCTTGCAGAAAGCCTGCCTTTGGTTTGAACCAACCTGTCACACTCATCACTTTTAAAACACTCTCAAAACTATTCTGCTTCCCAGGCTAGCACAACAGCTTGTTCACAGCACCTTGGGGTTTAGTTTCAACCAGGATTCCTTAAAATTAATTCAAGCAAATTTCATTATTCATGTTCCTCTTTGGATTGTCACTACTGATAGTTTATACTCTGTTCATGAGCAATAAAAGATAGCTTTCTAGCTCCAGCAGTTTAGGCAGTCCTCACTCCTATCTATTTACTCTCTACCATGATTACCATTTCTTGTAACTTCATTAAAGCACAGGAGGTTTGTGGGGGTGCTTTATTTTCTGCTATGATGGTGTTAAAATCTCTTCCAGAAACATTGTGTCAGAAAAGTGGGGTTTTTTTCTGGTGATTTAGTTGATGGATTTTTTTGCTTGCTTGCTTGCTTGCTTTTTTTTACCCCTTTATCTTTAATCTGCTATAGAAGTTCTCCCAGCTCCAGGTGAAATTTCTTAACTCTCTCCCAGCAGTGCTGCTGGCACACAATTAAATCTTCCTTAGCCAATGTGCTTCAGGGCTTCTAGAGGTCAAATATAAAAAAAGATGTTCTGTCATTCTCTTCTAAACTGATTGCATTTCCTCTCTCAGATAACAGAGAACTTTTTTTTTTTTTAAATAGTCCCTATTTGCTTTCACTGCTTGCTGACAGCTTTCCTGGAACTGTAGTGTCTATGCTAAGTTAATTTCTTGGATAGCTCAAATCACAGCAGTTCACTCCTCTCCCCTGCTACCCTATTACATTGTTCAATTTTTGCTATGGTCTAACAGCCCCAAAAGGCTTGTCTGGAGCCATTGCTGGAATATCTTCCAGGAACCACCCATTTTCTTGCACACTTTTTCCCTCTCCTGGGAGGTGAGCCCTATTCCAGCAGACAACACCCAACGATGTCATTATATTCCAAACTGCTGTAGTTTTACTGAGGCTCTATCTCAGGCCCCCTTGAGCGTGGCTCCTGGCCCACAAATGGTTTCTGCATATTTACTCACCCTGAAAGGATTTCTCTTTCATTCACTTCCTATTTCCCTTGAAACCAGGCAAGCACGTGGCTTTCACAACATCCTGCAGCTTGAGCTTCACCAACCCAGAACATGTTGGATGGGGTTTATGTCCTGATAGTTTTTGCATCTACCTTCTTTTGGCTTCATGTGTTGCTTCTTTTGCAATTTGAAAATTAAGGGAAATTCAGGCAATCCCTACCCTCATTTCCATGACCTGCCAGTCATCTTTCCCTCTCTCTTCCCTCTTCCCCAGCCACCAAATCTCACACTCTGCTCCAAAACCTCCAGAGCCTGTAGTCTTACTGCTATTTCAGGAGAAAAAGCAAAGGAGCAAGCCCCTGATGTACAGGTGAACACCCCTTCAAAGGATGAGCCAGTGGAAAATCATGAGTGTGTGTCCTGTTTAATACAGATGGGAGGTGCCAAGTGCTGTGGACAGTCCAAAGAGTGAGGACAGTTGTGAATCACAGTGGGTATGCCCAGTTATGCCCATTTATATGTAGAAAGTTATGCCTAGGGGTCAGGGAGAAGGACGAGGGAACACTGAGGAGCAGAAAAAGGTCTGTGAAGTGTGGGACAGGGAAAGA
>NW_008237239.1:18182911-18205866 GCF_000691975.1 Corvus brachyrhynchos | reverse complement strand
AAAGAGAAGGAACATCAGACAAAACAGCAAATGTAATGGAAAGCTAGAAAACTGGAGGAAATTCCTGGTGCCAGCACCACCTTCTCTGTTACAAAAGGACCTGAACAAAAGGGAAAAGAACTTTTACCTTGGACTGACTTGCAGCATTTGTGGTACTTCATGGACTGCAGAGGGACTTAATTGTACCAAATACCTTGAAGTCACGGACTGCCAATTCTCAAAGCTATCAAGCCATCCCCTTTAGGATGAATCTAAGAACAGAGATGTCCACTCCTCTGGGAAAAAGCTATTAGATACTCTTTATTGAGGAGAATTTGACAGCTGGAGTAAAACAATTTCAGTGATGACCTTTCCCACCCGACTCCTCCTGGGATTTTCTTTCGGAACTCTCCACCCCCCTGCCCCCTCACATCAGTAATACACCAGTCCCACACTGCCAGGCAGGGTGTCATCCTGCTAAACTTGCCAGAATCCTCAGCCAAGGACACAGCAGCTTTTTGACTTTCCATTCATGGTCCCTCCTGCAGGTATTCTCAGGACACAAATATAACCTCTCCATCAAAGCCATGCAAACCCAACAGCACTCTGCCAGGGAAGGTGTGTTTGTGGAGCATCCTCCCATCTTGTCTGCAGCATCACAGAACCCAGGGGTGTGCAAGGAAGGACAGTGTGACTTGGAAACATCATCAGATTGCATTTATCTGCTGACAGGGAACCAGAGTGGTGGCATCATTCACATTTATGCCATGTCTACTTCTCATTCTGGGAAGCAGAGCAAACAAATTAATTGAATTTCACTGCATCACCAGTATGTAATAAACTCATCTGATAGTCTCTCTCACAAAGACCCAGTCCCTACAGTCAAGATATGACAGAGCTAAGCCTTGGGAATCAGGCACGAAAAGGAGGTTTCTTGGATGCCACAAATCCAGAAGACACAGAAAAGACCTCACCTTTTCTAGGTATTTCTTTTTCAATCCAAATCTGGTTAAATTAACCTCTTGAATCAAGACCTTTGGAGTCAGGATCTCAGGAAATATCCCAGAAAGTACTGTGTACTACAACTCTGTCTTGCTCATTATTCTCTCTCCCAAAAGAGAGACTGATAAATGTATGCAGGGAATCCCTCACAGACAAAAAAAGGAATGAGCGTGAGGTCAAATTGCAGCATGCACTGGTCACCACAGATCCCACAGTCCTAGGCCAAAATAATCTGGATTTTTTTTCACTTAGTGAAATGTTTTTCATTAGCTTTTTAAAAAAAGAACAGATATTCTTTAAGAAAACATAAAAGAAAAAAGAATGGGGCAGTAGGAGCAGATCACACCTTTTGGGAGGCTGTTGGGGCTCCCCAGTCATAAACTGTGCTGAGCCAAGCTCTGAAGGACAAGGAGGTAGATTCAAATCAGCCAGGGTTGTAAAGATGGGCTGGGGCTGGGGCAAGAGTCAGGGATTTCCTCCACAGCACCAAAGAGAAGAGGGTAGTAAAAAAACCCAGAAAAAACCCCAAAATAGCAAACTGAATCTGATGTCTCATATTAATAGCATCACTATATTTGGGTGTTAAATAGAAGGGGAAATTCCTGCAAGTACACCATCTTATTGTTTCAAAGAGTTCTTAAACGAGAGCCAGAAGTAATGGAGGAGATGTTGTTCCATTTTCAACCAGACCTTTCTAAAAATTAGCAGTTCTTAAAATAAAGGCAGTAATTCTCAGCATGGCTGATTTACATTAGTACAAGATGGGACAAAGTTTGGCTTTTTTAATCAAACTTGCTAGCTAAAGCTGCAACCCCACTTCAGCAAAGGGAGGGGGGTGAAGAGCAGGATCTGCTCACATCCAAAAGCTACATTTGAAAGGACGTGAGAGTTCACAGCAGGACCTGAATTGTCCGTGTGTTTGCTTATCCACTGGCCTGCTAGAGGGACTGGGCCAGAAAGTGAATCTATCTGTTTACTCAGGGGTATCAGCAGAGAACCTGGAATTATTTATCTAGCAAGCTGGCTTATGGAGGTCTGCAGAGATCAGTACTGAACCTGAAATTGCCTGTCAGCCCATCTGCGCATCACCAGCACAAAGACCCAGAGGGATCAGTACCAAATTCAGAATTATTTGTCTATTCACTCTTCAGCCTGTTTACTTTCCCAGCTCTGAGGCAGGAAGCAGACCAGCAGAAACACAAAGCACATCTCAGGTCGGGTCAGCCTGCTCCTGAGTGGTGTAAAAATTGTCAGAGTTGTAGTTGTCGGAGCCTTCAAAATTTACAGTGGAATTGCCAAAATACACTGGTTTAATGATGTGCAGGACCACAGTGCCTTAAAAGAAGGTACCACATGGGCCCATTTCCTCAACTATTTAAAGTACTTGTCCATTTATACCCAGCCAGTCACTCCATCTGATCCCATCACCATTTCGTCGTGTGCCTCCCTGCGCTGAGGGAGTGGTGAGGAAAGGGTGTGGGGTCTAGTGGTGAGTTTTTTATTGTGAATAAGAGATCCTCTTTACCTATGGGATATTAGTGGCCTGTTTCTTGGGCTTCTCAAATAAAACCACAGCACCTCCCTTGTTTGTTTTTTTGGAAAGGAAGACTGGAGCGTGAGGCCACATCCCTGCAAGGGATGCAACGAACCGCTGTCAGTCTGTGGTTTTCTTGTCACCTCCTTTGTGTGAGGGGCACTTATGGGTGCTCAGTGTCACAAAATGTCACATTTGCCTGGTGCCTGACGATTGCAATTTGTCTGGCAGGTGAGGAGGATGGATCAGGAGGATTTGTGAGCTGCTCACACAGGACGTCCACCTCTGTCTCTCATTTTGTTGCCTTGGTTTCACTGCATGTCTGACATGGAGGGACATCTCTCTTTGAGGAGAACTGAGGCTTATTGTAGTCACCCTCTATCAATCACATCCAGAAAATAAAGTGGCATTTTTCTTGCCAAGTACTTATCAATGCCTACTTTCAACAATCTCAAGGAAAATGATGCTATTCCTGCTCCTGTAAGTGTTAAAGCAGCAGAACTGCTTGGCAGTAAGCAGGGAATTTGCTCTCCTGACAAGGCTCCACAGGCACTGAGGTGTGTAAGCAGCTCTTTCATGCCACCCAAAAAAGTTTTGGCTAGTCAATGTTGAAAACAAAAGCCATAATAATGTGGTTTCTTTCCTGACAACTCTCTGCTCTCTCTTGGATCTCTGTGACAACATCCTGCTCCTCTGGATCCAGCCACTAAAAATGTGGAATTATGCACATGCAGGAATATCACTGAGATTGGAGCCAGAAAGGAGTGCAGGGCTTTGAGACACTTTTCTGTGTGGAAAAAACTCTAATTCTGAGAAATGGTCAAGCATCGAGCAGCTGCTTCAGGGGAAATTCAAATGCAATTTAAGGAGAATAGAAATGACTTCAGAACGGTTCCGCTTTTGTAAGAGTCCCAGTGAATCACATCTTCGACAGCAGACAGATGCAACATCTATTGATCAATGTTTTGAGCAAAAAAAATGGAAAGCCATACCTGTATCGATTGACCATTTGTCATTTGAGATGTGTTTTAAAGACAGTGGAGGAGGCAAGCAGAGCCTTTGCACTCCTGCATGAGAGACGGACTCTTGTTTCCCTGATGAACCCCGGTGCCTGCAGGCAGAACGATGGGCGAGCACAGCCAGCTGTGCCAACAGCTGGGCAGAGCTCTTCATCTACATCTTTTGAATGTAACATTTTGATTCCTCCTGCCACCCCCAAAAAGCTTCCAAAAACTTCCCTGACCCAGGCATCCCCCTGCTCCCTTCTCCCCATCCCATGTGTGCTGCACATCTCTGAGAGATTCCCTCCTGCCCCTTCTGCAGAGGGGACAAGAGGGTGCAGCAGGGGACCTGCGGCCACGGCAGGAAAGAGAAGCATAGGGCACGTTTCCAAGTAGAATCACTTTTGTTACTAACCAAAACATTGCAATTTTCAGCTGAACTGTTATCAGTATTCAAATCTGCACCCTTTATTTCCCTCCTTCTTGCTCCAGACTCCCATGCAGGACAACACCAATGAAACATTTAGAAATGAGAGCAAGAGGTGTGGAAAACAACAGGGTGAGTGTGGAAAAGCAATGCTATTATTTTTGTTTAATATTAATATACCACTGAAACCTGGGACAGACGAAATGTAAATGACTTTTATGTCACGAAGCAGCTCCCAGCAGCATGCAGAAGCCTTACCCTAGTGGAAGGGAATACATGCATATTCAAAGCCTTTTACCAAAGTGGTGAAGAAAAGAGAAGCAATACTTTCCTTTGACTTAGAATTCCCACTTCTGTTCAGCTGGGAATAGAATAATTAATCAAAGTACTTATTTAAGTTTCTTTCTGCCTTAATCAGAGCTGTGCAAATAAATCACTTTTCCAGTTCAGTAGCTAAACCAAAATAATAATTGTAGAAATATTTTTAAGATTTCTGAAATGAAACATCGGGCTCCTTCAAATACTTTCAGTGAGCAGAGATATTTGATTTAACTGAAATGAGGTGTTGACTCCTCACTTTAAGTGCTCTTCATTTATTTTAAACACACAGAGATATATTTGTCCCTAAAAGTTTGTTTTGAAAGGAAAAAAAATCAAAACAAATCTCTTGAAGGAAGTATTCAAATCAACAGCTCTGGCCTAATGAAGAGAAACAGATCCTTCCAGACAGGCTGGCTTAAACATGAGCCTCCTTCTGCCATTGATCTGTGGGAAGAGCCAAGGGATGCTCTGCACTTCATTCACCTGTGCCCAGTGGCTAAACCCCTGAAGTGACAGTGGGATGGATCCAGCGGTGGGTATTAAAATCTGTGGTTCAAAAGGACCACGTTTGGAAATGAGACCCTCTGCACATGCTGTTGGCAGTGCAGGGCTAACCCGCAGCCCCCCAGGGGCTACTCACCCTCACCAAAACCTCACAAACCCAAAAATCACAGAGCAGCTCTGTGCGCCAGGAAAAGTTCCCGGTATGGCTGCCAATTCTCTATCACCATGGGAATTCTGCCTGCTTTATTTGGGTGGCACAAAGTCAATTTAAGCATAGTACATTTTATTAAAGCAGTGTGAAACAAGCTGATTTTCAGGCACACACACCTCTATCTTTGGGTCTAGGTTATACATGCAAGCTGCAGCCCTAAATACAAACTGAGAATCACTGCTCAATTTAATTTTAGGCTTTAATTTGATTCATTAACTTGGCGATACCTTGGGTGAGGAAAAGCATTTGGTACCAGTAAGTGGAGGAGGAACATTTTTAGCATGAGGAGAAGTAAAAAAGTCATTCAGTCCTCTGGGAAAGACAGGGAGAGAGAAAATGAGAGCGGCAGGTAATTTATTGCTGGTTTAACAAGAAGCTGTAAGCTGAGAGGAGGGGATAAGAATTATAAAGTGCTGTAAAAACAATATCTCTATCGAGGCCCTGATGTTCAGTGTCCAGAGTTTTAAATTTCAGTTCCCTGGCTTGTTTCTTGCTGCTCCTATTTCACACATGAAGAAGGACCTGGGAGCTCTAAAACCCTTGTCCCTTTTATTCACCTCTGTGAATTGCTCCCATAAAAAAAAAAATTACCTTTCCTGACAAGTCTTGCCTCCAGAATGTCCTCAGAGCCTGGCTACTCCCAGCACAGCAGAGCAGATCTCAGGGCTTGGTTCTGCAGTCACTGCAGCCTGCCACAGGTGGGATCAGGGAGGTGGTGGCCTGTGGGCTTTGCACACACATTTAGAAAGGATCTGGCAAATCACATGGAGATGTTGCTCTACATTTCAAAAAAATTCATTTTTTCCCGGAAGCTGCAACTTCCCACGGACCTTGTGTTAAGGATCCACTAAAGACTGTTGGGCATGGGGCAGGGATCCTGGAGAAAAGTCACTGCCTCCTATTCCCTGAAAGAGCTTTAGGACTCCAGACATCTTGACTGATCTTCCCAGTCACTGATTTGGAGTTGAAATGTTTTGGGGCTCTTCTGCCCAGCCTCAGATTTGACAATACCCCCACGCATCCTTAAGAAAATGAAGATGTTAGGGAATTAAATTCTTAGCTCTCACAAGTGTCCTCTGACACCTCTGGGGACACAACGGGTCTGATTCTCATTCACATGAGGGGCTTTTTATGCTGCTGCACTAAAAAAAATTGCTATCTAGGCTTTGCTGTAAATCCAAATTAGGCCCCTAATGCTGCTGCTGGGGAGAGGATTAAATTTATCACAAGCAGTTGGTATGTAATATTTTGTATTCCTCAAGCAAATCCTTCCAGAGCACAATGAAAGACCATACATTGTGTATGTAATCCAAATGGAAGGACTTTTTTTCTTCAGGTTAGACAAACTACAAAAAACCCAAAACCTGACTCCTTTACAATTTTCCTGTATTGACAGATGTTTTATAATTTATTTTGCTGCTGAAAAGATGCCAAAAGAAAACAAACAAAAACTAGTAAAAATAATTCCCAAGGCTTCCCATGGATCCAGAGCCTGATTTATTCATTACAGCGACAAATGACCCTGAGATTGGCTCAGTTGGTCAGAGCAGGGTACTAATAATGCCAAGGTCATGGCTTCAGTCCCATATGGGCCATTCACTTAAGAGGTGGGCTTGAAGATCCTTCTCTGTCCCTTCCAAGGTGCTCTTCACCGAGCCCTCAGCCCCTCTGTACCCGTGCAGAGCTCACAGCCCAGCCTGGCTCCCTCCCTCCCTCCCTCCTCTTGCATGTAAGCAAGTAAAAATAACTTGTCAGCAGTCCAATTGCTTTCCGCTGCTTAATATTTATTCATGCTGATTTGTGAACCAGACACAATAAATACGCCCACCTTCAGCTCTGAATGCCCCCTCCTAGGATGTAGAGCACACTGTAATCAGTAAATATGCAGAACCTGCTGCTTCCCCTGGCAGAGGCTTGGAAAATCCACATTCACTTCCTCCAATTCCTACTTCAGTCCTACTTTGGTTCATTTCTTTTTTAAAACAGCCAGGCTATTTGGAGGGAGGTATGCTCGAAGGCACTACTACCCAAAAGATAGTCTCAACCTTCTCCATTTTGCTTCTGGGTTTGATCCTGAACATACTGAAGTCACAGCAAAAACACTGCCAGAGGTGAAGAGCAGCTCTGAGGGTCAAGGGTGAAAACCACACTCCAGAACCTAGTCCATGCTCCAGTTTTGGGAAGCCATATTGAGGGCAGTAGTCCAAAGAGTTCTTAGCTATCTTAATAGAAAAAAAATCAGAAAGCAAAGCAAAACCCAAACAAATAGCAAACAAAACACACAAGCAGAAAAGGGAAAGCCCACCAGAAGAGTTTCTTCTTTTCAAAAACTGACACTGCAATTGCAGAGTTGTTCCCAACCACGTTGCTGGATTTATGCTCTGGAAATACTGAGCAGTTTAGCTGGTTTCACCCCCAAGCTGAGGAAAAACCAGACTCAAGCCCAGGACTAGGAGTTACACAGCTAAAGGCACTGAGAGAAGCACTGTTCCTTGCCTCTGCAGAGTCAGGAGCTGAGAAATTCTCCATCTGTTTCAGGTAGACTGTACTCAGCTTCTGTTGGCTATCGAGAGCCCCGTGGGTGCTAGAAATTAATTTATATCATCACTGTAAGAGGCACCAGTGCTTGGACAAACACTTCCTCTTCTGTTCTTGCAGAAGCCGATTCTGGGATAAGGCAAAAGCATTTATACGTAGTCCAAGGGGCTTCTAGGTTTAAAGCTCTGGTCACTGGAGAGATCTAAAGATCTGCAGGGTTTCATTCATTTGTAGCATAGTTGTGGTTGCCTCTAAAAGCCAAGGATCAGAACGAGCTCTGGGTGTGGGAGCTTTCAGAAATGTCAAAGGAGGTTTCATCGTCAGAAAGAATTATCTTTACAAACGTCTAGCAGAGAACAAAGCGAGCAAAATGAGAACCCTGCCTCAAACATGTGAATCACAGATTCCTTGATCATTTCTATCTGCCCATTCATCCATTCCCTCCCCAGGGAGTTTTGTACTGCAATATGAGCCCTCAGATGTGCCAGGAATACCAGGTGACAGCTTTAATATGCTCCCTTATCACCAAACCAATTGCAGGAGCTTGGAGGGAGCAAAGTTTTCAGCCTTTCTGTGTGCAGAACAATGCTCAGCCACACTTATTCACACCATGAGTAATTCACATGCAGACAATACTGCTTCGCACAGCTTCTTCAGCACAGAGCATTCCAGGCTGGAAACTTCCATCTGCCTGCACATAATTGTTAATGGTATTCTTAAAACTCCATGGTGTTGTTTGTCAGATGAAGACAGGTCATTCATCCCACTGCTGACAGCTTCCAGTGCCAACACTGTCCCGGGGCAACACTGAGAAGAAAATGAAGGGAAGGCGTATCATACCCCCAAAACCTCCTTTAGCTCAGCTCTTTCCCAAAGCTGTTGGGGACTTCCAAGTCAAGAGGTGCCCACTGCAATGAACTTGGGAGAGATTGTCTCAAATGCTGAAACAAAGGCTGTCTTCCGAGTCTCACAGTCTTCATGCTCCTGGCAGCCCCTAGCACTAGGTAAATAAGCAGGGGCCATGTCCAAAAGGTAAATGACAGTGCCCTGATCCCACTAAATTCTCTTTTCATCCCTCATGCTGCTGCTTGGAAATATGAGCCATGGTAGGGGGAAGTGTTAATGCTGATAAGCAGTGTACAGAGCTTGAGCCTTCCTCCCAGCCTTACTTATTTACATTTAACACGTAACTCCACCCATCAGGCTGGACTTCCCTTCCCAGCCAGAGCAGAGGAGCCAAGCTGCACGTTCAGTCTCCTAAATTCAAGCCTGTTACTTTACTTTTGAATCTGCTATTGATAAAAACAGTGTTAGCAAGGTACCAGGTGTACCCCACACCTACAGCCTATCTGGTGAGAAGGAACATGGAAAACAGGCTGGCAGGAGGATAGGGTAGCCCTTCTGCTCTTCCTGCTTCTGCTTTGGTTCCTCCTCTTCCTCCTGTTCATTATTTTGGTGTTTCCTCCTCCAGCCCTGTTCCCCAAATACCTCCTCTGCCACTGCAACCTTCACAGACCTTCAGAAATGTTTTCTGTAAAATTCATATAACATTATAAAAATATGATAAAATTTATTTATACAAATGTGATATAAAGTACATAAAATTATTTAGATATAGTTTTATATTAAATTAATATACTTTAAAAAAAAAGTGGGAGGCAGGATGGAGAGCTTGGTGTTTTCTGTTTACCCTCTACCGTTGGTCATTGTCGTGCCCCGTGGAGGAGCACCCGGAGGTTGAATTTCCTCAGTCAGCTTCTTCCCTGCCTCCGTACAGCCTCTCTGCTAGGCACACTAATATGGGAACCTATAGAAATGGGCATCCAGCAGCTTGGGGGCACAGATGTAAGGACACTTCTTCTGCCCCAGGATTGCTTCAATAGAAAAACAAAGCAGTTTAAGAGCTTTGGTCCAAATTGATAGCGTTAAAAAGCAGGGAAAGCTACCTCAGAAAACCTTTGCCTTTCTTTATGGTTGGGATCCTAGAGCTCTGCCTTGTAGTGAAAAGTTTTCTAATTCCCTGCCTCCATCCAGAGCAGGGTCTGTTCCATCCATACCTGCAGTGCTCCTTGCTCCAAGAAGCCTTCATCTCATGTGGGGACTGAACAATTAGTGGCTGCCTACAGAGCACCAAAACCTGGCCCCGGTAATGAAATGAAAGTGAAAATGGTAATTAAGCTTTCCTAACGAGAAAAAAGACAGACTCAAAGGAACTGAACATAAAAAGAAAATAACAAAGGTGTTATCAAAATGTACTACGCTATTTTTAGCATGTCTTTATTTTCTGGGGACAATAACTTTGCATTAACATAGTGTCTTCCATATATTGATCAATTAAGGGTTCCACTACCAGCCAGGAATATTATCATCATCCTAAAGATGTGAAGAGTGCTGTCTTGGCCAGAGAATACCTCCTGAACTAGGGACAGAGCCCAGTTTTTGAAAATTCCACATCCTTAAATTCCCTCACCATGGTGTCCCTCCCTTTCTTCCATCCCTATTCAAAGAAATATTATAATGCATGACAATAAACTCAAACAGCTTTAATGCAATAACCTCCCAGAACTATTACCAGGGCAAAGGAGAGACTGGGGACCTTCCTGAATGTCCATTATCATAGAATCACAGACTCACAGAATTGTTTAGGGTGGAAAAGAGTCTTAAGACTTCCTTGGCCTGCTCATAGGTGGGTGATATGTTGGAGAAGGAGGATGAAGCTGGGATGTGAGGAGGCATGGAGGGACCAAATTCCTGCTATCCAGGACCAGGAGATCCTGCTCTGGTGAGCGCATCTCTGAGAACCATGGAGCTCTCACCTGCACTTCTGTCCTCCAGCTCCCACACTGAGAAATCACAGAATCATGGTATAAAATGGTCTGGGCTGGAAGGGACTTTAAGGAGCATCTGGTTCCACCCCCCTGCTATGCTCCCTCCTATTTCACGATTTATTATTGGTCCTGTAGGTCTGCCCTGGGTGCCAGCCCAATGTTACACTACCATCCAAAGCTCCAAACCTTGCTCCTCTATGCCACAGTGGCCAACCCAAACTTCTATGAAATGGCTCAGTATAGAGCCAATCCCCTACATGAATAAAGGAGAAAGGAAACAATGCAAGGGAAGTGTCATGGGGATTCACCTGCTGTGGCTCCAATGCCATTACTAAAAGTAGCTGGAAAGTGAGGTGTTGAGGAAGAAATAATGCACAATAGTCAGCTCTGTGGGCTGGTTTAAAATCCAGCTGAGAAATTAGACCCACTCAAGCTGCTCCCCTTTCCCCCCTGCTTCTTCCCATAATAGAGGAACACTGCGAGAAATTATAGGTTGGAACCCAAATTCACTGAAAAACCGCAATAACCACAACATTATTAATAAAAGAGTGTGCAAAAGAGAGAGTTTTACCCACAAAAGGTGGGTATTCACCACCAAACAAATAAAAACGCTTCTGAAGAGAGTGCATGGTATAGAATAGACAGGGCTAAAAGCTCTACCCCCTTGCCTCTATACCCAGGACACTCTGTCAAAAAAATAGAGGGAAAACATATTGCATTTAATAGTAGCTTTCCAATGGCTAAAAATGAATATTTTAAAGGAAGAGCAGGGATACTCACAGGAGTGATTTCATTATTATTTTGAACAACACTAGAGCTTTCTCTTTTTGTCAGGGATTGTCTGTTATTTGTACAGTGCCTAAAGCTGCTTCTCTCCTCTGGCCTGAGCCATTATGGTAATAATGAGAGGAACAACAGCAGCAGCCGTGCTCTGTATGTTAATGGCTGTGTGCTGAGGTGAGAGTGGGTTACAGAGAGCTGGGAAAGATGAAACAAAAAACCAACAAGGTTAAGATATGACAGGAACATTTAATGATAACTGTATAAACAGTGGGGAACAGACAGGACAAAACTTTGGCGAAGAAGCATCATCCTGCTGCAGGGATACATTAGAAAGACAACAAATGCAGCACACAGTGATGGAACTGTTGGAAAAGGAGAATGCCATAAGGAGAATTTGTAGGTTTTCTCCCTTTCTTTTTTCTTTGGTTCTTAAGAAGAAGGTGGAAAACAAAGCATCCTTTCTCAAAGAAAGGATGAAGAGGGTTTTCTATCGGTACTGCAAGAAACAGGCTGTGATCATGAAATTCTTTAGGACAAAGATGATGAGCAGACTGTGAGATTATGTGAGCAGGCCATACTAATAAAACTGATGTATTCAGGACACACTGCACTGGAAATAAAAGAGAAGCTGTAGGACCACGTGTAAATTAAATGAAAATGAAAGGCAACCTGTAAGATGGGATGTTTAATTCCACACTGGTCAGGAGGTGTATACAAGAATCCCACATAAAAGAAAGGTTTTGATAAAAGGCAGGATGCTGCTTACCCCTGGTCTTTTCTTTGCCTTTTGAATAACCTGTTCAATGGGGCACACAGGATTGTAAGAAAAAATGGCCAAATCTTAAAAATTTTAGCAGATGCAAAGATGTTCATAGAGGCAAGAGGACAGTGTCAGGAATTTTGTGCTAGGGATTCAGAACACATGCCGATTGGAATTTGGCTTTATTGTCAGACCACAGGTGTTTCAAAATACAAGACTGACTGGCAGGGAGGATGCCTGATGTTGAGGAAGGTGGTAGCACTGTCAGTGCTGCTCTCCAGACTAACTCTAAATCTGCATTGTGAGTGTTAACAGTAATGCACAATTTGTGTATTGTAAGGTTTATTTTCCATGATACAGTTTCCTTCCATTTGACACGGGATTTCCTTTGCCACTTTGCAGACAACTTACTCTGGAAACCTTTTTCCCCAATCTTCACTGAATCCCCATCACCATCCTAGGTAATTCTGTATCATCTGCAGTCTTGGCAATTCCACTGCTCAAGTTTTTCCTCATGTCCATGTGAATATGATGGGTAGCACAGGTCAATGAGAAGGGAAGGCATCTTCAATGATCTTGCTCTTTGAAAACAGACCCTTACTCCCCACTGATTGTGAATATGTGAAGTGCTTGCCCCAGTTTAGCCTTGATGGATATTATGAGGGATCTTTGTAGAGGGACTTTGTTTACTACATTTCCAAAAAAATATAGATCGAGTAAAGCTGCCAATTACCCAGAGGCCTCCCAAGAACATTAATTTATGATGTTTTGTTGATTTTTCTCTGACATATCCCACTTGCCCTTGTGTTTACTACTTCTGCTCCACAATACAGTAAACCTCTTTTGCCCCTTCCATTCCTCTGGGATGAGTCTGGTTCATGCAATCAGGCTACTTTTCCTGGCATATCTATTGCCTAAAATATGAAAAAAAAAATTAAAAAGTAAATTGCCCCTTCATGCCCAATGGAAATAGCTCCCATCAGCCTCACCCAGCAGCTCTGCAGTCACAGCACCCTCTCGAGCTCTCCTGGCCGCTCCTGTCAGTCAGAAGCTCTTGCTCCAGGCGTCTACCTGGGGCAGATGCTGCTGGAGGCAATGCCAGCCAGGTCCTGCAGCTAAGTACAAATCCTGCTGTCTTAGTGGGAAGCATGCAAAAGGCATTCTTTGGAGATGTTTTTATTCCAGATGCTTGCTTTCGTGTGAATAGCTTTTCAAACCCCCTCAACACAAAAATCCAATGGTGTATGTCTAAAAACAATGAATGTGAAGGGAACAGTTATTATGAAGCTAATAGCTTGTCCTCATTTCTCCTCCAAGTCACTCCAGGGGGTAGGAGGACCAGGAGCTGGAGAAGAGCTGGTACTGAGGGACCCCAGCCACACCCACCTTGGTGCACCTGGAAGATAATCCACAGCAGGTTTTGGGCTGTGCAGCGGTTGCTATCCCCATGCCTGCAGGGCCTGAAAAGATATCCTGGTTCCTGTTCAGTGGACTACGACACAGAGATGGACATAGCCAGAGCTCTAACGTGGTCCCTGGAGAGCAGAAGGCATCACCTCATCCAGTCAGTACAACTCAGATGTTTTAAGTATTAATTCTTTTTACGCTGGGGTTCCTGTTGCTTTTAAGCAATGCTTTTTTTGCATGGGATTAATCACCTTCCAGAGAAGTGCTGAAGACTCTGCTATCCCTTGACCCTCATCCACGAGCTGAGGATCAAGAGAGCTGAAAGAATGAGCCCCCCCCGAGAGCAAATGTTAGAAAGAACTAATTTGGAAATAAATTGACTGAAAATCTTTATTGCCCAATACAGCATATGAAGTAAAAATAAAAGAGTAACACAAATGGGGTGGGAAAATTTTCATCTTGTCAAAAAATGACTTTTCTGCCTACTAAAATGTTTCAACAGATACATTTAGCCTCATACTGAGACAACTCAGAAAATACTTCCTGACATGGATAAGACTCCCCCCAATGCTCCTTATTTAGTTTCTTCTTTATAACCAGATTTATAACACCAGTCCCATGAAGATAGCCCTTAACATGATGATTAGGGCAGATTTATTATTCCAGCCTAGCCCATCTTCTCCCCTTTTTCCAGAGATTTGGTGGCATACAGAGCTGAGATTGATGGTCTGCTTAAGTATGCAGCTAGCACCAGTCTCAATTACTGAAATGAGCTACTGAGAAAAGTTTAAGAAGCCTCCCCATCCTTCTCATCATCTCCTAAACAGTCAAAACTGTCTCACCAAGAGGCAGAGTTGGCCCTTCCTTGTCTCCCTGATGGTAGTGCCATCAGATTGCAGCTGCCCAGTCAGGTTCCCCTTAGAGATAACAGCCAATTAGAAATTTAAAGTGTGCCAGGGAGCTTCAAACTCCAGCACAGCACACATTAATGGAATCTCACACCACCAGCTGGAAACAGTTGTTCTTTGAAGTTTTTCTTCCCAGGGTACAAACAGACCAGTAATGACAAAAGGTGGATGGGCGGGTCAAGAGCAAAACTTCCACTGCCCGCAGCAGCTCCAGGTTTCTCCATAGCTCTGATGGGATCTGTGACTAGAAACCTAAAAGAAATGCACAGAGGGTGATGTAGGCTGCTGCAGGGGCTGGGAAAGCTCTGTTGTTTCCTCCTTGCAGCTGTGCAAAGGGCTGAGGGCTGCCAAAGTCTCTGTCTGGCCAGGGCACTTCTGGCAGTGTGCTGGGAAGAGCAAGCAGCTGTACCCCAAGGGCTGACTGACAGACTCTGTCATCCATTGCAGCTGAGATGCTGGCCCATGCTGCTGGCTGTAATGGCTGGTCCTTCACCTTTTGATTGGACTGTGAAAAAGTGCAATGAAAAGTACATTATTTTACGGAAAAAATAAGCTTTTCCCATCTCACACATCAAAGCTGCTGTTTTGCAACTCAGCCATGTTTGCTATTGCCATCCTTTCTCCTCTCTGAGACTCCTCAGAAGCTCTTTCTGAAAATCTGGCAAGACAACAGCTGATCTCACCAGGGTTGCATAGTTTTGTCTCTCTCCTTCCCTGTTATTGTAGATAATTAGGCAAATCTTAAACCAACAAAGCTCTGTGGTATTGACAAGGGATCTTTGGAGGTTTTCTCTCCACCTGGCCTTTTTTTCCCTACTGAACATCATTTTGAGTACACACAGGCTTGAAACACTCTTCATCACATGTGAAGGTGATTTTAGCGAATCCTGCAGCAGCAGGTCTCTGCAGTCCCAAGAGGAGTCCTGCACTGCTTTTTCTCACCCAGTCCTAGTGCAGTGGAGTACCTGCCACTTGAAAAGCAAACCAGCAGCAGCTCCCTGAAGTGGGGAAACACCCAAGAAGATATTAAGAGGTCACAAACACAAGTATGGACACACAGATGTCCCTTGTTCGAGCCGGCCTTGCAGGGGAAGGACGGCAGCTGAGCAGCTGAGGCTTGGCCACTGTGCACCTCACTGCTGGGGACAGTGGCACTGCCATGCCACAGTGGGGGTGGAGGGCAGAGCTGGCAGCCAAGCAGTGCTGCAGTTTTAAATGCAGGCTCTTCAGCTGTTGCCAGCACATGAGGGGTTTACAGGCCCCAGCATCAGGAACAAACACGTCCAATCTTACATAACCCGTCCTGAGGGGCGTTGCCAAGTAAGCACAGTTTAAAATCAATCAGGCAACAGCATAAAATATTTAGCACTTGGCTGAGTGTTTCCACTTGCCCCTGCTCAGCATCCATCCTGGGACAGACACAGGACCTGTGGGAAGGGCGAGGAAGAGAAAGCAGCTGCCTTGGCACAGCCTCCCATTCTTGGCCAGGGCAGTCCCAACTCCAGGGAACAACTGGAGCCTCAACGTCAGCTTTCAGCTTAACTTCACCCAGCAGTGAGAACAAGTCCATACCTCTGACAAAATGCTGTGACTGTGGTTACAGTGCTGTAGCTGCTGCTTCTCTGAGGCCCTGCATTTCTTGCTGGGCCCAGATATAGGGTCAGCTGGGAGCTACAGCTCTCGGTGTCCCAGTGGAAACCATCTCCCAGCCTGGAGAGGGCTGGTGCCAGCATCCTACAGTCTGCTCAGGGGCCAGATTAATTCCTGGAGCAATGCCTTTAGATCTGATGTCCACCAGCAGCATCTCAGCTGGCCTGGAAGCTCCTCCAAAGCCTCTCCAGACACATCAAGCCTGTGCTTTCACTGAAGTGATTTTTGCTCTTCCTTAGGAACTATAAAGCTCTGAAGAAATCTGCCCTAAAAGAAGAGAGATTCTGATTAGGTATAACAAAGAAATTTTTTATGGTGCGGGTGTTGAACCACTGGAACAGGTTGCTCAGAGAAAACTTTTGAGGTCAGGCTGGATGGGGCTCTGAGCAACCTGGTCCAGTGGAAGATGTCTCTGCTTATTGCAGGGGGTTGGACTAGATGGCCTTTAAAGGTCCCTTTGGAGACCAACTATTGTGTGATTCTATGATTCTCTGAAATTCTGACTTCAGCCAAGGCCTGGAAATACTGAAACATACAGTTGAAAATTAACTTACCTCCCTTGGTGAAGTTTGCTTTAACACTGAAATGCCAGAGGACCAACTGGGTAAGGCTGGAGACGAACACAATAGTCTTCCCCAATGAGTACATTTGGAACAAAACTATGCTCAAGGGTCATTGGAGCAAACTGCAGACCCTCAAGTCCAAGGGAATTAGAGAAACTCATGATCCTTCAATGGGAGAAGTACTGTGTCCTACCCAGGCAGGAGTGTTAGGGAGTGACTTTAGGAGAATACTCCAGCTGATACTTCAGACACTTGGAAAATCTGTGTTTGAAGAAGCCAAGGCATAACACTCTCCAGCAGCAAAGCAGTGGTGGGAGGAGAAAGGCCAAGGCACACACGCCATCAAAGTGCCTCAGCATTCTTTAAATTTGCCTTTGCAGTAAACATTTTCCTTGGAGGTTCAGATTTCAGGGATGGAAGACAACAATTTCCTCAGGATCTTTCCAAGATGCTTGAATACTTTCTCATCCCACCTGTTTAACTGGCCCTAAAAATGAGACATTTGGGTTTCAGTGCATCCCAGACAATTATTCCACTGAACTTCCTCAGCTTCCTCCACAAAAATATGAAGCAATGATAATGATGAGAGAAGATATGTTCAGACAGAGAAGAAAGATGGACCAAGCTTAAACCATTACTAAAATACCTGAAATCAGTCTCTGCAGTCTGCATCCAAGTCTTTTGGCATATGAAAAAATGAGAATATGGGCACACTTCTGTTTTCGTTAAGTGTAACAGTAGGCTTAATGTTCATATGTTTTAAACTTTTCAAAAAGTAGAGTTAGGATAGGATCATGGGTCATAGGATCCTTAGGGTTTCTTTCTGATGAAAAGCAGTCTAATCACATCAGCCATGCCAATTCACCCCAGCTGAAGCTGTTTTACATAAAATGCGAATGTCTTCTTCCTTGCCTTCTCTGTAGGTGTGTTGTAGTTGGAAATTCCAATAGTTTGAGGTGATAGGAGTATCACACAAAGCTTTGACTGACCACCTCTGAGGTTAGAATGTGCTGGACATAACAATTTGGATCCAGTAGCTTTGCCTTGTCAACTGTCTTAAGCAGCCTGGACTCATTTCTGCATTTTATATGCTCAGCATAATTTGCTCTAAGTTTTCCTCTTGGTGATCAGGAGAAAATTTCCCTATGGGACCCTGTGCTGCATTTCCCTGGAGGAAAGGAGATTTTTGGACTGAAAAAAGAGGGAAAAGCCACCTTTTCAGTATCATTATCATTCATTAATTATGAAGCAGTGACTGCTGTAAATCCCAAAGCTTAGATTCTCTCTGCCTCCCCTGTAAGCATTACACAGAAATGTAAGAAAGAGGAGGGTTTCTGTCCCAGTGATTCCAGTAATTTATAGAATAGGTAGATTACAAGAGGTGGATAAAGCTGGCAGACTAATTGCTTGCAGGTAAGAGGCATTTAAAATGGAGACAAGGCATTGTGAAAGAGAGAATCTGTACTAACCAAGCAAAGAAAAATTTCCAAGACACCAATAAAAACTGGTGTAACATAGTGTCATTTTGTCAGTAGGAGAAGAAAGAAGAAGATTGGCAATGATCTAGTACCAAAAATACAGATATTTGGACTTCAAAAGTATTGGGTTATTCATCCAAAGTATCTTTAACTGGATAGCTCCATGTGGAATGTGGAAAGAGCTGTGAAATATGGAGGGTTCTTAATCAGAAGTTGTGATATTTCTTCCAAAAATATGCCCCAAAACAATATATGCCCTTACACACTGCAGTTTTCCATAAATGAAAAAGTGAGGAGTTGCAACACCTAAACATTGAGGAGAAAGGCCAAATTTTCATTTTGGAAGCCAAAGTTCTCAATGAGAACAAACACCTGCTGAAAACAAAGAGAGAACAAAACCACAACCCCCCCCAAAACCTCAAAGAATTTCTGCTGAAAAGCAATTTTAATGGAAAAATTTGCCATTTTTAATTCAGGGCCAGATGGTGCCTGCAAAACTCAGCCTTGACTAAAGAAGGGTATAAAACTCTACCTAAGAAATGAAAAAAAAAAAAAAAAAAAAAAAGGCAAAACCAGTTCATCTGGAAGAGATGGCTGTAGAACATGCACACATTTTTTGCAACCACACAATAAGATGATGTATGTCTAGTACCTCTGGCAGTTTGGGATGCCACAGAAGCTTAAGAACTTGGGTCAGACTGAAGGAATGTATCCAAATGTGGCCAGGAAGGCAAAAAGCTGGAGGGCTTGAAAGGGGAGGAAAGGGTGATGAACTCTAAATCAGCTCTTTTCCTACCCAATTAATTTCTGTCAAAACAGATCTGTGAGTATTTCTGGTAGGTTTGGGTATAAAAGGAATAGCATACAGGGTGTATCCATTTGGAAGAAATCACTAGCATGTTACTAAATATTTAACCTTCCAAATTTAATCTGTTAAATCTGCTGGGAACAGATTGTTTGCAGTGTGCTCTGGGAGCGGTTCCAGGTGAGCAGTGACTTTAGCCCTGCTTGCTTACCCTCACTCTGGGGGAGAAGGGACAACATGAAGTGATGAAAGGTTCGAGTTCTTTTTCAGCTCTCCCTTTTTAGAATAAATGGCTCTGTTTCCCAACTGGTTGTAAAACCAAGTCACTGCAGTGTAGCTGTTCTGATTTACACCAGCTGAAGGCCTGGCCTCCAGTTCGGAGGAAATGGGCTGCCAGTTTAATTACTTCATCCCTGGTATGGTATTAATAACCTGGGAATAAATTTAATGCTGCTAAGTAACAGCAACGCTGAAGATTTTGTCACATGCATGACAATTAATGTATGGTGCATGGTATTTCTGCTCCTCCTGAGTTCCTTTTTAAATGATGCTCCCTGTGATTTGAATTTCAAAGAGTACTTCTCCTAGTATTTCTCGTTATTGATGGTGACTGCTCGAAGGAGCAGCTCAGTGCTGCTTTGTTGGCTCACCAGTTTTGATTCCATGCCCAGATGCTAAGGACAGAAGCATGCAATTAATTTGGAAGCACAACTCTTCGCTGATTTCAGCTGGGAGACTTTTCTTGAACACCAGAGCCCCGACATGTCCCTGTCTACCTTTAACATTGTCTTTACATGGAAAATATCTTCCTTTTCCACTATAGATCTCCTTTCTGAGAAGGGATCTCAAAATTCTGCTATATATACACAAATATATATTGTAATATGCAAAGAGACCAGCAGAGAACAAGCTGTAGGTGATCCCCTCATTGTTGTAAGGAAAAAGAGGTCTGTTTTTTTGGGACACTGATGAGTAAGGTGAAAAGGAAAAGGAGTTTGGCATCCAGACCTCTTCCCATGAACAGGAAGGCAAGAGACAAGAATCTGCTTTTTTTACCAAGATCATGCCTTTTTTCCCCCCTGGAATCATAGGGGTCTTTGAGGCTTCTGAGGAACTTTCCTGTACAGATCCCGGTGCTCTGAGCCTGGAAGTTCTGGCTAAGTTATGACAAGTGGAGCATGTCTGCCTCAAAACATCTCCATAGTCAGAGCAGGATGCCATCTTGGGAGCTAAGGCACTAGGAACACAAGCTCCTAGGCTTTCTGCATCACACAGGACATGCAGAGAATCTCCAGAGTACCTCTAGGGTTATTTGTTAGGACATCTGCTTTGGGTAAAACCTGTCCTCTCTCTTTAACAGGTACTCCATGTGAAAAGAACCCTCACTCATCATATATAAAAGACAGGTAAGCAAAGGGAAATTAATAAGAAAGATAAATTTATGTTCCCCTCTGCAATTCAATCAGTTAATTCAATGAGGATTCCTGGCAGCTAGGTATTTTTCAGCCAGATGGATTAATTCTTTTAGTGGATCTAGTGCAATGTTGTGCAGTATTTGAGCCATTTCTCCTCAGCTACACTGCTTACAAACCACCATGTCCTATCCTTCTCACCTGTCTCCTCACCTTTGCCCTTCCACAAGCTTTCATATCAGTAGCTTTCTCCTCCCCACCAGGGAAATCTGATTGTTTCTCATGGAGCTATCTCCAATTTTCACCAGCTTCTCATTCTTGCTCTCTCTCATGTTCAGGACCTTCTCCTGTCGTGTCCAGCCATTTTCCATGGTCTGTCTGGGTAGACAACACTGAGGGCAGGTCCTGTCAGTGCCTCCATGCCTTAACAGGTCTGCAGGCTCTTGTCAGGCATCCTGAGGAGCAGTAGGTTTGTGTCCTTAGCATGGGAGGTGCAGCAGGAGACTGGAACTGGAAATCTGAACTCCTCTTTATTTTCACAGCCTGTTAGTGCAGAAAGAAAAAGGCATTTTCTTTTGGTTTTGCCAATACCAAAGCATTTTTCTAATGTTACAGGACAGGCACTGGCTCGTTTAAATCTGAAGGATGATGGAGAATTTGGAACCCATCATGTCCTTTGTGCACAGCTGCTATTGAGGCTTCTAAGCTATGGGGCTTCACCCACACTGTGTAGGCTGCAGGCAGCAAGAAAAGAGTCTGGCATTCTCCTTAAATCATAATTGCCAAGGTGGGAATCAGACACGGAAGGCTCAGCTCAGCATCCTCCTGCTTCCAGACACTGCTCCCAAGAGTTGTACCTCCCCCAGATGACTTGTGTTGAGTCCTTTGACACTGCCTGGGTGATCCAGGGCTTCTTCACGTGCCCAAAAATCTTTAAGGGAGTGAACCAGCTCAATGGGACAATCTGCAATCAATTTAATTTAACTTTATCTATCAGCAATTAATTTAACCCATTAGCATGCCCAGATATAAATCCAGGTCTGAGATCCCCTACAGGACTAGGTGCCTCCAACCCCGCTTTTACTGTCCTGGCTACCTGAAGTACCAGATTTTTGGAGAAAGGACCATGCTTATATACAGGTCCCTACATCCTGGGTGCCTGAGCAATCCACAATGGGTCGAATTTCATGGCACTCAGCTCCAGAGAAGTGTCTGATTTCAACAAAGCAGTTTCACAGTGGATGAAAAGGCACTTAAAGTGAGGTGCTAGATAGCTCAGGAGATCCTTAATCACATCCAAGAGGAACCTTTATCATCTCAGATATTTGTCGGACTCCATTCAAGGTCTGTAGCACCTAAATACTTCACCAGTGGCTGGTTCTGTCCTGTATAAAAAAGTCACAAGGTGGCCTTGGCATGTTTTCTGTCTGACAGATGGCCACATCTCAATTAGCACTAACCTGTGCCTTTCCTTCTACCTCTAAAGGCCAGTGCAAGGCAGCACAAAAATGACACAGTTCCCTCTCCCTTGGAGGTGCCCATAGTGGTCAAGAAGCCACCTTTTGGACAGGAAAGCACTGGTGCCAGAACTTGCTGTAAGGCTTCCTGGAAGAATCCCCAAAAGTTCAAACACAAGAGCTGTATGCAGTGAGGCAAGGCACAGATGGCAAAATAAAAGCAGTGCAGGTTTTTTCTGAGCTTCTGAGTCTCTCAGCTCCTGGACATATGAGAAACGGGGCCACTTTGGCTGAATTCAAGCAACTTGTCTAAGGCAAAGGAGATACAGACAACCCCTTCTGGAGACTGGAATCTATAAAATGTTAGTCCTGTCCCACTTTTCCTAACAGGTCCCTCCAAATTAATTTAGCACCAGATGCAAAGACCTCTTTCATCCTCCTGGCAGATAATATCTAGCAGCCACTCCTGGTTTAATTAGGCAGTGATTGTGCTTAGATTTTCCCTCTGTTGCAAGTAAGTATGCATATCCAGTTTATAAAGAAGAGTTCAGAGCAATGAAACATTTGATCTTGAGCTAAGCTACATCATTCACTCAGCCAAAAAATTGTATCTTTTGCTTGTCGATTTGCTGTGAATACAGAATGAGAAAAAAACGTGCTCAGCTTGGCTTAATCCAAACTCTCATTTTTATTCTGGTTTCAGAACCACCAGCAAACAAATCAACACAAACTTCAGCACCCACACAGCTCAGCCACTCCAGTTAACCAATTTTTCTTTCTCGGAAAGTTAAAAGCACTCCTGGCTATGCCTTTGGGGTTGGATCCAATTACATGGAAAGATTCATTTTGCCTTTAGCAAGAAGAAATTACAGATTTTGGGCTATTTCCTGATTGCTCTGTTCCATCACTCTGAATTATAATCAAGCTACATATGGTTCATACCATACCAATAATTCTGGTGCCAGGATTTTTGACTGACAGAACCCACAAGACAAAAGCCCTGCACAACGTGGAGCACAGGGTCCTTGGGCCTAGTTGTGCCCTCTGAGTGATGAACAATTCTTTGGGTATTGTAGACCTGAAGGTTATTATTTTTATTCTGGTTCATTATCACTGTAAATACCAGCTCTCAGCTCTTCTCCTCCAAAACCTTCACCTTTCCATCCCTCCCACCTCCTTCTGCTGGCTTTGCACCACAGGAAGGTTTAGCAGAAGGAATGCAGTGAAAGATTTAAACTGGGTGGGTTCTTCTGCTAGAAAAAGGAGGTTTCTCTGTGGTGATCTAGAAAATCTGGGTTCCAGTCTTGTACCGAGAACAGGCAGGAGGAGTAGCACTTTGTCTATCCTCTCTCTTTTCCTCTGCGGTGATAGGTGGGGCTGCTGGTCT
>NW_008237239.1:18179838-18182894 GCF_000691975.1 Corvus brachyrhynchos | reverse complement strand
TCCCTCTGCGGGGAGAGGTGGTGCTGCTGCTCTTCCTACAGACCAGGAATGCACTTGCAAGGCACTGTATTTCCATTTGCTTACTCGTGGTGTCCTGAGCATGCATCATATCCTAGATTCTGACTTTGGACAGCTGAGGACCGCAGCGTAACGTGACACTCCCACAAGCATTTCAGCACATCAGCAGATGTACCAGCTAAAGATTCTCCTGAAATCCTCCTGGCTACCACAAAGCTATGTTCTTGCAGCATTGGATGTGTGGCTTCCAGACCAGGACTCTCCTGCTCTCACATTGCAATGGTTCCCACATGGTTTGGCCCTGAGGCTTTCACAGCAGTTCTGTCTCCAAGGACTCTCCCAGACAGACTGCTGAGGTGGTGCAGAGCACCCAGGGGAGCAAAGATCAGGACTGTGTGACTCCCCATCCAGGTGCTTTTCCTCAGGGTGCTTCCACTGAAGGCAGTGGCCAATTGCTGGGTCAGCATCAGCCCTGTGACAGCCCTGGTCAGAGCGATTCGTGGTGAAGTGATTTCCCTGAAGCTATAGTGACATGTGCCTGCAAAGTCTCATCCCTTCCTTGACTCCTGCAAACCTCCATTTTGTAAGAAGAGCTGTTTGTACATCTCTGGTCATTTCTGCTGCCAGGCAGCATTTCCTTTTTACATCCTGCCTTGGTGGCTCCCAAATCCCTAACTCCTCACAGACAGAAACTGAAGGACCTTGGAGGCTCCCAAGCCATCATGGGCTGCCCTGCTCCAACAGCCATCAGACCCAAGGGAGGGGGACTTTTCTTCCTCCCCAGCTTTGCCCCTTTCAAATATCATTTCGTGTTGCTCCCTGTCAGTGCCGCGCTTTGTGCTTCCGTTTGCACAGAAGCTTTCCTGTTTTTTGACCAGAAGCTTGCCTGCTGAGGTGCAGCTCCAGCAGCTGTGGAGGAAAGCACCTTTAGAAACAAAAAGAAAGGGTTAGTTACCACTGCTAGACACATAGCATGAACCCCCCAATTTCTTCCCACAAGACACTGTGAAATGTGCTGGCCCCATGCATCAAGGATGCATTGCACAACCTGGTATTGAAGAGGACTGACAGTGATGCTGCTGCACCTGAAGAGAAACCACCAAATCACAAAGGAGCCTGCTGCAGCTCACCTGCCTCACCACAAGCCCCTTTCTATTGCTATTTGAAGAACTTTCTCCAAAAATCAGCAGGGTACCAGTGAGCCGCAAATATCAAAATCAAATCAGGCACAGTCATCGGCTTCCCAGCAAAAGCAACAGGACAATTTATGGCAAATGTAGTGCAATAGGGAAGTGGCATAATTAACACTAGTTAATTATGAGTTAATTAGAGCATTGGTAGATTCTTTGGTGGTTTTGGGCAGGAGAAGAGGCTGATTACAAAAACCAGCAAAATATGCCCTGGTCTGTAGCAATGGTTACAACCCCTGTCATTGTTGGTTTGTGATTGCTCCTCTACTTAGATTTTCTTGGTTCTGCTGCAAAATTCAAGTAAACCAAATGGCTCCTGATTTCCTCATGGGCACAGGGTCCCGTGGTCTTCCCAGACTGAAGGAAGGATGTGCTTAGTTTGGTGTGGGGAGAATGGTAAAGGTAGAGGAAGAGAAAATTCTTACTTCCCTGGTGTCACTGAACCTCACTTTGATAGCATCATGGAAAAAAGCACATTTTGGAAGTGTCAGAAGGAAACAAAACTGCCTGGAAGCAAGAAAATTTGACTTGATGATTCAGAAATCCCTTCCCCAGTCCATTCTGTATAAATGAATTTTTTTTCTTTAAAAAAAATATCCTAACAAATCTTTTTGGATTTCCCCCTATTTCACAAATACATTTGGTCACTAAAAACCTGTATTTCAGCCAGAATTCACCATCCATCCAAACTAGCTGGTATCTCCAATCGGTAGCAGTGATGACTGATGAATTTGCACTGTAGTAGCTGAAACAGCTTTTGTTGCAAGCCAACCCCCCTAAAGTTAAGTCCCTGCACAAGCAGAATGGAAAGACCTAGAAAGTGTTACTTGGTAAAGGTATAATGAATATGAGTTAGAGACTGCTGTTCTCAAGAAAGTATAGGTGAAAAACACTCTGGAGAATCAGGGTGATCATAATTTGGGGTTATTTCTTTCTGCTAATTATGTATGAATTGTCTCCCAGTGCCTATTACATTAAGGAAGAAACTCTTTTCTCTAAGATACAAACCCTCCCTGCAGTCCAGATCAACTCAGGAATTAACGATGGACCAGATATTTAGAAGGAGACAAAAATGTTCTGTGAATACCACTAGGATATACTAAAACAAAGTGAGTTTGGAAGGCCAATAAAATGTTGTGGAAGAGCAGAAAACAGGGCTGGAGAAAAACCCTAATATGGGCTCAAGTTAGTTAATGTGTGTTTTAAATCTTGAACGTTCTCCTTAAGCAAAGATTTTGGCACGGCTTATTTTGGGAGTATGAATAACAAATGATAAGCAAGCAGCGAGAGGAAAAAAAGCCTTAACCCAGAGAGGTGGAGGCAACAAAAATGCACCAGGGCTTTATGTCCTCGTGTCTCTCTCCCTGTAAAGGCAAAGGAAAGCGGTGATCTAAACGGGACATGTGATTTCCCAACAGCATTTTGAGCCGTGGATGCTGAAGCATCTAGAAAGAAGTGGTGACAGAGACGCTTTTAGGCAAATGACTTGGCTAGCAGGCCTGTTGGGAATGGAAAGAGGAGTGAATGAACACTGCTTACCCCTATTACGCAGGATTATTAGGAAAGCAGGGAACACCCCTCAATGCCGTGGGATGCAGCCCAGTGTGCTCGTCATTACGCTGAAAAATAAACCACACGAACAATTAAAGTTCTGCAGACCTGCCGGAGCTTCCCCATCGCCTTGGGGAGCTGTGCCCGGCTCCGTGCTGGCAGTCCCTTGTGGCCGGGGGAGCAGTCCCGGGGGAGGGCAGGGTGTGGGGCAGCCGGGCTGGGGCGAGAGAAGCGGTGCCCGCGGAGGTTCGCTGAGCTCCGTGTGCGGGGTGGAACAGAGGAGACTTGGCTGGGAGG
>NW_008237239.1:18167031-18179412 GCF_000691975.1 Corvus brachyrhynchos | reverse complement strand
GGGACTCCGGGGGGAGCGCAGGGAAGGGCTGGGGCTGAGCGGGGCCGCCCGCAGAGGTGCTTCCCCGATGCCCTGCGGAGAGCCCAAATTACCGTGCCCGGTGTTGCCCTGCGGGGTCTGGGGGGAGAAGAGGCTTTTCCAGTGCCGTGGCGAGATTGGGAGCATCGGAAGGGAAAGTGCGCGCGGGGTTCTGTTTTTCCCTTCCCTCCTCTTCCCTATGAGGAATCCCATTTAGCGCACTGTGGCGGAGCAGCTTTCCTCCCAGCTCCCGTCCGCCCTGCCAGCCCAGGGAAGGGGAAGAGGGGTTGTGCAGGGGTATGTGGGGGCAGAGCCCGAGCCGGGGGCAGGCGGAGGAGATGCTGAGCTCCTGGCAGCCGCACATACCCGTTCCCCTCTCTGTCCTGCTCCGGAGAGGCGCCGGACTGAATTTCTTTTCCTTCCTATCCTCTAGTGTGAGAGCAGTGAGAGCTAAGTTGGACAAAGGGATGGTTGAGGCAAGGAGACAGCAGTGGTCCCTGCTGTCAGTGGCAGAGGGGTGACATTGGGTAAGTCCCCATACCTGCCACGTCCTTCTGGGTGGGGTATCCGGGTGTCACTAAAGCATCCCGCAAGGGGTCAGTTCTTCAGTAGGAAGAGGCTGGCAATGCACTGAGACCCTTCTGGAATTGTCACTCCAGGAGTACAAGCCTTCCTGGAATAGGATCGGTAGCACTCCCTGGTCAGGAGTGTGCTGTAGGGGGAGAGGTGCAAGGGTCTGTGTGGGAGTGGCGGTGGTGGTGGGGTTTAAACCCCCTCGGATAGAGCATGGAGCAGGGGTGGCAGGAGTTGCTCCAGAGAGCAATCTGTTGAACTGTGCCTTCAAAATCACTGGAGGGAGGCTGTAGCCTCCGTGTGTAATGAAAGAGAAAGAAGCAAAAAAAAAATCTAAACTTTCCGATAGATTAAATATTCAAATTGAAATTAATTAGACATTAATAGGGTGTAAACAGAGCATTAGCAACAATTAAAAGATGCTTTGATGGTGTTAAACTCAAGATGATGCATTAATTGGCACATAGAGGGGGATTTTTGTGTATTCTAAAAGGCAGTCAGAACAGAGAATACACTTTTCTACATTCATGTATTTAAATTACTTAGTCTTAATTATGGTTAATTAACTGTCATCTTTAAAGTAGTTGCATGTAGATGGTCTGTATTAATTTCAAATTACCTCGCTCCTAAGACAAAGACTGATTTTACTGGACAAGGTGACATTTTATTGGCAGTTCTGGTAACTACAGGTCATGCCAGGATGTGTGTAGGATAAATTCATTTGCGGGAATTAAATGAAGTCTCCTCTCATTAAGCGGGCAGGCAGATGTCTCACAGCACTGGTGCCACACACTCTGGAATAAATCTCACACACAGAGGAGGGCTCTTCCTTATACAAATGCAGATGTAATGCAGTACTGGGGTACACAGGCACCACCACAACACATTTAACTTGAGGAAGGATGCTCTCAGGATTTAAAATGCTTTTGCTTCTGAGGAGAGTATTAGAGAAAATGAGCAACATGGTTGGATAAGGTTTTTTTGTCTTTCTTTCTACTGCAAATTCATATCTGCAGACAGCTGTAAATGCTTCCAGGAGAGTTTTTTAATACTGCCTGTGTGGTTATTAAGATTGCAGATTACATGTGTGGTTTTTAAGAGTCCAAATTTTGTCATCTTCACTTTGAAGACTCAAATTTTTACAGGTTATTGTTTGTATGGTGCAATTGGGGGGAAAAAGAAAATAACTGCAGAGGTGCGCACAGGAGAAAAATACTCTGTGTGTTCATAGGCTTTGCTTTGACAAGCATGAATAGTGGCTATGTGTAAGTGTCTGAATACACATCCTCCAGCTATCATGTCAATTGTTTCTGAGTACCCTTTCTGGGGCAAAAGCTGGAAACTACTTTGAGTCATGGGATCACAGCAAAATGCTTCTCTACAGATGTAGATGCCTGTGACCCTGAGGATTCACATGGAGCTGGTCTAACCTGTAGCACCTAAGAATCAAAAGATTCTGTGGTTTAAATTTGGTGCTACAACATCAGAAGAGTGACAAACTGGTCGTTTTCACTGCACAAGCAAAGACTGCATTTTGAAGCGGTGGTGCAGTGCACGAGTGGTGTGAGTCCATGCATGCCTTTAGCAGTGCCAGTTTTACACCTGGCATCCCTAGGGATGTGCATTTGTATGTGTGTCTCTATAAAACCTGAATGTGCACAGTTCCCTCATTTACCAAATCTGTGCTGTATTTCTGTCCTTATGCTTCGAGGCTTCACTGAGGCACGAGAAGAATGAACTGATGCTTCACACCAAGTTGGCATAATTCTACCAGAGGTTTGATGGGGTTTGTGTGCTTTGGTTGAGTGCTCAGACACCTCAAAAATCCCCAGGGAGAACAAAGAACTCTGAAATGGTGTTTGCAAAACAACAGAATCATAGAATGGTTTGGGCTTGAAGGGACATTAAGATCAGGTAGTTCCAAACCCGCTGCCATGGACAGGGATGCATTCCACTAGCTCGGGTTGCTCAGGGCCCATCCAACCTGAAAACTTCCAGGAATGGGGCATAATCAAATAGTTCAGCTTCTTGAAAAGGGACCCAGGAAAAGCATCCAGCCTGGTGTCAGGTCCTGCAGGACAGCTGTGCTCAGTGTGCTGCTTCGGGGCATCTCCCACCTGCAGTGACTCTCCCAGCGGGTGGTGTCCCCATGTCACCCACCCAGCTTACAGCTCCTATCCTTGTGCTCTTTGCAACAGAACAATCTCCCTTCTTGCAGCTGCATGTGGCTCACAAGATCATGGAGGCAAGGTTGTGTTGTGGATGTGCTGCCAGCCCAAAGCCTGTGCAGCCTCTCCCATATAGAAATCCCTGAGGTCCTATATTCCTTCTCCTCCCAGAGGAAAGAGGGGATAGGATTTTTCTTCATGTTCAGACAATGCCCTGAGTCTAATGGGCATTAGCACTATTCTTTTCCATTCTTGTTCCTGCAGGGAGGGGTGAGTGAAGGGTTAAGAAAGGTCTATAGAGGTCAAGCTATGCCCCACTGATGCTACTGCTTCATTTTTCCCTGCCTGCTGTGTCTGCCTCCAGCTACCACTCTCGCCATGGCTAAACCACTTACTCTGTAAAGCTTTTGTCCCACAGTGTATTCCTGGCTCTGCAATTTTTCTAGAGTCTTATGGAGCACAGATGATTTTATGGCCCCAGAAGCGGCTGTTTGTTCTAATCCTTGCCCAGATGAACTGACTCTGGTAATTTTACAGTGTTCTTCTGGCAAAGTGACTTACAGCCCTGGGGTGCTTCGCTTGGGGCAGGAGGTACAGAAACTTCCATTTTGCACCAAGTTTGCACCACCAGGCTGTCTTCCTGTTCTGGCATCTCTTTGTTTTCCATTTGTGCTTCAGGAATACCTCAGGTCCAGCCTGGAGCACAGCACTGGGGGTTTACATGCAGAGCAAGTGTGAGGCTTTGCTTCCTGCATGCAGTGTGGGAAAGCAAGCAGAGCCAGATGAGGAGGCTGTGTGTGAGAACTGGGCTCTCTGGGGGCTTGGCTGCCCATCAGGAATGAGACTGGAGTTAATAGGGCCACTCCTGGATCTGCATTTGGGTGTTCCTGTCTGTGGGCCAGCCTGGTCACAAACATAGTTAAACAGGGATTTTAGGTCCAAGGGGAGGCACAGGATTCAGCCAGCAGGCAGACCAAGAGGGCTTGATGATGTTGCTGTTCCTGGGGGAGACTCTCAGGGTTCTTTTGGAAGCTCTTAAAGTAAGAATCGCTCCTCAATGTCTCAATCTCCCCATTTTGAAATGGATGTGGGGAGCTCACAGGTGATGCTGGATACATTTGGGGTTCTATGATGGTCCTGGTCTGCTGTACTGGGGAGCCTCTGGAAAACACAGCAGAAAAAACAGGGTCAGACTTCCTGACTGCTTTCACTCTGCAGAGTAATTGCCAGAAGTGGTACAGGTGTCAAGGTGCTTTTACACTGGTGCTTTCCACAACAGCCAGGGTTATTTACACCACAGCAAGATGCTGTATGTCAGGCCAGTTATTTATTATCTGAAAAGTGCAGTGAATGAAAAAAGTTGTGAGTTCAGACTGAACCCCACTAAGAATTAAGGGTGAAAAATTTAAGTCGTGAAGGAGGATTGCTACAAAAGTCTGAATGTGTCTTTTTTTTTTTCTTGGAGGCAACTTGAGGCAGAGTGAATTAAAGCCAGCTTGTTCAATTAAAAATAAATAAATGAAACATAACATTTCATTTTAGCTCAGGCAAAGTGCTTCCATCTGCTCAAAAGGAAATACTTTGTTGCAGGAATAACATTATTATGTTTTAGGTCAATGCAAGGTAATTCCTCCTTTCTTCCCCTCTCTGTTCTTTGGTTCAGATACTGAATTAAGCAATCACTTATTCAGGCAGATATGCAGATGGTAATTGTTTTAACATATATCTCTGCACAGGCAATCAGGAGACCTGGATTTTATTTCCAGCTTTGTCTTGACATGACCTTGGGCACTTCAGCATACTCCAAGTTCCCTGTTTTTAGGAGGACAGATCACATCTCACAGTGGATTTGCTGCACATTGGCAATACTAAAATAGCATGGAGGTCTTTTTAATTCCACTGTTAGCAATGAAACATTTAGCTATCACTAATGCATGCATTCCTAATTTTCCCAGTGTGAGTTAGTTGCACTGCCTTATGAAACTCCCTGTAGTTTACTTAATAGGGCAAAAGGAATTTCAGCTGCTGAAATACAGCATTCCCTTAAAACAAAACCTACTTTAATAAGCCCAGCTAAATCAAAGAAGAAAAACACAAGTGGGAAAGGGTTTTTTTCCTTCATTTTGCTGAATGTTTCACTTTGTAATCAGCATTCCAGATTCATACATTGCCTGTGATTTCTCTCATGCAAAAGGTCCGTATTACGTGTTGCAGTTTCTAAATGTCTGGGGTACCTCAAACCGTGCTGAAGCCTATTGCATTGTCCTTTAGAAACTCCCTCTTACCTGAAAGCTCATGCCAGGAAATCTGCAACTTCCTTTCTTGATGGAGGGCTTGACTGCTCTTCAAGAGATCTTTCTCCCCTCTGCTTTCTCAGTGCTGGCAGAGGGGAAACCAGCGTCAAACCCAGGGCCAGTCTGATAATCCTGAGGTTGAATCAGTGTGCTGGTGGCACAAAGGGTCACTACTGTCCCTTCTTGCCATTCTGGTGATTCAGAATGACTGAGTGGTTGGCTGAGGGATTTCGGAGCACTACGTGTCTTTTGGGGAGCATGGGAGACAGGTGGGAATCTGTAAGGATCAGAGGATTAGAATCATAGGATAATCAAGATGAAGGAATCTTAGGAGGTCTCCAGTTCTATTTCATGCTCCAAGAAAGGTCAACTGTGGGATCACACCATGTTCCTCAGAACTTCATTCAGTTGGGTATTCAAAACCTGCAAGGATGGAGACTGCAAAACCTCCCTGGGCAGCTTTTTCCTCTGCTTGACTGTATTAATGGGGAAGAGATTTCTGCTGGTATCTAGTACCCCCATGCAGAAGTACACGAGTTTTTGAGCCATTTTTCCTGGCTGATGACCTGCCAGATCTGCAAAGCCTTAGGCTTTGACAGCAGATGGGGACTCTGCCTTCAGCCTCACTTGCCTTCGTCTCCAAGTGTTCTTGCCAATAAACCAGTCTGCTGGGCTGGTGATGCTTTGTCTGTGTGGATGAGTGTCCTTCTGCTCTGCTGTGAGGACACGGTCGGGGCTTTTCAGCCATAGCCCAATGTTTCAACTGTATGGTTTGTTCAGAATTCAGGGGTTTTGAATTCAGAGTTTCCCAACTGCTCATTCACACAGGACTTTGGGTGCCTGGCAAGGGTCTCAGAAGGCTGAAGAACCCTTAAGCTGTGTAAAGTCCCATGGAGAGAGGAGGAAGACAGCATCCTGCCAGGATGAGCGAAGGAGTTTTGGGATGGTGAGCAGTAACAGAGCTGGCTTCTGCTCCTTGTCTGCTGGAGGCTGGGGCACAGCATTTAGCTGTTCTTTCCTTGCCCTCCCTACAGCTGGCATTTCTCTGTCTCACACCCTCTGCTTAATTAGTTTGTCAGGCACTGTCATCATAGCAGGAGGCTGCAGAACACCCAGCAGAGCGTAGCTCTCATTGCAGCTCCTCATTGTAGCTGGGCTCTGCTGTAACACGAGTGATAGCTTAATAAACCACAGCATTGCAGACTAAAGATCTTGGCACTGCTTGCAGCTTCTTATTAAAATAAGAAAGGGGGAGGGGGGAATGCAAGAAATTGGAGAGAGTGAAGGTTAAAATAATTAATGGACTCACTTTTTATAGTAGACTGGGGTAAAAATGTCTAACCCCAAGGTAAACATTAGATTGAAGGTTGATATATTGATTAGATATATCTATCTGTTAATAACTTGAACTTGGCTTTTCCTTGTGGTTCCAGTCTCAAGTGTGAAAATGCAGAATTATTTCTGGTTGGCCTCAGTACCAGTCAGTGATTTGTGGGACAATTAAAACTGTGCAAAGACAGAAGAAACCTGAATCCAACCAATTAAAATTAACTCTGCATCTTGAAGCAGACTGAAAAGCTTTCTTATTTCAAGAGCTCTGATGGATTTCATTTTCCTGTCAACATCATTCTGAAACCTCACTGTGGTCATAGGCAATGAGAGCTTTTTTCTGCTTTGAATGTTGGCTCTCTGCAGAGAAGGCACCCTCCAGTTTCCTCAGGTGGTCTGTCAGAGGTTACCTGCCCTGCCACTGCCGTCCGGGGATTCTGGGTTGCAGGGAACCTGGAAACTGGAGCACTCTTAATTTTAGGACTGTCTGTGAGTCACAGACATGTGAGCCTGGCCCAGGCCATGTCCATGAAAGCCCCTAGTGAAAGTGGAGTGACTGGATCCATGTCCAAGGGGTACCTGCAGGCAGGACACAGGCTCTGAGCCCCTGCAGAAGCACAGCTGCCTTTTGCCCCCAAGCATCACTTGTGACCAGGTGCCACTCTCTGTCACACCTCCATCTCAGCCTGGGGGATTCCATTCCAGGGAGTAATACTAATGCAATTATTTCTTTCTCCCCTTTTTTCCTGTTAATATATCATACCGGAAAGGCCTGAATCTCATCAGCCTCTTCCCATTGAGCAATACTCTTGCAGGGCCAAGAACATTGGGTCAGGCTCTGGTAAGGCAGGCAGCCAGCTACAGATTAAAATGCACCTAGGGTTAAACCATTTTCCTTGATTGCATGCTGCCATCCACATCTCCCTGCTGACCTTCCCTGAGGCATGCTGGCTGCACGGCTGTGTGGGACTCCAGGGAGGATGTCCTGAGCAATGGATTATCCCTATTATCAGAGGAGCTCTGTGAGAGAAGGATGCTCCCTGTCTTGTCCTTGCCTCATTTTGGATGTTTTCTTCCACTTTTTGCCCGTTACCAAGGGAAAAGTGTCACTCAGAATCTGCAATATTGGTTTACCAGACTGGTTTAAATGCACAGAAGGTAAGCACCTGCCATATAGATGTTTAGATCCATGGTAGGACTGAGCAACAATGCAGCTCTAAGGCATGCAATAAAACTGCCCTAAAATGGCATTTTCCTGAGCGCTACTTAAGCCAGACTTTGTTGGAAGGATGTGACCACAGGGAGCTGCAAGGCCTGACCCAAGTTTTCCAGCCATTGATGCAGTGACAAATTGTTGACCTCTTCATGTATTTCTCTGGGAGGGCACTTGTTTGATTTGTGAATCTTCCTCCAATTTCTGCTACACATCTGTGGCATATTCCTCCTGACCACTTCAGTTTGCTTGACAGGTGGCAGGGATAAGAGTGTTTGCAAGAGGGTTTGTGGTTTTTGGGAGAAGTCTCTCTGGCTTCAGCAGGGTTGATGGCTGATGTCACACATCGGAGGAGTTCTGCATTTTCCAAGCCAGCTCAGGAAAAACTGAGCAAAGCCTGAGAAATTACTCTTTAGTTGATGAGTGTTTCTCATCTTCTGCCTGTGGGGATTCATTTACTTTCTTTGGGGGAGGTGGGAGGTTGTTGGGAGCAGGAGGTAGAAGTGGAAGGTTTGTGGTCAAGCAGCTGGAGGCCCAGCAGAATGCTCCTGCTCTCTGGATTGCACGTGTAACTTCCATGGGATCTCACTGTAGTGGGTTTTCTCTTCTGTAGCTTTCCTGCTGGTTCACTTTAGAGAAGCACTGAACTACTTGACAACGCGATAAAATGGGGCTTTTGCATGTTAAACCAAGAGCTGTGAATGTAAACACATCAGCACACTGGGTCAGGCTCTCTTGCATGTGAAACAAGTTTCTTGCTTAATTGGTGGTGCTCTCGGCAGTGGTTTCAATACCTCCTGCATCCAAAAGAGAGACTGACGGTATTTGAAGTCTGGAGTTAAGAGGAAATAACATTGGGCTTTTGCTGGACATTGCTCTGTTAGAGGTTGTCTGACATAAAAGAGAACTAGAGAGAAAGCACTGAGTAAAATAATTACATATATTTATGTGTTTGTGTGTGTCATTCTTGGTTTCCAGACAACACAATGGGGACAGGTAATCCTACATTAATAATTTGGCCTTAGAGGATCTGGTATGAAGAACTTTGAAGCTAGTAGCATGTCTGTAATTTCTATGCTCTTGCCCAGAAACAAACCCCTGAATTTAGTGTTGCTATAGCCAATGCATCAGTATTTCAAAAGGCATTTTCCTTTGGCTACACCTGAGAAAAATGAGCAGCCTGATGAGGAAGTGGTTGGGCTGGAAAAAATGGGTTTTCAAGGGGTAGTAAAGCACTTGCCAAGGGCAAAGGCTGCAGACACCAACAGGTGAACACAGCGCCTGCCCATTTTTTGCAATTGCAGATTTCTGAGAGCTGAAAATGGTTCTTTTAGGATCTTTTGTTGTTGTTGTTTTTGTCTTTTTTGGTTTTTTCCCCATCTCTTATCAAAGTGTTTGGAGGAAAGGGACGTTGTCCCCAGGATGACAGTTGTGTACCCGTAGGAGGCTGGGAGCAGGCAGCAAAGCCATTCTCTGGTGGGGTCCATCACTATCAAGACATTTCACCTCATCTGCTTCTCTACACCCCGTGGATGTGGGGCAGGCTTTTTTTGCCTCTCTGGGTGGGGATATATTTGGAGAACTAAGTGAGAGTGTTCACATATGTGGGGCTCTGTTTCCTATTGAGATGATACGGAAAACAAACTAACTGGAGTCCCTCAATTAATTGCCTTTTTCTTCACCTTCATTTCTGTTTCCTTTCTTCATCAGGAAAATGGGAGCCACTCACCCAGCGTGAACTCTAAGGCACAGCAAAGTAACGGCCACTGGTCCCACTGCCTCGGACACCTCCCAGTATGGATGGGTTGGTTGAGCAGAACACCGTGCTGATGCACAGTAAGATCAGTGAGGCTGGGAAAAGGAATGGTTTAATTAACACAAGGAACTTAGTGGCAGAGAGCCGCGATGGTCTGGTCTCTGTGTACCCCACCCCTCAGTACCAGAGCCACAGAGCAGGCAGCCTGTCCTCTCCGAGACGCCCAGAGAATGGCAGGAGTGACCCCGTGCAGCAGCTCCTGGACCCCAACATGCTGCAGCAGACAGTGGAGTCTCACTACAGGCCCAACATCATCCTCTACTCCGAGAACGTGCTGCGCTCGTGGGGCGAGAGCCTGGGCTCGGAGTGCTGTGAGACGACCTTCATCGAGGAGCGCTCGCCCACCAAAGACAGCCTGGAGTACCCTGACAGCAAATTCATCGACCTCTCTGCAGATGACATCAAGATCCACACCCTCTCCTATGAGGTGGAGGAAGAGGAGGATTTCCAGGAACTAGAGGTCAGATGTCACTTGGGATATGTGGGGAAGGCTGGGAGGAGGAGGGCAGGTTTGAAATTAAGGGTACAGCCTCCTAGAGCTTAATGGCAGGGGGTCAGCTGCTTTTCATATCAGCTGTATCACTTTCTCCTCCAAGTAGGACAATGAATGATCACTCATCTTTATTTGTTGGGTAAAGTCCCAGATCTGTGGATATCAGTGGCAATATTCCCACTGGCCCTAATGGAGATCAGCATTTCCCTTCTGCCTCTGAAGGGGCTGGTCAGAAACAGGCGAAGAACCACGTGCTTAAATGCTGTGTAAGGCTGGGACTGGGAGCATCTGCCTACCCACATGGAGCCTGTCTTACTCAGCAGGCCAACATCATTTCTTGCCTTCACCTTACTTGAGCAGAATGTTTTAAATTACTGGCTCAGACACAAAACATTTCTGTCTCTGAGTGAACGCAGAACAGAAGTCTTTCAGTTTCAAGCTGCAGTGAATCCATGCCTCTGAAATAAATGACTTTTTTCTGATGGAGCGAAACACTTCTTTAGACCCAAATACAATGTTTTCTTCTGGAGTCCCGTGCTTCATTGATTGCTCACTGTAAAGCAACAGGGAAGACTATGGAAATCAACTTCATTCATTCTAAAATGATGCATTTTTTTATTTTAACCAGAGGCCCAAGTGTGGCAGGGATTTGTGTTTGCCAGTGTTTGTGGGAATGGAGGGTGAACATAATGCTGCTGATCTGAGGGTGAAACATAATGCTGTTTCTCCAACATTGGTCAGAGACTCCTAACCTAGCAAAGACCCTCTGGCTGTCTAGAGCAAAGCCATACCTTCAAACATGAATGTCCCAGCTGAGATAGGGACACTGCTCATGCTTCTCTGTTGCTGTGATTTTTTCGGTTAGGACCAAGACCTAACAAGCTCTAAAATGTCTATTTTCACCTCCTGTAATACCAGTGTCTCACCCTGTGATCAGCACACAGGAAATCCAGCAAGAGCCTGATTTCCCTTTTATTCTCTTTTCTCTCTGTATTGATAAGGTGGGAAGAGGGAAGTGTTTTTCCCAGTGCGCGCCACTAATGCAGTATTCAGTGCCTCCACAGGGAGACAGAAAGCTTCTCTCTGAAGCATGTGAGAGTATTAGCTCAAATCACCCCCTTCCACAGAATTTCCAAATTGACCGTGGGAAGTATAATTTCCTTAATCAAAACAAAATTCCTGGTTGCTGTCTTTTTGCCCCGGTTTCTCTTGTGCTGTAGTGACACAAGTGACTGCAGCACACATGGTGTTGTTGACACATCTGGCCTGACATTCAGGCAGCAAATAAAAAGTGTCCCTCTTGGCAATTCAAGTCAAGAAGACATTCTTAAGCCAACTTTTGGAGAACGAGATAAAAAAAGGCTGGGAAAATGAGCAGCATAAGGAAAAAAAACCTCTTCAAAATTGTACTGGAGGAACTTGATCAGCTTTTCACAGAGAACATTTCTGTCTTAAAAACCAGCTGTAGAACTTCATCCTTCCCTGATTTTAAGGGGAGAAATGAGGCAGTAAATGTTGGTAACATGCTCTGACAGTGTGTGCATCCTTTTCCCTGGCTTCTTCTTCTTTCTGACCTGTTTCTCAGGACTGTAGCCTCCTGAGGTCAAATGTGGCAGTTCTTAAATGGGTATAGTGCATCTGGAATCACAGATTCCCAGTCTCAGTTGACCCTTTGGAGTGATGCTGTGCTAACAAACACAGAGGTGCATGGACAACCACCTTGAGCTATGTGTACAAAGTACTCAGAATAAGAAGACATTCACAAAGTACACACCACCCATGGATTGTCCTCTCCATCAAAATGTCTCCTCCACTTGGAGAGTGGAGCAGGGGAGGAGAAAACAAGGCAAGGTTTGGATAAGGACCTGGTTAGCTGGAAACGCTTTCCTGGAAGCCTCTGCTTTGAGCCCAGGATCTGTCTCCATTGCTGTGCCTCCTGACCAACACTGTGCAGCACTGTGATTTTCACACTTTTCCATGAACTTTTCCATGATCCCAAACGATCAACCTGTTTCAGCAGGAGGTAGCTCAGCATGGCAAAAAACTTCCTTTCTAGGAAGGTCTAAATTCTGCAGATGCAGCTGGTCATGAAGAAGGATGGGTAGGAGAGGAGAAATTAATTTGACAGCACCAGACCAGAAAAAAATGTGGGTGCTGTGTTGTGCTCTTTAGGGTTCCCATGTGGACAGAGGCTGTGTCTGTGTGGCCAGATGCCTGAGGGCCTCCTGGGCTTGGCTAGAACACAACTTCATTAGAGACCTAACTTCATGTGCAGAGACTCTGGGAATGGAAGAAAACGATTGAAGGACAAGCAGTCACTGAGTAGGTGAATGAACCATGCCAGATTGTTAGCTACACAAAAACAGCACCTGAATCACACAACACAAGTGTGTCCCACTAGAAGGAGTTTTTTCCCTGCCAGTTACTGACAAGAAGCAGATGCTTTTTTCAGGTTACTAATAGGTGGGATGGAAAGA
>NW_008237239.1:18160397-18167018 GCF_000691975.1 Corvus brachyrhynchos | reverse complement strand
GAAGCTGGAAGGAGAACAGTGGAAGAGGGTGACACAACAGAGGTGCAAATTTTGCTTCCCCGCTGTGAGAGGCCTAAAGGGTTTGAGTCTGCCACTGAGGGTGGCACAGGACATTGCTGTGTATCTTGTCACCTTGACTATTGAGCCATGGCTTGTCAAGGCATGGAAGCTGTAGAGTGTCAGAGCAGATCAGGGCTCAGTTCTTGTTTATTATTGTAACATGTCTGCTTTGGCACTTCTTTCTGGGAGAAAACTCTAAAAAATTAGCCCCTTTTTGGAAACATTGGCAAAGAGGGGAGCTTTGTGCAGAAGAGCTCTTTTCTGTTGAAAACTGAGGGTTTCCTCCTGTTCTCCACGTGTCAGTGCAAGGCAAGTGGAGTCCCAGCTTCTCTGTAAAATGCCTTCTGGAAGACACATCAGCCATGTCAGTCACTGCTCTTCCCCCATGTCTCCCTGGCACTGCCTGCCTTGTACCAGAATGGCTGCCTAGGGTTTTTCAGGATGGGTACTTAATTTCCTAGAAATGCCAAAAAATCGATCTCATCCCTTTGCAGTGTGTCCCCCCCCCATGTCAATGCAATACTTTCAGCAGGGACACATGCAGAAGATGGTTTTATTGCAGGTCAGACTGTTTCTGACATGATTTTCATTTTGAAAAGGGTTGGGCTCTTGATAGCCAGAAAGGTTGCTGTTCTCTGGCAGAAAACTTTGCAGTAGAGAAAGGTTCTGACAAAACACTGCTATTTTGATTGATTTGGTTTTGATTTTGAAGAATTGACCAAGCCAAGCTGCAGGGTTTGCTTCTCTGTTCGCTGTCATCCTCCTCAGGATGGGTCTATCCAGCTCTAGGACAAGTTGCTGGGAAGGAGACACCTTCTTACCTTCCCAAGCCTGGGGACTCTGAGGAACATGGGAGATGCAGCAGAGGAGCAGGAGACATCCTAATCATGGGTCGTACCCTGCAGCAATGTTTAACCAACTTACTTGTTGGGATTTTTTACTGGCAGTGCTTCTCAGGTCCTGGTGGAGGGTTGTTCAGTCTGCCTAAGAAAATCATAACTGTCTGGAGGGAGAAACATCTCAGAAACAGCTCTCATTAGCATATAGAGCCCTGCTTTTCTCCAGCAATTACCAGGCATGAAAACAGAAGGCTGCACATTCTGCCAGGGCTTTAAACTTCTCTCTTCCATGCCCATCCCTGAAATCAAATGATTCCCTATTTAGGTATCTCTGGAAAATTTATAAATATCTTATGAGTTCTTTACGCCACAACTAATAGACAGACAACTTGTCAAATGTGGCGGCAGTGAAATATGAAATGAGTTACAAGATGAAATACTCTCCTGTTAGAGTTCATGTGCCATCTTTTATCCAAAAATAGCATTTGTCATATTATACTCCTGCTCGTTTCCCTCCTAGCCACTAGGTAGATTGCTTATTTAGAGAAACCCAAGCTATTCATGGCAGCGAATTAAATTATTCATATACGTCGCATAAAAGAATACCTTGGAGCTCTCTCTTAAAATCCTCTTACTTTTTCTCAGCATCCAGCAATGTCTGAAACAATCTCTAAATGCAAAATAAATATGTTCTGGGAGAGAAAGAAGAAAAGAAATGTAGTGCTTTCAAGGTATACATTTCTTCTTTTTTTCCCCCTAGAAATTGCTGGATGCTGTTGTGAAAACTCATCCTTTTGGACCTGAGCATGAAATTGTAGAGATAAAATTTGGATCCCGTTCCACCCAATCACTCTTCTCAACATTCCCAAGCGCCTCCTGGCACATTTTTTCTGCAACATGAAGAGAAGGCCCTGAGGAGATTTATGCCCATCAAGCCCCATGACACCACTCATGCTTTCTGTCAATACTTCCAGCCTGTGGTCCTGCACTGGGCTGTGTCCTCAGCCTTCCCTGGGAGTAGATATCCAGAAAGCAGATTTGAACACCCCTTGGGGAGCTGAATATGGCAGAGTTCCCTCTTCAGAGAGCTGTGCAACGTGGGCAAAGACTTTTGCAGCCTGGTTTTACTCACGAATTCACTGGCCAACACAGCTCTCCTCTGCAGTGGGTGTACAGTATATTTCTGTTCTGCACCTGGGCAACGGAAGAAAACAGCACCATAAATACCTTGCCCAAGCTCATCTAGGGCTGTGCTGAGAATTTGGGAATGTAATTTTTGGTGTTTTTGTCCTGTGGCCTATGCTCCGAAGAGCACAGAGTGTGCGGTCAGAGGTGTGGTGCCCAGGTATGAGCTCCTAAGAGGTGTGGCACTCAGGTATGCAGTCATGGCACTGAGTCATCTCACCCATAGGACACACTTTATATCTCTGAGGTCCTTCAAAGGCACATTATTAAAAGATTACGAGAGTGATTACACTTTGCATTTGATTTCTTTTTCTCCTTTGAAGGAGAAGCCACTCAAGTCTGGAGATACTGAGCGCTGCCAAGGGATATTAACCTCTATTAGCCAGCTCCAGATGAAGGGAACATGGCTGGGAAGTCACCTTCAGCAGTGTCCAAGTGCCCTCCTATGAATCTTGTTAATAGTAGCCAGGGCTTGTGACAATTGCCTTTCTCATCATCACTCCCCTGGGTTCTCCGGCTGCAGCTCTGCAGTGATGTCTCTGGGGTCCAGCCTGTGAGTGGCAGGAGCTCTGGATGAGCTGCATGCTCTCATTTGTAGAGGGTGGGTATTTGGCACACTTCTTTGAGGACTGCTGTGTCAGCTCAGAAGCAGAAAGGGGACAATCATGAAGGGTCACACCACTTGCCCCAGCTTGTTTTAGTGTGATCCATTCATTGCTGTCTGCAGTGATCCCATTCCAGTGGCAATGTGCTGGATGCAAGTTCCTGAGGAGCTACTGGCAGGCTGGCTGTGGGTGTCTAGAAAACCTCACAAGGGAGATGATCAAAATCCAGGGCTCAAGAAGGAATAGGCTTGGACAAATACACCCAGGGGTTTTTTTCCCCTGTTGTGTTTTGGTGATGCAAAGTTACATGTGAAAAGTTTTCCAAGCAAGGAGAGACCTCTGTGAGCCCATTCTGCAAGGCTGTCTGCCTGACTGACAGGGCAATTTTTAGATTGGGAGTTGGGGAAACGAGAGGAGCTGCAGCAGGTCAGTGTTAGGGGATTATGGATCTTTTAAATGCCTTTAAAACTGAAGAGAATCAACTGCAAAACTCAAAGTTGTAAAAAGAAATAAATAGACAGGCAAAATTAAATAAATAACAGGCTTTAGAGATACCATCTCTTAAAAATCATAGCGAGATGCTGCTCAGGGATGAGTAAGTGTGTGGAGGCAGAGCAGTGATAAACTACAGCCTTTGGTGGGAGAGTCCCCATCCAGCTGCTGCCTTCAGCGTCTGCTGCATGGAGGTGAACTCAAAACACTTGCAGAAGAGCAGAAGGATGCAGAGTGCTGGTCAGAACAGGTCATCATGTTTAACTACATTACTGGAACAGGCATTGTGTGGAGGGAAACAGAGCACATATTAACTTAGAGCAGCATTGTGTTGGTCTTTGTCAAAACCAGACCACTGGACCATCTGGATTTGAGGGCAGATCCCACAGGGCCATGTGAGGAATTAGTTTTGTATGCAGTGTGTGCGTGTTACTGAATTGGTTGCTTTGAAGGAAAAAAGCAAAAGGGCTGTTTCCTGAATATCTATCAGAGGTTGCTGGCAGCTGTAGTTCAGAGCAGACCCTGTTGTCTGACATCTCCAGTGTGCTTGGCAGGCTGTTTGCAGAGCAATTGTAATGTCTCGGTTGAGGTAAAGCACATAGCTTTTAGGGGTAGCCAGCCTTGATTTAAGAAAAGGCTTTTTTTAATAGAAAATCCATTACAACTGCAGGAAAGTGTTCATCACCATCTCTGTTAAAAATCTGCGCCTTGTGTCTGCTCTTCATCTATTCTTCTTTCACTCACTTCAGCTTTTCTACCAAATGAAAGAGCTGCCTCTGATCAGAAATTATCTACTCAGGCATTTACAGTCTGTGATGAAACTGCATCTTAAATGCATCTTACAAGTGGAGTTGGCTTCTCTTCTTTCTTCCTGTGTAGATGTTTTTCTGTGGCATTCTGCCTTCCAATGCCTGATTTCTCCAACAAACTTGAGAAACAGTGCCCAAGAACTGACAAGGGAAGGGAAGGGAAGGGAAGGGAAGGGAAGGGAAGGGAAGGGAAGGGAACTCTTAACTGATGAATGTAATTCTGACTTCTCAACAACAGTAAATGCCCAGCCTCTTCAGTGTCAGGGTGCAACTCTTGCACATCCAGGAATAAATGAAGACAGAGAGCTAGGTAGCCAAATTATCAATTATTCCAGTGTCAGGGGGGGTTCCGAATAGACAAGATTTCTTGGTAAGCGCAGGATCAGGTATCCTGTTGTAAGAGAGAATCTTAGGAAGGAAGGTTTGCTGGGAGACAGGAGTGTTTGGCTGGAAGAGTTAAGAGGTACCATTTGCTGTTGGATTTCTTTCTGTGGTTTTTGACTTTTTTTCACCCTTCTGGTTCATAGTTGGTCTGCATGGTCAGGACTTCATGATTAGAATTATTCTCTCACTCTAGTAACTCATGGGCAGGTCAGCCTGGCCTTTGGGAGGCAGCATAACTGATAATTTTCTGGTTCAGCATGTGGCCAAAGTTACCTGAGGAATCTTTTCCCCATTTCATCTTTATGTGAAAGAAAAGGCAATTTGAAATATCAGAGGGGTGGTCTCCACAGATCCTATGCCAGTACACAACTCAGCCAAAATCCTGAAAATCAAAAGCATTTTTTGATTTTGTATCTCACCTGTTCAAGTGAGTGCACAATTTCAAGGGATGGTTTCAGCAATACTGTGGTTTTTCTCCCTCTCCTTCTCCTCCTTTATTTTTGAAAGGAAATATTGACCCTGGTTCACCTGACTAGAGAGCTCCTTCCTTTCATGGGCCCTTTTCAGCTGCCCGCAGTGATATCCTACACTTGTCTTTTCTTGCTTTCAAGCTCATGCAACAGTGATGGAGTCTGTGACACAGTGGGTGAGGAGGAGGAAGAGACCTGCTGGCCACTGCTGGGGTGGAGTAGAGAAATGGGCAAATGATCAGGGAACTGGCTCATGGCAGAGGAAAAGCAATCGTGTCATTAACCAGCACATCTACGTTTCTCTCTTTTGCTGTTCCAGAGCGATTACTCAAGTGACACTGAGAGTGAAGACAACTTCCTGATGATGCCACCAAGGGATCATCTTGGCCTCACTGTGTTCTCCATGCTCTGCTGCTTCTGGCCACTGGGAATTGCTGCCTTCTACCTGTCCCATGAGGTAATGTTAGAACATCTGCCAGACATTCTGGAGGATGGTGAAAGGTAGTTCAAGGGCAAGGTGTCTTCCCCGCCTGGATATGTCTCTGTGGTAGTGGTGGTTGCCCTTTGAGATACTTTGCTGAGGGAGGTGTCTACAAAATATTTTAGCTTTTAGTTGGCAATGGTCACGTTCCATGTCAGGTTATGTGTCCAGCTAAGAATCCTCAGTGGGCATGGCTTTTGAATAGGAAACACCCTTGATAGCTCAAATGCTTGGTTTTCCCATTGGGAAAACAGATCTACTTGTCCCAAGATGAAAACTTCGAATATCCTTCCAGGAGTATAATTTCCATTCTGCAGATGGGAATTTGCTTTCCAGAAACCATTTCCTTTCCCACGGAAAAATTGCTCAGTCAGTTCTTCTTCTCAAATTTTAATATGCAAATATCTTTTTACCAAAGAAGCGACTGTGTTTTGGTTTGTTTCCTTCACGAGACAGTCTTAACATTGCTTAACTTGCAATCAACTCGTGCCCATCATTTGTTTCGACAAGTATGTCCTCATAAGTGTCTGCAGTGTAATTACTGAGTCTCCCAGCATGGCAGATAATGTGAGGTGACAGAGAAGGAGTCACACTGGCAGCCTCATCAGAGACTGCAAGGAAACATTTGATTATATTTCTCTCTAGTGCCTATTGCAAACTACAGTCTCTGCTCCACAGCACCCTTCACATTCACCCTCTCAGCTGTCTTCCTAATCTGCCTGCACTAAACATCTACCAGCCCTGCTGATTTGTCACACCAGAGCAGGCTCTTCAGATCTGAAGAATCCTACACTTCAAGATCAAAAAAAAAAAAAAAGACAGAGAACTACTATTTTTTACTTCAAATGAACAATCTGTCTTTGCACTGGGAAGCCTCTGAGACAATTAGTGTTTGTCTAGTGGAAAATAACAAGTTCTGGTTGTTTGAGTTTTGACTGTTTGTGAGCTAGTTTCATCTGAGCGAAGAAAGCACAGCACAGTCCAATAAATACAAAAAACCCCAATGTAATTAATACTAACAAGCAATATGGCTGAGAAGCTAAATGTGTGGAGAACCAGTGTACAAAGGCCAAGGCATACAGCTGTGAACTGCTCCCAAGGGCCAGCATGAATCTCTAGGAACCTCTGACTTCCATGGGAGAATACAGAAGGTGGAAAAGGCATGAATACAGGGAAAAATTATGGTACTATGCTGAAGGACTTGGGCATTTGAAAATGAAAACTTGGGTGTTTTTGTTTAGCATACTGATGGAGAATAGCTGAATGTGGCTGCCTAAACCTAGAAGCTGTCAGCAG
>NW_008237239.1:18143989-18160380 GCF_000691975.1 Corvus brachyrhynchos | reverse complement strand
TTTTAGTGAGTTCAGAGGCTGTAAATGAGCCTTTGTTAGCTGATCCAATGGATGCATCCAGGCAAGTTGTGGCTAAATCCATCCAGGGAGAAGTACTGTGTTTCTGAGGAATTTCAACTCCTGCATTGGAGATAGAAATACTGTCATCTCTCCCTACGAAAAAAAATCATAATACTTCCAACCTCTGTATGCTTCTCTCCTCGAGTCTTGATTCTCTGACCACAACTACTGAATAACCTAAGAACTGAATTTTCAAATCTCTTGTAGAAGGATGGTCCAGGATGTTCCAGGCCAGCAGAGACATATCTCTCTGTCCACTCCCTGAGTTCGCAGGGAGCTCCTTTCTCTCCCTACCTTCCCATTCAGCAGGTCCATCACAGCCCTGAGAAAACATGTGGTAAAAGCAGTTCTTTTGCAAAACCCCACATCCAACAAACTGGCGTTTTCCAGGAGAAAAATGAAACCAACATTAAGGCCCAAACCTCCTGTGACTGAGAACTTGCTGAGGTAGCTGGTACAATCCATCAAAACCCTGCACCTTGCTAAGCTAATATTGACCGTGCTATCAACTCATACTCCGACACATAAACCATATATGTGATTTCTATTTGTACAGGTCGTTCAACCTAAACTCCTGGATAACATCTGAGATCACTTGTTAATTCAAAAGGGTAGTCTAACATTTCCTCTTCTTTACCAAAAGTCAGAAGTATAGCTAAAGATCAACTCTTGCTACTCATGTTCAAACCTTTTTTTTTGCAGTTGCTTGAGCTCTTGAAAATCTTGTGTTTTCTAAAGTCTCCTGAGCAGTTCTACCAAAAAGGCCGTCTGGGAATAAACTGTAGCACATAGGAAATGCAGAGATGGGAGATGGATTCTTTGATGCAGTATGCAGCGCTGGCAGTGAATTTTTTTTTTTTAAATCTGGTCTGCTCTAGGTGTGGGACGCATTTGAAGATGAAGCCTTTGTTTGCAGAAGATGTATCTGCAGTACAGCTCATTCCAAAGGCATAGGTGCTCTGTTTATTCCTGCATCACCTGCCAGCACATTTATGATGCATTTGCCTGTGTCATGCTGCAAAACAGTTACGCAAGGTTGGATGCTGTAAGACAGCAGAGGTGCTCTTTACCAGCATAATGATTGAATTTTGAGGGGTTTGGGCTCCATGAAAGCAAAGCTTCTCCTGCAGATGATGATTCTGCTCTGTGTGGGACTTACTGTGTCCACCAAGGCTCTTGCCAAGGTGCTGCTGACTTGGGGCTTCTTGAAGAGCCTCTGTATCGAGGGTGCAGCTGTGCAGGGTCTGCCTCTGTGGTGGAAATGAAGATGTGCATCCACATGCTGGTGAGCCAGCAGGGAGGAGCAGTGGATTCAGAAATGCACTTTATGAAAGCCCAAAACGTTTTTTTCCCGTTGGGATATCCAGTTTTCCAAGAAGGATGTCACCTGGTGATCTTATCCCAAGCAATGCTGAGACTTGTTGCTTTTCATTTTCCCTCAGAAAAACAGAGGGCCTTGAGGCCATCACTGTGCTGTCTACTTATTCACTTATTTCCTTCTGGTTTTGTTTGTGTTTTCCTTCCCACAAGAGACTTGTCCCAACTTCCTGTAGCTTCCCAGTCCTGTGCTCCTCTCAGCTCCACTCTCAGGGTGGGGCCCTGTGTCCCACCTTCTATCACACTTGCTTCTTCAGAGTGAGGCATGTGAGTTTTTAGGCTTGCCATGTTTTGGATTGTCTCATTACCCAACAGCTGAATTGCTCAATCAAAGGAGTTTTTGTGCATTTTGCAAGGAAACCTTTGGAAAGAGGGAAGTAAATTATGCCTTTCACCAAAATCTCTCCTCCACAAACAATGTATGATCAAAAAAAAACCCCTCATTATGTTTATTTTTTCATAAATCTCCACCCTCTGGAGTCTTGCGGGTTCCTCAGTTTTTATTTCCAAAGATATTTTTAGCATTGTAGATTGTAGGCAAGTGCGAAGCCTCATAAATCAAAGAAAGAACTTTAAAAATATATCTTTTTTGTCATGTCAGATTTACCACTGAACTTGTCAGATGATTTCTCAGGGGCTGTCAGGCTTTCTGGTTGGGCTGGGGGGTGGTGGTAAAAATCTTGAAAGGCCTTTTTGCATGAATCCTCTTTTTCTCCCTGCTTTTATTTTTAGGAAAGAGAGCAATACCATGTCACACATTTCCCTCCCTACTGTAAACAGAAATTCATTATGAGAGAGCTGAGCCTTTGATGGAATGAATGAGCTTCACTTTGTATCTGCTCCCTTACAGAAACAAGAGCATGCACAACACCTCCACCCAGCTCCCATGAACCTTCCAAGGACCTGTGTCACTGACCTAGACACACACCTGAAAAACCCCTCTGCACCCTTCTCCACATGCTTGGGCTCTCACATAGCCTCCACATCCTCCCTCCTCCCCAGCAGCAGGTAAGACCTGCCAGGCAACAGAGTGCACTGCGAGCACAAGGGAGCAATCACTTCCCGTCTGCTGCACTGACTCCCTGCTGTAATTACTTCCCTCACAGGGGGATGCAGGGATGCAAAGCTTTGTAATTATTTGCTCGCATTGTCTCACTGGGTAAAGGATTTTCTACAGTTTTCGCACAGAAACAAGGTGTATGTGACCAGGAAAAAAGAGTAGCTTGTCCTTCTTCATGGTAACTTCTGAAATATTTGGTTACTTTTCATCCAGTTTTCAGAGACGGAAGGTTTGGAAAAAAATCTGTATTTTGACATATTTCAGTAGTCACTGGGGAGAAGAAGGAAATAATATCCATGTTCCCACTGGAAGGTAGCAGTCAATGTGAGTTCTAACTTTTATCAGAGTTTCAGTGTTCAGTATACATGTGTGGATTTCACTGTCTGTGCTTTTCTGGCATAATGTTTTGACACCTAGTCCCATTTAAAAGAAAAGGACAGAGAAATAGCAGCCAGATGTTATCTGCTGTTGGTTCATTAGAAAGGTGGCTCATAGTCCCCATATCAATCAGGAGCACATGAGTACAGCAGTGTGATACACCACACTTCACCAGACTGGCTGGTGATGCCATGCTCTTATCTGTCCACCCTGCTTTTTTTCCTGTCTGTCCCACTTTACTCCATCAAAAAAATGAATATGGTCTATTATAAAGAGCTTGACACACAGCCAGGAGCGTGTGTTTGTACAGGAGATGCTGCAGCCTCTTATATCAAAGATGAAAAGGCAAAAGAAAAACAAAAGTGTGGTATTTTTCTTTACTTGGCAGTGACATGCCAAGATCTATACTTGCAGGATATGCTGGTCAGCATTGCTGAAGCAGTGCTGGCAAAGCAGACAGGAGGCTTTTGCATTTTTAAGAGTTTTTTCAACACTGCATTATTTCTTGGTCGAAGTAATGCTTGGACAAAAGAACTGTCTAAAGATGATGAGCTTTAATGGAAATAAAAGGCCTTTGTTTTGCTGTCTTGGACCAGATACCAAGTCACACAATTCTTTAGCTTAAGCAGGGTGCTTTGAGTCACACAGACTGGGTATAGGGCACTGGTGTATTCTGGGGCCCAGTCTCTGCTGATTGTCACACAAAGGTTTGAGCTCTCTGTGCTGGTGACTCAGAAAGCAAATCCCTGAGTTCTTTATCCAGCTCTGTGCATGTGAGTACAGGCACATCCAGGTGCCCTTCTACCCTTCTGAAGTGCTGTAGTTTTTCTGCTGCAAAAGGTGATGTGTAGAACAATTGAACCCGTTTGTGCTAGGAATGAGTGAAAATAGGTTAAAATGAGTACCTCCTCACAAGGAGCTGTAAAGGTCTTTTGAGGCAGAAGTTGTCCTAGAAGAACTCTGTGCCATTGTCTTGCTGAGATGGCACAGGGCTGATGGTGTGTCCTGAAAGGAGAGCACTAGTCCTGGGAGGTCACCAGGCCGTGGACTTCTTGCAGAAGGTCACTGCTGGCTGCCAGCCCACACTGCTCCCCTTACTCCCATCAGGCAGGTGACAGATTTGCCAGGCAGAGGAGAATGAACTAGCAAGGCTTCTGTTCCCAGCCATGACACAGAGAGAAGCTGCCTGCTGAAGTAGCCAGCTGCACGTCACTGTGTGAGAGTGCTGGCTTTCCTGTGCTTGGAAAAGAAGCTCAGAAATAGATGACCCTGGCCCCTGATTAGGGGCATTTGGATGGCAGCCTTTGCCTCTGCAAAAAGCTTATGGCGCGGTTTAAAACATTCAAGAAGTTTGCAACTTCTGCTCCTTTGAGAGAAGAGAGGAAAGCTTCGTCCTGGATTGGGTAAAAGAGGATCTCATGGCCCTCTTCCCCCAGGCAATTCCACAGACATAGATAGCTGCTCTGAAGTGGGGCTGATGAATTACCAGCATCTCCAGTTCTCATCTTTCCAAGCGGGAGCTGGCTGCCAGCCAGTGCTTTGCGTGTGCATAGACGTAGCTCCTGCCAACTTCTCCCTTTGGGTAGATGTCTCTGGAGAAATGTTTGTCTGCACAAGAAAATGGCCATTTAGAGTGTGTTGTGTACCAGCAGAGACTCTGCATCCTCGCTGAGGTCATGGGCCAGGGAACTTTATAAGTGTCTTGTATAATTTCCTCTTCATTCCTCTTTGTCCTTTTGATCTTGTAGTTTTATTTCCAAGTCACGAAGTACAGCTACAAAAAGGAATTAAATTAATGAATGACCTGATTGCTTTAGCCCTTAAGCTAATTTTAAATAATTGAAAAAGTAGCTGGCAAATAACATTCCCTGGAGAGTTTAATTCATTATGCAGGTGTTTAATTACAAGGAAGTTTTGAGACAGAAGAGAGACCAACTTGAAGTGTTAGAGAAGATGAGGTACCTTTTTTTATTTTCAAGCGCATCCTGCACAACAGCAAGTATTGTACATGAATTTTTCTTTGCCAGTTATTTATGCCTCACACATTTTGCTGAGCCAGACACAGCCCCAGAGACATGTCAATATAGTCATACTGCAAGGGTATAAAATATCCTGATGCCAGAAGGGCACCCTCTTCATACTGCAGTTACTTTTTGTTACTTTGCTATTGACTTGTTGTGTCACAGTTTTATGAGAATGTGAGGGTTGTTTCAGCCCACAGCTGCCACTAAACTGGAAGTGTCTATAGTGTTCACAAATTCACTCAGAGGCCTGTCTGGTGGAGACATCTGAAGAGTAGGGCAATAAATCTTCCACAGAGTTGGTCGGGGTTCAGTCTCCCTGACATTTAGGCAATTCTGACTAAGTTTAGAGAACTTTTTAGCTCTTTAAACAGTGGGTTTTTAGTGTTTTGCTTTTTTTAAATTTTAGAGAGCAGGGATGCTGTTAGTAGGATTATGGAAATAGACTTGTTGGCAGGAATATGGAGGGGCTCTTGTTAGTAATCATCACTCGTCTCAGCTAAATACTTCAACTTTTGCATCTGCAAAGGTAGATTTTCCAGGAAGAATGATATTTCAGGAGAGGAAACGGAAGGAGCATGTTCACAGTCTGAGGGCAGAAACAGGGCACATTATTTTGCACCTCCTGAAAGAGGTTTTGCCCTGCTGAAAGAAGCATGAGAAAAAGAGAAGAGACCTCTTTGCATGTCTGGGAATGGAAGATGGTCCCTTCCTTCTGGCCATCCCAATGTCTGCTTCCATTGTCAGAAAGACCAGAAGGTTTTGGATGCTCTGTGATATGCTGAAGGTTTTCACATGCAAGGTGGTGAATGATCTCCTTCGAAGTCTGCTGTGGCAAGGAGAACGGTGTTCATCCAGAGTAGTTCATTGGGTGCTGTTTATAGAATAGACCTTTCTTTCATGTCATGCTGTGGCAGCACCCTTTAAAAAACAAGATTAGTGAAAGGAGGCCCTCTCACTTGAAGTTCGAAGCATGCAGCAGTAAAGGATGAGAATGTTTCTGAGGCTTAAGGTTAACGTTTTATCAGTGTGCAACATACTCAGAGTTTTTATATTCTTATCAAAGATTAACATCATGTACCAGAGACTCAGGGCTGTATTCTAATCTTGAATATACAGCTTGCTGTCTCTTAGCATCTCTTTTGGTGAGGGCTTCTGAATTACTACTTTGTTTAAATGCAAGCAAAGGAAATTGATCACTTCTGATTTCAATCTACACATCTCTTTCAAACAAGCTGCAGAGTAACACTCTGAAGATTTGAATCTAGTGAGCTGGGCACCCAAAGATGCCTCCCAGACAATGGTAATTCTTTATTGAATTGACTGACTTCCCAGCAGTAGGAAAGAGATCAAGTTTTTATATATTTATTTTGGCACAAAGTACAAGAACCAGCTAAAAGGAAATGGGCTAGGATCTACCTTCATCTGTGCAGTTTGCATCTAACACATTCAAATATACCTATCAAGACATTTTCATCATGGTGGTAAGAAAACTGTTACTCTTGGTAATAAAACCAGTCTACAATTTTATCTTGGGGTGAAAAAACCATCAATTTTTTCAAGTGAAAATCTTCCCGCCATGCCAGTTTGGTATTAAATACGCTCATTATGGGTTGTGATGAGCAAGGAGTTACCAATGACATTTCCAAATGTTGCATTATAGCCATTTCTTGCATTATTTCTAAGTAGTGTGGAAGAGTCAGGGTTGCTCCTGTGAATGCCTGTCCAGACGTCTGCAGGAGGACTCAGCTTCCTCCAAGACGATGGGCAGGACCAGAGGCAGAAGAAGAGGTCTTACAGCATCCTCTGGGAAAGATGGGCTTGACAAATCCCTGCTTGACTCCTTTCCTTATCCTGCCATCATCATGATATCCAGGAGAAAGGATGCAATTCAAGCCAGCTGTTACTCAGAATTTCCATTCCCAGTGGTGGCCAGTGGATGTTTCTGTCTGTCCCAGCATTATGAGGTGTATCACCATGAAGGATCTTTATGTACAGCTACTGTCTCTAGCAAGAGGCATAGAAATGTGGTGGTGGGAGCAAGAAAGGCAATTTTTCTTCCCAGTTCTGTTCGGAGAGCCTTGTCTGGCTTGGATTTTGGACTTTCTGTGGCTCATTCATCTGATGGGGAATCTGTGGAAGGAATTGTGGAGAATTCATTCTCCACAGATCTGAACCAGACAGCTTCTCCCTGCACTCTCTCATCCTTTGCTCTGACAAGGATGTGCTGCAAAAGCTGGTGGTGGTCCTTGGGCTGATAATGGCAGAGAGCACACTCCAAATCCTCGCAGGTGTGATAACCCAGGAAATGGGCTTTGGTCCCAAGTCACACGGGACTTTGTACTAATTTAAACAGTAACTGTCCCAGCCTGAGATTTCTGAATTTAATTCAAGACACCACACTCAGTCATTGTTCCAAAAGTGTCCTCATTCCTTGACCTTGTTGCACAGATGGCATTGTTCTGAGCAGGTTTCTACAGGCTGTAATTAATTAAGCAATTAATTAGGAGCCCTGGTTTACACAGAAGCTATTGTAAAGCAAGAACTTGTGTGACCTCGTGGGACCTTGTCACAGTGTTGGTCCCAAGACTGTCCAAGTAATCTGTGCTGGGGATTCAGCATGTTCACCCAGTCTCAGTTTGACTGACCTGAGCGTCACCTGGGCCTGTCCTGATGTGTCTTCAGGATGTCACACATATTTGCAAGGTTCACTTTGTTAAATGTGGTGCAGACCACGCTGTCCTGTGACATTCAGTGGCTCGCTCTATATCGTTGAGATTTCTTGCTTCCCAGCACATTCAGTATCCCCCACAGTCAAAATCCATATTTAAATCCCAAAGTCATTGGCTCTTATTCTTACCATATCTGACTTCGTTCTGTCAAAACTTGAGCAATTTTTCCTCAATCACCCTTGTTTCAAAGCTTCAGATATTGTGATTCTAATTGTGTCAAGTAAGATTGTTCCTCCTAGCAATTTGCAACCAGAGGATCAATGGCAAAATATAGAAATACCACCATTTGTAAACTCTGGCAATGTGACTTTCTATTTATTCTTTTCACCACTGCACAGCAGAATCATGGAGTCTGTTTTAGGAGAGAAGAGGGGAGAAAAATCAAAAGTGGAAAAAGGAGAGACCTGCTGGGAGGCAGCTTGAACCTTGTCTGTGTAACCCTCCCAAATCATAGGAAGTCCTTTAATCAGCTCAAGGCGCCTTTGGTGTCTCCTGTAAAACTGTGTCACTGTGAGTTACGACGTGTCAAGGAAAATCCTGACTTCTTGCCTTAAAAAGAAACAAGCCAGAGACAGCAGTGCTCTGAAAGGCATAGACAGCTATGCCAAGGGAATCTCAACAGGGCATTTCAGCCAGCCCAGACAGAAGGGATGCTCAGTTAAGCAGCCAGAACAAGAACTGCTGCTAAAGATGGCAGTTAAGTATTTTAGTTGGTGTTTGGATGTAGCTGTGGTGAAGACATTGCTGATTTGGTTTTGATGGTGAAAGTTCTCTAAGTTGCTGAAAGACCACATTGTTCTGCTTTGCATATGCAGGAGAAAGCCTCTCACTTTTCTCTAGTGAGTTGATTTAAGAGGGAGGGGACACGTATTTTGTAGAAAGCAAATTAAAGGGGTTTTTGTTAATGATAAATGGCTGAGCTTAATTTAATTTACTACTGATTCCAAGGAAAGGAAAGAGAACCATGATGTCATGTCTTTTTAGCTACATTCAAATGTTTCATCACCTCTTTTTCGGACTGAAATGACTCATGAAATCATAGACACTACACATGGCAAAGACTTTTAAGTTCATCTTGTCCATCTGTCTGTCACCACCATGTTCTTATTCAGAATGGTAAACAAGAAAACTACTTTAGAGACAGACACTCTTTAAGAGTCGGACATACTAAAAAATTCTTTACTCATTTTTGTACATCACCCTGGGTCTGAAAGCAGAGCCCATGAAGTCAATGTGATTGAATTCAATGCCACATAGCACCGACTAAGGCTTACATCACTTCTTACAACTGCTCTGTCATGTGTTGTTTGCTGATTTCCTTTTACATTTAGTGGGTTACTTTTCAGAGCAAATGGCTTTCATGACTCACTGTGAACAATAAAGCCCTAGAGAATCCCTAATGGGTGACATCTCTGGCTGGGCACATCAGGTTGAAGGGTAAAAAATACAGCTGCTGGAAAGAAAGATCTGCTGGAAATCCAGAGCATGAAAGGCAGGCTGTAAAACAAAAGCTGGTGGAAGAGAAAGGGTCTGTTATCACACCCTTTTACAGAACCTGGCATACTCCAACCGTGATACCGCTAAGGAAAGGCTGAGGGACACACATCAGTGACTTCTCAGGAGCTGCAGTCACATACAAGCCAGCCATCCTCTCTGCCTCTCCTTGCACATTCATTACTGCTGTTGTGACGTCTCTGCTGTCACTGCTGACTGAAAACCCTGCGTGCTCTGGCTGTCCTGAGAGCACTTCTGTCAGAGCTGGCAGTGTGGCTTTGCATGAGCAAACACCAGCACCTACGCTGCTGGACAGCTACTTTTTCAACTTGTTTTATGGCACACGTGTTCTCTAGCATCGTGAGAACCCACTGGAAATCGTTATCCACAGGGCAACACGTGAAAACCCAATCCATCTCCGGTGCCACGTGCCTGCTCAGCTCCCAGGAGCACTTTCACTGTGGCCTCAGCAGCTTGTGGGCATGGGCTAATCCTCCCTGCTGGAGTAGAAGGGACTGGGACAGCTGCTTCCCCTCCACATGGATTCCCTGACTTCCCTGATTAGCTGTCTGTGACAGGGATCTCTGGGAGAGCTCGCTGCCTCTGAGCCCCTGCAAGGAAGGATCATTAGCATGCAGCCTGTCTACCTGTGCAAAATGATATCTCTATACCTGCCAGCAATGGATAACCATATCAACACCCAGTTGGACTCCATTTATATGGCTCTCAGGAGGCAAATCTCTCTTGAGATGAAATTATGTGCCGCTGATCATTTCAGCTGCCAGGGCTGCTCATTAGTTCACAAAATAGTTTTTTTTCCCTAGTGAAACATCTTCAAACAGCATCTTTCACAGCCATTGAATCTGCTTCCTTGAGTGTCAGGATATATGTGGAAGGGGCATTTTTGTACAGTTAGGAGCAGGGATCTCATTTCTGGTGCAAAATCCCAGCTAGGAATAAAGGTCTTGAGGTATTAAACCCATTTTGTCATGGCCTCATTCTCACCCTTATCCTGACACTTCCTTTGGTCAACTAAAATTTCTTGAGTAAGTCTCCTTATATTTGGGATATATTGGTCTTGTATTGGGAATGCCCAGTACCCTTGGTCCCTTCCATTTGTTGTGCCCCCTCTTCATTCTTCTCTTATCTCTGCAAACAGAGACATGCCACCAAAAGCAATTATGGCCCCCCCCCGGCTTTGACAGGGCTGATGGTGCTGGATCCCATGAGGGAGTATTAGTGGCTTTATTGTTTGTGATTTATACAGACTGCACTGTATGGGTTTGCAGCCTCATCTGTGCACTTGCTGCTCTGCTGGGAGCTGTAAAGAAGAAAATCATGTAATAAAAAGCCTTCTGGTCCTGACGTAAAATTCAGCACAATACATCTCTGCCTGTGCCAAGTCTTCCTTCTTTCTCTTGCCTACACTTCTATTGTGTGGCACAGTTACCAGGCTCATTAAATTCAATGTCTGAAGGGCAGCTAAGGCTCCTCCCCCCCCCCCCCCGGCTTTGACAGGGCTGATGGTGCTGGATCCCATGAGGGAGTATTACGTGGCTTTATGTTTGTGATTTATACAGACTGCACTGTATGGGTTTGCAGCCTCATCTGTGCACTTGCTGCTCTGCTGGGAGCTGTAAAGAAGAAAATCATGTAATAAAAAGCCTTCTGGTCCTGACGTAAAATTCAGCACAATACATCTCTGCCTGTGCCAAGTCTTCCTTCTTTCTCTTGCCTACACTTCTATTGTGTGGCACAGTTACCAGGCTCATTAAATTCAATGTCTGAAGGGCAGCTAAGGCTCCTCAGTGCTGCAGAGCAGAGCTGGGAAAAAGGCTGGAGAAGAGCTGAACAGGGGGAAATTCAGGAATGCTCTCCAAGCATGGGAAAGGCAGGGAGTATTTATATTCTTCTCCACACACACTTCAGGATGACTAAAACACCCTCAGTCCAGCGAGATGGGTTTGATTTCAGAAAAAGCTTTTGAGAAGTACAGAGGGTGAAATGCAATATCACTTTTCCTGGGCAGGGATGGACAAAAGGCTTCAATGAACAGCCAGGAATGGCTTTGCAGCTTTATAGACACAGATGAAGATCTCTACAAGCTTTTAATTACTTTTCCTTATGCCTGTTTGCTATGCACCAGAACTGATTTATTAACATGCCTCTTCTCTGTGACTAATTTCAGTGGGAAAAAAAAGCATAGTAATTTTTAATTTCGCACAGCAGCAATCAATCTCCTTCTTAAATTAGTTTACTGGCTACTTTGATATCTGGTGCATTTGCAGTCTTTTCCCAATGATCTTATTTACAGATCTTTGGGTTGGTGAGTACTGTCCTGTCCATGTCTCCTAGCCAGCTTTATTAGAAAACATAATGCCAGCGTTCTTCCAAGTCACAGAGGTAGGCAAATAGGCCTGAAAAGGAGCTCATTTCTTCAAAGACAAGAGAAGTGTTGGCAGCAAATACCTGGTGCCTCTTTTCTCCCACCATTAATTTCTCCTCCGGAGAAAAACAACAACAACTCATTTTTCAATCTAAGAAGTCTTTCCAAACTTCAGAAAGTTTCCTTAGGACCAAATTCCAGTTCTGACATTTCAGTGCTTTTCATGAAGAAATGGGAAAGAAGTGGGACTGATGATTAGAAATCACTTTGCAGCTCTGGAAACCCTGCATTATGAGATAAGAGGTCTCCATTTCCCATAAACGGGTGCATTTAAGGCTCTAGGATTTAATTTTCTACTTAAGGTCTATACTTTGTTTCTGAGTAATGGGACAGATCAAGACTCCAGGCTGGTTCCTTCTGAATTATTCTTGATATGCATGAAACATTGTATGCTTTCTTTGCTTTCAGGTATAATGTTCATTTTGCATGGTTTCTCACTTCTTCATGCAACCTTTGTGTCCTTCAACTGGTGAAGTGACATGAGATCTCTGTCACATTTGTATTGTGTTTGTGTTCACTTGGTCTGATGTCATGTTTCTCATATAATATTTTGGTGAATTTCCTAGATGGTGACCCTACTGCTTTTTTAGGATTGCAGAGATAAAGACTATTTTTAGAATGATATTTACTTATTTTGTGCTTTATTTATCCTATAATCTGAAAATAATAAGTAGTCTCCTCCCTCAGGAAGAAGACTTCCAAGGGTTTCTTAATACTCAGTAAACCTGAAATGAATATCTAAGAATAGTTACAAATCCATACTGAGAGGCTGTGCTGATACATTTCCAGCCATCAAAAAGGGTTTGACAGCTGGGCCAAAAGCAGAATGTTTCCTTTTTTTCCCCCCTCCTTGCAAGAAGAGAACTTAAACCCAGCAAACAACACCTTAATGAGAACACACAAGTCAGAGCAAAACAAAAGGAAACCCAAGTTTGCAGCTAAAGGACTCCATGTCTCCATACAGAATTGCTACCCTGGTTTTTATTTGTGTTCTTTAGTGGTGGTAGGAGTCTCTGCAGGAGCATCCTGGAGCTTCCTGGCCGTGGAGCATCCTGGTGGAGCTGCCTTTGAGCCACACTACAACAGAGAACTGGAACCAAAATATTTCCCTTTCCTCAGAACAGTTTTACACATCCTCAAGAAAATTTTTACAGGGAGCTGTCCTGTTCTGTCAAATGTCATAATACAGGCAAACAAACATAAAACACATGGAGAAAAAATTCCCAGCCAGGCCCTGCCAGTTGTTTCTGTAAATCTCAGGTTCTGCCTTGCAGGTTTACTGGTGAAGAAAGGGCTGTGAAAAATTCCCCCTGGGTTCTGTATTCCTGGGATGCTGGGGCTCTGTGTCTGTCAGCTGACAGCTATTTCCTTCATTGAAACTTACCCACTTAGAGCAGGAGCACTTTTAGTCCATGCTCTGCCAGCAGTCACAGCTATTTTAATCACCCTCTTTTGCCAATTCTGGATCCTGCACATCATTTTGACATCCTCTTCAACCAGATCATGCAAGCAAACAGCTGCTTTCGGAGCACCCTGATCTGGAAGGTTGCTCCAAATTACAGAAGGCAGATCTGTATATTAATATTTAAGATCTGTCACTGACTGTGTCAGCCAGCCTGATGGTTCTGCTGAGATCTTCACTGCACAAAGGAATGAACAAAGTAACAAAACAAACAAAAGGGAACTGAGATCTCTAAATTGTTCTTTTTCCATGGCAACCTTCCTTGAAGACTAGAAGTCTGTTTAGGGGAAATAGCTTCGTGTACTTTCCCAGCCTTTTTACACTTCCCAGGGTATGTTTCCCACTGATGAAGACTTCAAGTGTCCATTCTTTGATGTTATGCTAGCTCATTTTTCCAGCCTCAGACCTGCTGAGGAACAGCAGCACTGCCGGCAGTGATCTCCAGCTTTTTTGGATCCCAAAGAGTGGTCTCTCCTCCAAGCCTGGCAGCATTAGAGATGAGATTTCCAAGGATTCATAGCAAGATATATGTAGTGAGAATACTGTAGTCAATGCCTACTTTGGTACCAACAAAGCAGTGTGAACACTGGATTTTGTTTCATAAAATGGAGCCACAGAAACAAACATGTCTGGAGGTATTCTGTCCTTGGACCACCTCAGGTCTGTCCCACCGAGGTCTGTAACATCAGCTACAAATGCGAAGTCTGTCTTCCTGTCCTCTTCCTCAAACTTCTTGCTATTTTTTTGTTATCCCTCAAGGATATCCTACTTTTGCAGTCCCTCAGAAGGGACCACAATGGCGAATTCTAGGATTTTTTTTGAGCCATACTTTTCCAGACCTCTTAAAAGAGTTGGTGCACATTGGTCCTGCCTCTCCCTTTATGTGCTGTGGGAGGATGTCCTCATGTCTGTGTTCATGCGAGGAACTTGGGAAACTGTGTATGCCACTGCACACTAAGGGCATGGACAAACTCCAGTGCAGGTTAGGCTGGTGCTTTACCACATCTGTATCCTCTCCCAGCTGTAGTTATGCTTCATCCCCAAGTGTCCTTGCTCTGAAGAGCTTCATTTGCGCTCATTCCTGGTGAAATCCCAACCACAGGAAGAGCAGGTCACCCAGGATCAAGGCTGGGTCTGGGGGGACCCAAAGCTGTCCTTGGCCCTGCTGTGTCACCTGAGATCTTGCTTTGCCCCTGAGCTTGCACTCTCCTATGATGGATGCAAAGGGCTGATCACATTCTTTGAAGCAAGACCCCTGACAAGGTGTGAAAGTGTTCTTGCAGTTGCTGAGTGGCAGGTGGGGAGGAGAGCTGGTGCAGGCACTGCGAGGTGCCTCGGATCTGGCTGCTGCTGCTACCTGTGTGTCTTTCTAGCAGAACAGCGTTGCTAAGTTCCCCATGCAGCCCTGGGAGCGTGTCATTCTCTGTGTGAGTGGGTGTAAAAAAGCTGTTGCAGAAAGTTTCAGAAGAAGCTTAGCAGTGAGAAGAGCTGCAGCTCAGGCCCGTTTGCAAAACACGAGAGCCACCTCCGCTCCGCACGGGGATCAGCTGACACTGGCAGGAACAGTGCCACTTCTTCAAGTACTCTTGCAATTTTTTCAGTTCTTCACAAAAATTATTTGGCTCAAAACACAGGTCAATTAATCAGGATCAAGGCAAGGGCAGGATAGTACACCTGCCAGTGGCCCCTGGTGCTGCTGAGAAAGGCTCCGTGCTGGAATTCTCATGGGTTTGGGAAGGCTGCTGTAGAGCAGGGTGGAAGTCCGAGCTGACCAAGTTCTCAATGCTTTTCTGAATCAAAGCCCCCTTACCAGCCCACTCTGTGTTATGAAGACCTTCCCATTCTGATGGATTTCCCAAGAGATTTTTGAGTAAAACATATAAATGACAATAAATTTCAAATTCCGGAGAAGTTAAAGGCTGCTAAAGATTGCTGTTTGAGTTCTCCAACTATTTATTCTTGACTCTTCATTGCAGCAGAGCCTCTTATCTTTCTCCTTATCATCCGTTTTCCTGTTCCCAGTGCTCTTTGGCATGTTGCCTAGTACTGAGCTGGAGAAGGAAGTTTCAATCTGCAGTCCTGGAGAGACAGCACAGAGAAGAGAGGAAGCACCACATCCAGCCCGCTCTGGAGCCCCGCACAGAACTTTGGTGCACACCGCTGGCAATCTGTCCTGCTGCCCAGGGCTGCCAAAGTCACCAACAGTTGTGGCTGTTCCACACCACCTCCCAGAGATGTCAGGAGGCCTTCTGGCTTCAAAACCTCCTGTTTCCTGGAACTCCACTCCTTCCTCATCATCCAAATGTCTCTGGACATTTGAAGGCCCTCTTTCTGGCTGGTGCTTGCCTGTGGGACATATTTGCTGACACTCCCTGAAAGGGTATCATCAAGTGGATACTTTTCTTCAGCCCCCAGCATGCAGATACCACAGAGCACGTCTTAAATCTGTCTCAGCAGCAGGTTTTAAATGTCACAGAGACATTTGCTGAAGGAGTCAGGCACGAAGCCCTGCAGTACCACTGCCATCGGAAGTGGTGGAGCTGTGCCCTGGGAGAGTGATCTCCTATCTCTGCACATTTTACTTATGATGTTGCTGATGGCACGAAGAACCACGAGGTTACTCTGAATGAGCAGGAATAACTCTACTTATACAACAAGGAAATACCTCCTCCAGCAGCAGACAGCTTTTCTGTAGAGGGAGATAGAAATATAAGTACAAGTGTAGTATAGCTTGACCTTAGAGTGTTTTTGGGGTTGGCATCCTTGCCACTCAGAGAACCTCCTCTCTGAACTGAAAGGCAACAGAGGGCCTCAGAGCACACTGTAATAACATTTTCATCCTGTCCCAAAAAGTATTGGGGCCTTCTGCTGTTTTCCAGTGGAAAAGAGAAGTGTGGACAGCTAACTTTGTGTCACTAGGATGCTCTTGATAATGTCTGTATCTCTTTTACTGCCACCAGCACTTGTCCAGGAAAAGGGTCCCTATTTTCCTAGGAGCTCTACAAATCAAAGACTTTGGAAATACTAAGAAAAATGCTTGAGCCCCTCCCTGAGGATAAGTGAGACACAGAGAGGGAGAAGAAGGTGACAATGGGAAAGTGCTGGTCACCAAGGCAGACAGTTGTTTTAGGCCTCTGGCAGAGTAGCTGCCATGAAGTCATTAAGCACTGAGCAAATAATTAAAACTGTTGTTCATGAATATTTCAGTGGAATATTTTTGGAGAGGATGAATTTCAGTCATGAAACATGTATTAGCCCAGTGAGGCGGAGACATGACAGGGAAAGACAGAGAAAAGGTGAAGGAGAAGTGAACAAGCAAACTCTGAAACAATTAATTATCAAATCCTTTTCTACTTGCATG
>NW_008237239.1:18106032-18143967 GCF_000691975.1 Corvus brachyrhynchos | reverse complement strand
CCTGCTGAAATCTCCTGATGGAGAAATGCAACAGTTACATCAGATCAAGACAGGTTTTGGACCTCACTGAGTAACTCTCCTTTTGTAGCTCCATTGTGGAATATACTTAAGCATCCACACTGTTTATATCTTCGCATCCAGACTCTCACCTTGCTTGACTTGCTACCACCTGTGGATGGAGCCCACCATATTCTGTAGCCTTTTGTGTAAAACTGCAACTGAGTGAATCAGATGGGTGAGGTTAGAATGGCTCTGAACAACTTCTGAGAAATTGGTCCACAGAGGCAGACCAGATTTTCCTTCACTACTCGGCTCTTACTTAGGAACCCACACAGGAGGCAGATTTTAAAACCAGCTTGGCATTGACTGCCCCTTCCATCTGTTCCCAGCTAGCTGAGGTCTTGGGAAAACCCTGGCACAAGCAAATCCAAATATGTATCCTGTGAGCTGTCAGATGCCAAGGCACAGTGGTGCCTAACCTTCCCCAGGCTGAGGTGAAGCCCATGAGTTGTATACTTTCAGCGTCTCAGCTGATAGACAGAATTTTGCTGTGGTGGTGTGGCATGTGATTCCTGTCAGGAAAAGTGACATCCTGTATTTAATAGGGAACAAGAGTCTTCATCTGGGTTTCTCAGGGAAAGCAAAAGCAAACTTGCAGCACTCCTCTTCCTGCCTGTATGTGGTGGAGTGGTCTTGGACATGAGACAGTCCAAATAAAGGGACTTACATGTGGCAGGAGATTTCCTTCCCAGATGCTGCCATAGTGCCAGATGCCCAGGGTAGTACACCCTGCTCCCCATACCTTAAAAGAGAGGGACTGGATAGCAAGAAGCAAAGTCCTTTCAGTATGAGGAGGGGGGCCTGCCCTGATTCCTGAGGTTTGCATTTGACAGGATGAGTCCTCTGTTCAACCAGGCCATCCTGCTGAGGCTTGTATCCCTCTTCACACAGCGCACCATATGGATCGGCTGCTCCCGCAGGGAATGTGTTTGTGCAGACAGGGACACAGACAAACAGCCTTTCACACAGGGAGCTGCAGCATCTGCTGCTCAGGCTTGGCCCACCTGCTGCTAGACAAGCCAACGGGCTGGAGAGCAGAGCTTTTGATTCCTGTGATTCACTTCTTTTGGCATAAATAGCCAGGCCAGTTAAACCACAGATGAGGAGACACAACAGACTTCATGTTTTTGTTTGTATACACTGGAAACATTTTATATTAAAAAACTTGAGCAGGTTGTTGATGACTACTGAGAGGCATGAAGAAACATCCTTGTTAGCAATCTCTGCTCTCCCTGTTGGGCAATGAGGACTTATGTTTGTGTGCTAATGGGTTTCCACCGAGGAAAAACCCTGCTTCTGTGGAGCATTTTGTTAAAAGGAGAAGAGGCCCTTGGGATGGCCTCTTTCTTCCACCAGCTATTATCAAAGCAGCAAATATTCTGACTTGGGGCCCTGGGGAGCAAAAATGAAGTGGTCCCAGAATGCCAACATAGGAAGTGCTGCAGCACTATTTCATCCTACTCCTTTCTCTTAGTGCAGCAATAGGAGATTCAGGGAGCAAGGCTGCCTCGTGAAAACAGTATCATGAGGTGGTTATTGCTGAGATGCTGGACAAAAAAAGCACCAGTTAGAGAATCCTTGGAGATCCATGCCTCAAGGCAGTTTACTTTTTTCCTGAGGTCAAGAATAGAAGCTGACTCAGTCATGATGGAGGCACATTAACAGGATGTTCTTGAAATTATGGAACTTAAACAGGCAGCTGAGTGCTACAAGACCTGCAGGGCTCCCTCATTTACTCTTTTTCTTGTTGCCCTGCAGTTGTGGGGTCTTGCTGGTCTCCCTGTGGTACAGGCAGACAGACTGTTGGGAGAAAGCTGTTCTTTGTACTTGGGCAGGTGACTTCACTGTTCAGCAGCATCGTTTCTGGAGAACTGCCCTGATTTATCACCAGCTTTCTGCCCTGCTCACTGTGCAGTGGAAGGATGGGCAAAGCCTTTCTGGCTGCCTCTTGGTGCTGCTGGGCTCCTTGCAGCTGCACCCCTGACTGTCTTCTGCACACCTACAACTCAGCTCTTCCATGGGGGAAGAGATAAATCTCCTTGAATGACACCCACACACGTGCAAACCCTGCCCGCTGAAACCCAGCAGCGCTTGGCTCTAAGGGCTGCAGTTGCAGGAGGGAGGGCTTTTGTTTACAAGAGATTAGGGGCTGGTATCTGCTGACTGCACTGGGATGTGTTTCTGCTGGAGAACATGGAGTTCTTGTCTTGCAGTTGCTGAGTCATAGAAAAGGCAGAGCAGTAATTTCAGGGTGCTAACAGCTTAACACAAGGTTAGACCTTCCATTTCCATGCCAACGGGGGTGGTGACGCATAGCAATTAATTGCTCCAGGTCAGCTGGTGAACTTTTCCCATTGTGAAAAATGGGATCTTGTTGAGTCTTCCTATACCAAGCACAGAGTTGAATCCAGAGATTCCAGAACATGTGCTCCAGTTTCTTCAGCCGGTGCTACTGGCACTGGTAGATGCTAATGGGTGTCTGGGTAGGATGCATGTCTTACAGAGCATTTTTTTTCTCCCAATTCTTTCTTTTCTCATCCAGTGATGGTTTTGGAGACTAGGCAGGAAGGATGCCAGATATTTTCTTTGTACTGCAGTGATCACACTAAGTAATGCAATTACGAGGTCTGCCCCACAGAATGAGCATCCTGGCCAGGAATAATTTCCTTAGTGTCTCCCTTCTCAGCTCTGTGTTTTCCAAAGTACATCCTCAAGTCTGGAGTCAGCAGCAGAGACAAAATACCCCCTAGGCCCAGAACATCTCTTCCCAGGAGTTTATTCACATAAACCTCCCAGCCTCAACCAGAGGAGTTGATTCCTCAGTAGGATCACATTTATGCGGAAGAAACATGGGTTGACTACTGAAAAGCAATTAAAAATTGAATGCTTAATGACCCAAATAGGAATTTATGCACCAAACTTTTGTTGATTTTTTAAGATTTTGTGTGCATATATATACATATATAATTTCAGAAAAGAGTTTATTTGAGAAATTTAGTGTATCAGAAGGTGTTCAAAAGTGTTTTGGAAATATTTTGTCATCCCGTATCAATACATTTTCAAGCAGAACAAAACAAATGCCTTTTTTCAACTGGAAAGAAGCTTTCCGCCTGCAAGGTTTAGTTAATGTATATATATACATAAAAACACACAGAAAAGCTCGAAAGCAGCAAGAAATAGTTCAAAATTATGTATTAAAACTGCTAGAATAATTTCCATAATTAAAAAATAATTCTGATGGCATACATTTGTGTTCAACGTATTTTTTACAGTGTTTTCTGCTCTTGGTCAGAAAGAAGGGAAAATTTTCATCTCAGTCCTTTGCCTTTATCTCTGATTAATCTTCAATAGAGTTAGATTTAAAAAAAAATATTAAAAGATCTCGCCCTTCTTCTTTTCTTCTCCTCTAGAACTTTTAAAACTTTCCTTCTGTGTTTTTACCTTCTGGAATGTCACAGTTGTATTTTTAATGCAATTAAATTAATTGGCAAAATCCAGACATTTTGTTTTATTTGGGAAGGAGGTGTTAATCATTTTAATCAGGAGAGAAAGGGAACACATTAAATTTTTGAAATAAAAAAAAGCAAACACCGAAGTGCCTGCAAGAAAGAGCTAATTTTGTCCAAGGTTGTTTTCTGTCACTGCTCAGAGGGAATCCCAGAGCTTTGAGACACCTGAAACACAGATTTCCTGACACTCAGCTGGGTTTGCTGCTGTTGTCTGGCTGGGAGCCAAAGTCAGGAGGCAGGAAAATGCTGACTCTGAGAGCAGGCAGATGCTGCTCCTGTCGTGGAATGGCTGTGGATATGGAGAGAAGGAACTGAAGCTCCTGGCGTTCTGCTTATTTTTGTGGACTGGGCTTTGTGGTGCCAAGCTTGGCCCTTCCTACTTGCCCTGGGGACTTCAGACCACCAGGAGTTTTCTGGAGTTGAGTTTAGGGCTTCCTGCTATTTATCTGTCTCCTCTCTACCATCATCTATCTTCAGTGTTTCCTACTGTGTCAAATGTATCCTTCTAACACCAGATCCAGATTAACTGCGTCACTTTCTTCTTGACACACATCAGCAAACCTCCTTGCGCCTTTTCAAAACCAAAGTCTTTCCTTGCAGGGAAGAAGAGCCTTGTTCATACCCTGCAAGGTGATGTATTGCAGAGCTGACTTATTTGAAAAGCTCCGTGCAAACTGATTTGCATCTTGAAGTGATGCAATTAAACTGGTAAATATTCTGTATAGACACTTTCTGTATCCTAGTGACCCTGTGATCTAGCTAGATTTCCTTCTGATTGATGTTAAAATAAAAGTTTAGTGGAATCCGAATACCTTGCAGAAGCCTGAGTTTGCTGAAGCCTCTGCCTTTCCCTGCAGGATTTTTTGGGTGAGAAGTGTGTAAAAGACACAGATCTCTCTCTAGAGGATCTTGCAGGCTCAGAAACAATGATTTTGAGCCCCATTCTGTAGCCACTTTGAAAAAATCATGAATTCTTCCATTGTATTCAAAGGAGATTTTGGTCTCAGACCTTTGGAGAAAGTTTCCAGCTTTTCCTGGTGGTGTGATCCAGTGGGTGAGAGATGCCCCTGCTCGAGTTAATGTGCAAGTAAGACCATATGCCAAAGTCAATAATACAGATTTTAATTAATAGTAAATGTGAGGTAGAGAGATAGAAAGAAATAGATAGATAGATAGATAGATAGATAGATAGATAGAAAGAAAGAAATGATGAGGGGGTGAGAGAGATCAAGCAGAAGATAATCACCACCTGTCAATCCAGAAGCATCCCGTTGATCCTTCTTCACCCTTCTTGGTGGTGGGGGGGCCCCAGAGAGTTGTTTTTCTGGGGGTTCCACCTTTATACAGTTCAAGTTCTGTGTATCTATGGAGCACAGATGCCATTCCCAGAATTTCAGGTGATAAGTGTATCAGCAGTTGCTTCTTTTCCAACATCATGCCACAGTAGGAACTTCTGTCTTAACCAGATACGTCCTCAGGCCTGGAATTAGCACCTTTCTGTGATAAATTTCTGTGCTTATTTCAAGTTGCCACTGTGGTGACTTACCTTATGGCAAGTTCCTTCTGTGGCCTTGACAGCGTTTGGAGACAGGGAACTGTATTATGTCCTTACACCTGGCCGCAGGAAAATCGAAGGCAACCTGCTAATGTTAATTCAGACAGGACTCTAAGTGGGATATATCCCTGCTGAAGTTGTTTGCCTGGCAAGAGTGCTGCAGGATCATCAGGCTCGTAATTATCCGGTGTTCTCTCCAGGTATAAAGCAAATTGACTGAACATTCTGGCCTAGTGAAGAGATGGTTAAAACACTCACAGCCTGTGGCCCTCCTTGCCCTTAGCATTTTTTTCTGATGGATTAAATGCGCTGGGAGCCCAGGAACAACTTTTTCTCAGTCTTTGTTTGTCAGGCATTTTTCTCATATCCCACTCAACACAATCCATGGAGTATGACTATTGTTCCCTGTTAATCCCCCCTCTGGTCTTGAAGCTCCTTGTGCCTGCCTGCTAAAGCCAGTTATGCTCTGTCTCCAGGAGAGAGGGAGAAGAAAGGATTAAGTTTTAAAGAAAACAAAAATGTAATGCAAGAAAAAAAAAAAGATGGGGGGGGGGGTTTCCCCATTGTTGGGGTTTTTTTGTGGGCTTTGAGAAAGTAGAGGGATGGAAAAGGGAAAAAGGCTTTCCTATGAAGGAGATAATCTTCATCATTCGATCTTTGGTGACTCTTTTGAAAAGCTGACTTCATTCAAGGTAAACAGAAAGGGAGGTGATTAAGTTACCTCACATTCACTGTCAGGTGCTGCAGAGTCCACAGTGCCTGGTAACTTCTTACCCTGTTAGTTAACATACCAAATCACAAAATGTTTCTCAGGAAATAGCTCAGGCCGTGTCTCCTTCCTAGAAAAATGAAACCACATCGGTGGGGACCAGAGGAATTGCAGACTTTGCAGGCTGGTCTGGCCAATGGTACTCCCAGGAACAACCCTCCAGGGACAGTTCCATATAAGTGGCGTGGTACTCACCACTTATGTTGGGAAGAAAACAAACTCTCCTAAGGAAACCAGGTTCTGCCAATAACAGGTCAGAAAGTACTGTTCTGAAAGTTCTCAACACATGAAATTGGGAGTAAATAAGCAGTGTGGCACAGATTACACTTTGGGAAATCATGGGTGGTTGCAACACCAAAAAAAGTAGCTGGAAAAGCTATTGTGATCAACAAATGAGTGAATCTTACTTCGAGTTCTTAGTCTTGTCTCCAAAGTCATTAATATAGTAGGGGACTCTATAATTCCCAGAGTTCTAGTTTCAGCTCAGGAGGGACCCCTGTGGTTGAGAAAATTGATGAACTAATTCTCTGATCAAATCTCTTCCTGTCAGGAGGAGAAACCAGAGATGCTTTTAAAACTGCGCCTGTTGTCTTTACCTTGTTCTTCCCCAAAATGTGGCTCAGAAGGGAGAAACCCCCATCATTCTTATCTGTTCCAAGGGTGGGAGGTGAGGATTGAGGACTGAAATCTTCTCTGGCAGCACTGAGCAGCATCCTCCACCCTTTCCCTGTGCTGTGTGACTCATGCTGGAGGGAAGAGACATTGTTATGAATGTAAAGTACACACTGACATGGTCTTCCTCTCATCACAAATGAGGAAGAGGACCAGACACAGATAGAAGGAACCACAGAAAAAAAAAAAAAAAGACAGGGCTGGTTCCCTCTCATTTGGTACTGTGGACAGTGTGCAGAGAGGAGCAGTAGGTTTGGATTTGGACAAAGAATCTGCTCTCTACACCAACCTTATACAGCAAGTTAGAGGTAGAAAGAGATGAATGCAGCTTTTCCCAGAGCCTCCCTCTGGCAGTGCCTTCAACAGAGCCCTAACAAAGTCATTGCAGGATACTAAAAGCCCTGCTTTTCCTTGTGAAACGGAGAGGAGAATTTCTCCAGGCATATTTGTGTATAAGCAGATTGTGAATAACACCTTGCACAACTTCATTCAACAGTAAGGACTTGTAAGTCTCTGAATTTGTATGTGTAAACCAGGCTTCCCCACCTGTCATCTTTCCCAAATTTTCTTCTCCTTCATCACAAAACATCTGCTTGAGGTCTAGAAGCAAAGTGGAAGGGCAAAATCATCTTCTTTACCATAAACATCCAAATTCCTGTATATGCCAGGAAAAGAGAAATGCCTTTGTATCTCAGGCTGAGGTCTCATTCTCTCCAGTGCAATCAAATGAACAGCTGTTGCTGTGGAGCTTGTCTAAAAACAACTCTCTGCATTCTGCTCATTCAGGTCTTTTATGCCTGCTGTTCCCAGTATTGTGCTCTTTTTCCAAGTGTTGAATTTTCACTCGGACATTTATAGTTTTATCTCTACTCAAAGACACAATCAAAGGCCACAGGCAACGCCAGCCAGGGGCTGAATCATGTCTTTGCCTATGCCATATTTTCAAATTCCAGCAGAATACTTTGATACCAAAATGATCCAATGGCTGAAACCCTGGTTTTACGAAAGTTGAACGTGCAAAAGAGAGAGACTCCTGCTGGTCTTCATTTACACCCTCATCTTCCCATTCACACTCTCTTCTCTTGAACCTTTCATGGATTTCCAGGGGTAAATATCATTCCCGGTATATCTCCTTCTACCAACACAGCATCATTTAATTTGGTGGCAGTAGAAGTACCATTTCTCAGGCCACTGCTTTTCACCTGCTGCATCACTGTTCAGGAGCTTGGCAGGAAATTGTAAAGGCTGGAAGTTAACATGATATTGCAGGGGAAAGAAGGGGATGCTCACAATGCAGGAAATTCCACTTGAAAGGCTGGATGAAGAAAGGTCAGATTAAACTACAGAGGGACTTAAACTGTTTGGACCTGTTTGGAAGTACATGCATTTCAGGTGACACCTGCTCCCCATTGTTTCCTCGGTAACTTCCAGACAGAGAATGTCTGTTTGAGACTCATGTCCATTCCCTGGGCCATCCTTCCAGCAGAAATTACAGAAACATCTGGAAGAGCTCTTTACCACCACATTATGGCCACTTTCTATTGTACCGTGGGCATAATGGAATTTTCAAATGCCTGTCAGAGCAAAGAACATTTTGCCCTTTATTTAGTTCATCATTTTTGCCTGTGGAGCTGTTTGGTCAGACTGCATAGTCCCTTTGATGTTCTTCTCATGACTGAAAACTATTCTGCCATGTCCCAATGCCTGTGCTGGGTGTCTGTCAGCCCTATGCTTTCTCCAGCTGACTGGCAGCTCCCTGCTGTCATTGTCAAGGTCCAGAGCCAGATCCTGACTTCACCCTTTACCCATCCATGTCTTTAGCAAAGACACTGGAGTCTTTCCTCACCATCAGTGGAAATAAGTGGTGTAAGCCTGAAGATGGAATTATTGCCCAAAAACTGGAGATCAGCAGACGTACAAGTTAGGCAAGCTCAAAAGAGGAGACAGATTTTGACTAGAGGAAAGATAGAAGATACAGGAGCAGAAGCATTGTCTTTATGAGCTACTCCTCATTCTGTGGCCTTTTTTTTTGCATGTCACTCGAAGAACCAAAACTCAGGATCTGGCCAGTGGCTGCAAGGAACCTGTGCATCCTGGAGTTTCTGGCTGTTCTCACAAAGTGAAAAGAAATCCTTTCATCACTTCACCAAAGGGGTCAGGATAATCTCTTCTCCTCCTGCATGGAGCCAATCCTGCTCTCCAGCCTTGGGGAGATGAGGCAGGATTAATAATTGTGATCAATGTGTTTCTTGTTTCCAGATACTGTGTACCAGAAGGTATTTTGAGAGTATGATATATGAGTCACTGTGGGATGCAGCAGAACGTTTTAGCCTTGCAGCTTGGAGGTACATTATTCATCTTCTCTCGGCCTATGAAACATGCAGCCCAGAGACACCCTGAACATGGTCTGCAGAAGCTCAACTTGAACCTCCAGGGAAGTTCCTTGAAAGTGTTTCTAGAAAAGATATTCATTTTTTTTAGTTAAACAAAAGGAGATAATCCTTCCAGATCTCCTTACCCTTTCTTCCCCTACCCTTCCCGAATTTTCTGGCTTACTTCCAAAGCCTCTAAGGAGAAGATTGATTGGCGGCTGGTATTTGCTAAAATCCCTGTTTTCAGCCTCGTAGCACCCAGCCTTCATCACAGCCTGTGCCCCCTGCTCCATCCAAAGGCTGCATTAAATTGTTGTATCCATCATCTGGCTGCCAGCCACAGCTTTGCCAGGGAAGGGAAGAAGTGAGTGGACAGAAGTATTATAAAACTCCACAGATAACACAGTTTTGGTCAGGAAGAACACTAACTTCTGCAGCAACTTTCAGGCACATTAGAAAAGATTGAGATACTTGTTCTTGAGACAAGTAGCTTGAAGAGGCTGTAGTACCTTAAGCTCTTGTTAGTAGGGCATTTGGATCTTCATTCTTGCACCAGTCCTGGCTGCCCTATCCTCTGAAACAGATGTTGCTGAAAAATCTATGGAAAAGCTGGTGTATCGGGGTGTGATTTGGCTCTCTGATCTACACAAGACATTTCTTGGCCTCATGGATTTTGCCAGAGCACAGACATCTCTCATGGAAAACTCAGCAGGATGTCATTTCTTCATGTCAGGTATGAAATGGACTGGGTCGAGTAGTTGGATTGGTCCCAAAACCAAGGGACTTTCTCAAGGTGATCAAAACTACCAAAGAGCCTGGTCCCTGTCAAAAACAAGAAAATCAAGAAAAACTGTTTATTATTTGTTAGATGCTAAACTATTACATTTGGCCTCAATTGCATTTTGTTTGGTAAGTATTTTCAGATCCTTTTAGCTTAAACCTGCAGAAATGCTGTAATTTTCATATGATGTTGAGTAATAATGTGAGGGTTTTGCTAATTAGGAAATAGCATCAAAGAATTTTCCTATTACTAAGCAAATTCTTTCAGACTACTCTTTCAGGGATGAAAGCTGGTTTCAGTGTGGATGTTCCTCCATCTCAGTGGAAATCTTTCTGACTGGAGTAAAGGAGAACTGTAAGATTGTCCTTCGCATGTGCCTGTTCCAATGCAGTCTACAGTTAAAATTCCATATTGGAGGGATTTAATTTTCCTAAATCACAAAATATGCCTTAAGTTAAGAAGAGAAAATGCACTCAGATTAGGTAACTTGTTGGAAACTAGAATTTCTGTGAAGGCATGGGTGTGTTCCCCAAGCAAAATCACTCTATATTGTAATGTCTGGAGCTGCATAATTCTAAAACTTCATGGCAGCACATGACTAATACAAGACATTTGGTTTTGTCTGGGTGAACATTTTAACAGCTGGATTTTCACCATAGGTCCAATCCTTTCACAAAGGTCAGGGCTGTCCTCAAAGAGTTCATCAAGGAAAAAAAGCCTGTTCTTTTTGAGCAGGTTTGTTGCTGCACTGAAGATCTTATCAGGAAAAAGGCTACTTGTATTTGAAAAATCAGCCTTCTGAATCCTTTTGTGTCTTTCATCTCATTATTTTTGGTAAATCCAACCTCTTCTATTGAAGCAATCAAGATATACTGTCAAGTTTTCAGATTATTTGACATTTTGACTAATGGTTTCTTTTCCCTCTGACTTCCCATCTATTTTTAGGTGAAGAAATGCTGGTTTAAAACTCTACAAAGTTTCACTTAAAAGAGGTCAACCCAAATGTTGCAGATTTTTCCATTGCATAAAGTGACATTTGAGAAATGCCAGTTTGAAAATGTTCTATAATTTTTAAACTTTCACTCTGTTTTGGCAGGTTGAACCTGTCTGCCTCAGTTTATCCAAAAGCTCTGTTACCTTCATTGCTGTTCATTTACCTCAGTCCAATTTCAGTAAAAAGGAGCCTTCCAGATCAAGACTGTTTCTGTGCTGGGCAGCAGGTGCACGAGGAAAGTCTTTGAGGGGAGCTGAAGGACCAGCTCTTTCTAAAGCTTTCTCTGCTTTCCTTGCCAACACTTTTTAAGAGGCCCTAACATGATCCCCAAAGGCCCTGGCATTTTTTTGAAAAGGGATCTTCTTTTGAGTCTTTGGAGGCTCCAGACAAGAAGATCATGAGATCTTTGGTTACCCTGCTGAGAGGCTTTGCAAAGTGAGTAGGATGCCTTGCTCACCTAACCCAAAGGACATGACAGCAGGTGTGTAAACCTGTGTTGTTTCTATCTTGCTGTTTTGAAACAGTTCCCTCCAGCCTGCAGCCTTTCCTGTATTGTTTGGTATTGCTTCTGCCTGAAATATTCATAAAGCATTATGCTTAAAAAATTAGGTTGATGAATAAGAAGGGACAGTTCTCCTAATAAAGTCGTTGACAGAAAGGCCAAAGCTTTTTTTTTTTTTTTTTATTCTCTGTGGAAGCTTGTCATTTGGCTGCTACAAATTTGTCTGAGTAGGGGAAAAAGAAAAAAAAAAAAAAGAGTAGTAGATGGCACTGAAGAAGAAAGTGTCCCAGCAAATCGATCATTTGTGCAGACATACAATTAAAGCATTGAGGATTCCTCACTCGTTGTAGTGAGGGAACAAAGACTGTCTCAGAACTTAGGGAGCTCATTTGCTTGTACAAGACCTGTCCTGTAGGTGACAGATCTCTGACTGCCTGCGGGGTGTCCCTGCTTCACCTCATTTGACAGAAAAAGTGTCTGATTGCCAACCAGTTTAACCTGTCATGTCGCAGGACCCTGTTGCAGCCAAGAAATTAGCATCACATCTTTATTTCCAGGTGAAACAAATAAATATATGGCATTGTTGTTGTTGTATCTCTTGCAGACAAACAAAGCAGTAGCCAAGGGGGATTTCCACCACGCAAGCTCCAGCTCCCGGCGAGCTCTCTTCCTGGCTGTCCTGTCCATCACAATTGGAACTGGCATCTACGTTGGGGTAGCCGTGGCTCTTATTGCCTACTTGTCAAAAAACAACCATCTATGAGCCTCAGGAAAGGGGGAAGAACCAGCCAACCCGGCTCCTGCGCTGCAGAAGTCCCCAGCACATCAGACTGCGTGGTTTTCCAAAAAGAGACAAACACTTTCTGGGGGCAGGTACAGGATGAGATGGGCTTGTGCATTGTTGTAGGGTGGGAAGTTGGCAGGGCTGGGGGAAGTTCCACCATTTGTGATGCACAAGTCTTGCTTATCTTCATCAACCCCTGTACAAAAAAGGGAAAGAAAGAGCAAAAGAGAGACAAAGAATGAAAAAAAGAAAAAAATACAAGGAAGGAAGATGGGGGATGTGTGGAGAAGGGTGTTTTGCCTTTGCCTTCTTTTCAATATGGTGTTTACAAGCATCTGGCAAACTGAGCTGTTCTCTTAATACCTTCTTGGTCACCTGAACTTTGCAGCCAGCATGAGCTTGTGCTTAATTTGCTTGTTAAGCACGGCACTGAGATCTGGGGAAGCATGGACAGTGACTGGTTCTCTGAAAGAGCAATATAAAAACAAGAGGAAGAACATGGCTTTTTTTGTCTTTGAAACGCAGGACTCATTTGCCTGAGAGTGAATCAGACACCTCAGCATAGAGTGGTAATGCCTACTCTTCTTGTTGGGGGTAGGTTTCCATGGAAGGAGAAAAGGAAATTAAAAACATTTTTCCTTCTTTTCCTTGTTTTTGCATTAAGGTGTGCCCCACAGGCCCACTCAGTGAAGAACAGCTGAGGTTACAACTGCATGACTCGGCTCCGCAGACAGAGTGCAATTTCGAAGTAACATGAGACCCGTTGTAAAATTAAATCCTCCATCCAGTCACATTGTGATAACAGCACTTTACTGTGGCATTATTGCTCATCTGGGCTGCTCCACCTTGCCGTGGAGACCTGCACAGCAGTCAGTGCAAGAAACCTGGGGAAAAATGCAAACTGAAATACTAATAAGTTTTTAATTAAAAAATCACGGTAAAGCATGGGAATTAACCAGAGAAAGGAATGCTTCATACATTTCTGGGGTCCTGCTCATACACAGACCAGTGAAGACCACTCAGATCAGAAGCTCACAGCTCAGCTGTGCATCAGGGACACAGCATAGCCATGGAGAGTACAAAGCTGTTCCCCAATAAGCAGAGCAGTGGTAAATTGTAGGGGAATTGAGCCTTGTCCTTACTTCACTGACTGAAATGATACATTTATTTTCTCCTTTACTTGCTCCCCACACTAAACTCTTTTTTTGTCTATCAGATTTCCCTGCACTCAACTATTTTTTTGTCTTACCATTTTGTCCCGTCCCAGGGTGTATCAGCATAGACATATATATGTAGCTACATATATATATATATACACACAGAGGAGAAAACCAGTCAAATCAATGACCACTTTATTATTCAACTGCCTCATGTTTTACAAACGTGGTTTCTTTGAACAAGGATGTCATCAAAGACCTTTATTCCCAACTCTGTATTGTGTGTCATCTTTGCTCTGGGACAGTTTTTTCTCTTGTTTTGGATTTCCATTACTTTGGTTTGAATTTGAATTCATTTGTTTTAGGGGGGGGGAGAACAAACACATGCAATCCTATTTTTTTGGTAGCCATATCGTTTATTAAAACACATGGTATACAGCTACTGGTGCTTTGTGTGACACTTTTTTTGGGGGTGGATGTGAAGCATTAGACTGAGTGAAACTTGCCTCAGTACACCCAGTCCAGCTACCTCGAGAGGTGCTTGTATGGACCATCTCATGCTGTCCCTGGACCCAAAAGCCCGTTGCATTCACTGACGGGTTTTTTGGCATTGAAGTCATAGAACCAGAGAATTATTTCAGTGGGAAGGGAGCTTAAAAATCATTTAGATTTAACTCACCTGCCACAGACATGGATTCTATCCACATTGGCAAATTGTTGGGCTTCGAGCTAAGCCTGAAGACTGGCAGTGTACTCCTAGTCCCTTCTGCGTATTTATTATGCATTATTTGTGGGATATAGTCTTTCTCATAAAGCCTGAGCTGTGGAGTACATGATATTGAATAAAAAACCTCTAAATATTAATTTAAAGGGAAAGAAACTAGTATTTCCTAGGCTTAATTTGAAGTTAACCTGGAGTTCAAATAAATTGGAAAGCAAATACAGATATTGTAAGGTCATTAAGCAAGCCTAACAACAATGATAGTAATGTAATTTTAAAACCAGTCTTATGCTTGAGGACTCTGCCTCATGAACTTTGGTGATTGTGCTGGCTGAATATTGACCTGAGAGGCAAAAGCCAGCTCTGGAGCTAGAAGAAACTTTCCCACAAAGGCTGCCTTAAAATTACCATAGAGGCCCTTGCACCCAGCTTTAAAAGTAGCATCCCAAGCCTGAGGAGGTCAGCTTTCCATGTCCCCAGGAGTCCTCAGTGAACAGCAAACAGGAGCAGCAGCACTGTGTGAAAGACCTGCATAGCAGGAGCACTCCTGGAAGCATCACATGGCTGAAAGTTGATGCTCTTGTGCTTCACTCCTGAAGCAACCCACAGCATGACATGGAGCTGGCACGTGGAACGGCAGTCCAGGGTGAAGAGCAAGGAGGCTAAAGGGGGCTTGCATGCTGGGGGGGTGGACCTGGGCCTCACTGCAGATGAGAGTGGGGATAAAGCTCTCAGGGATTGTTTTTGTGCCTTAGTAGGGGTCCAGTTTGCTGATTGTCTGAGCTGTAGGTCACTGAGGAGCTGAACAGGGAGCTGTGTCTTCCTAAGAAAAGTGATGTTGTCATGGCCTGCTGCAACATCTCTGGTTGGCAGAGCAGACACAATCGGCTAAACATCTAAAATCCTCTAACTTTGTGGCATGAAGACTAGAAACTGCCACTACCACCTGCTGTCCTTGAGACAGCACCAGGTTATCCCACATGGTCCTTCTCTCCTCGTCCTTGGGGAGGAGCAAGAAGGTCCATACTCAGTGAGCTCATGTGTTTGGATACAGGGACATCTTCTTTAGCTTACAATAGATCTCTGCCATCCCAGAGAGAGAGGAGAGAAGCCTTTCTGAGGTGAGACCTTTTTGCCATATTGGCTCAGTGAGGAGGTGTTGAAGAAATGGCACTGGTATCTTTAACCAGATGACAAGCTGCTGTGATACCTAAAATCCCAAACTGTAAAGTCCAGGGTCAGAAAGCTCCAACTTAATTGTGTAATGTAGGATGTCATTGTGGATTAACCTCAAAAGATACATGGGGAGTGCTGGAGACTCACTGAGAGGGAAGAAAAAACCCTTCTGTGAAATTCTCACAGTTCAAGGGAACAGAGACACTCAGCAAATAATGTGCTGGGTCAGAGACTAATACTGCATCTGTCATCTGACAGGATTTCATAACTCCCTGGTACCTCCATTGATTTTTTTGTGCCTTCATTTGGGAATCTCCCAGCCTTAAGCATTTTTGTAGCTCAGTTTGAAATTAATTTCTCCCGACATCCAGGCAATTCCCACCATACAGCCAGCTTGCAAGAGCTCCCTGCTGAGGAAACAAGAGGGCATAGCTTGGGAGCATCACTGTACACCAAGGCTGGAACAGCAGTGGCAGTGACAACCACCTTCTCTGGGCTGGCTGCCACACATCTTTCACATTTTGGGAAATGCCACCTGCTGACTTGCAGAGGAAATTCACAGGCAGCCAAAAATGTGATGCAGTTTATGTGATGCCTATGAACTTATCTGTAAGGAAGATATGAGAAAGGGCACAAAGAGAGACTGCCCTGTGTTTTAGATGTCAAAGAACACACACTCAAGCTGCTGAAAGCCCCAGCCAGTGGTGGAACCTCAGTCAGAGGGCACAATAAGCCTCGCCTGTGGAGAAACAGGCTTCATTAATCTCAGAGATCATTACACTTGTCTGAGCAAGGCAAGACCACAGGATGAGAATCTGCAGGAGGGCTGCACCTGAGAGATTTCTTCAGGTCAAGATGCAATCCAAATCTCTATCCTTGACTTAGACAGCTTCAAATCCAAGATAGGGGGCAGAGGTGGAGATGGGCAACAAGAGCAGTGTCAGTTTTCTCGATTAAACCAGCACAACCCTCTTCAGCACCCTGCACAAATATCTCTCAGTATCAGCCAGCACAAAGGATGCTTTTTGCTGGCTGCATGGCTTTGCTCACAGATGCTGCTGCAGTAACACACTCAGCAAAGTATGGGCAGGCAATTGGGACAGCAGAGCACATGGTCCTGCTTCCCTTGGGCACAAAAAACTAACATTGGGGTTTGCTCCAGACTTTGTGGCATGACTCAGTGCTGCAGACATCAGGATCAAAGCAGTGCCAAAGGAATGAGAGCAGAAGCTGCCAACACTTACAAGCTTAAGGTTGTGTGGTGAGCACAACATATGTCTGCTGTTTACTAATCATGAGGCAGCTCTGGAGAACCTGTTCCAAGCAATTGTCAGAAGGTGGGTGGTGCTCCTTCGTGCCATCGCATTTCCCTCTTTGGACGTGTCCAAGTGTACTTACAACCAGGGGATGTACATTTCAGGGTCTGCAGGAGGAAGAAGAGGGGAGGAAAAGGCTCTGTGAGAGAGATGTTGTGAGGTGGGAGGTAGGAGAGAATCTGTAATTTGCTACATCCAATCTATGACTGCACACAGCCAGAGTGCCATGTGGCTGGGAGGAAAGCCACCTTCTCTTGGCTGATAACTCAGTGTTGCTTTGGTCAAAACCCTCCCTCTGAAGAATTTCCTTGCAAGTAACAGACTGAGCTTGAGCAGAGGAAAAGTGATGCACCAGATGGGTTACAGTAGCCCTCCCTTCCCAAAACAAGGTCAGGTGTTTGCATACAAATCCAATTTGTCCTTCCAGAACACTTAGTGGTGTTTCAGACTCTTCTTTCAGACTCCTGCTTTCTTAGTGCTCTATAGGTACAGATAGATATTCATACATTTATATACATATATACAGGTACCTGTACACATATATATCCATACTCACATACAGCCATATCTGAAATGCTGAAAGAGAAAGGGAAATCAATTTTGTTCTCAATCAAGGAGAAGGCTGCGATTTTGGCAATAAAAATAACAACAATGCTGCTCAATAATCGCCTGCAGAGGGGACAGCAGGCTGTGAGAGCTGCACTTTGCTGCTTCCCTGCTGTATTTTTGAGTCAGCTGCTTGCTGCTTCTTTTCTCCCTTCTACCTTTCCCCAGTGCATCTTTTGCTGGCACCGAGTGGGGCCAAACTGGTGGCTGTGCATGGAGGTGGTAGTGGCACATCCTCAGCAGCATCCCCTCATTGTTTTACAACAGAAAGGACACAACCCTAGGAAGGCAGGCCTTGATCCATCATGGCCATGGATTTAATCTCTGTCTTTTGATAGGCCTTCAGAGCTCGTCTAAATTGTCTACCACCTCTCTGCAGTCATCCTGCCATCTGGAATCTCTGGGATTAAAGATGGTGTTCCATGTATAGGACCTTAGAGTATCTGGGGCTACATTTCTTTGTTCTGTCCTAGAACTGGTTTATCCACCATGTTTTTACAAGACCTGCCATTGTCCTGGTGTATTCATTATTTTCCACTCATTTGAGACATATTCAAGAGGCAAGACTGATCACAACAAATAAACAAATGCTCAAACGAGCCAATATAGGCTAAGTAGTATAGATTTTCTTTCAAAAACAGCTGAATGAAGCAACAGCTTGTACTATTACTAAATTGTTGGCAAATTGTTCACAAAACTGAATCATGAATAAGTAACCCAAAACATCTAATTGAAGGCTGAACATGCTTACATACAAGAGGAAGACTTTTAAGATAATGCCTAGCAGTGGCACTTCTGAAAACAGTCTGAAATGTGAGCTCTCATCAGTAACTTTCAAGTAGCCAGTGGCTTGTTAAAGCATCAAATAAAAAAAAAAAGCCCAATCAACCACTTGTTGAGTCAAGCACACAGAAACTTGGGATAAAATAAACCTTCTCGGTGGCACTCAGAGCTCTGAGGGGCTGGCTGCAGCTGGACCTTATTTCCATTCATTACCAATTCAGCAAGAGTTTGGTCATGTTCAACAAGAACTTTCATGATGACAGATTCATGAACAATGTGTTTACTGATGCCATAGGTCTGGCTGAATTCAGTAAGAACATCCAGAATCCAGATTCACAAATAGTGTGGTTTATTGAAGCAAAGGGAAAGCAGTCCAAGGTTGTTGGTGATAAATACACTAACTACAGAGTGTGTCTGGACAGAAGGTATAGTAACAGAGATTTATTAGCTATATACATTAAAATATTTCTGGGTCTGTTCCAATGCAGTTGGAGGAAAATATGTCACTTATAAGTATCCCTTTGTAAGAGGAAGAGAGAAAAAGTCCATCGACAGAGCCTGAGCTAGAAGAGGTGTTTTTCTCCTGTTTTATTCTTCCTTTCTTTCTCTTCTCTTTGTCTTCGCTGTGATACCCCCTCTTTTTTATACAATAATTTTTAGTCCTTCCCAAAGAGAACAACAATTGTATGTCATAGGCTGGGTGTTGGTGACTGAGATCATGCATGTAAAGCATATCCTCTTTTCTCTTCATTTGCATTCTAAGGGCTGTGAGAGTTAATATGCAAATAACACTTAATGAGGGTATTGGTTACTCTTGATCAGCATTTATGGTTGATACAAAAAGTAAAATGATCACTTTGGTTCACCCCAAACATCATTCTGTCGTTAGCCTTTGCTCACTTGATTCATCACTAACTTCAACCAACTCTGTAGCAAGTGTGACCATTTACCACACCTCTCTTTTCCTGCTGCCCTCGAAGAAAGGAATCTGTTGGCATTGACTTGGCACAGAGCAGCAATTGTTTTATATTTGCTAAGAACATTTTTCATCACAAAATAACATTTAAACACAGAGAAGTTCGGCTGCAGGAAAATGTTTGTTTCAAGGATATTTTATAATTGAGAAAATAAAAAGTGAAACCCTTTCACAATCACAGAATATTTCACACTGACCTTTTTGAGATGCAACGCTGGGTACTTTCTTTTAAAATTATTTGTCTCTGAAATATTTGATACTGATCCAAGTGCAGTTTGGCTGGCAAGAGCACATGTTGAATTTTCTAACTGACTTTGTTTGACAGATCCAAATTGAAATCGTTTAAAACATTTTGTTTATTTTTTGAGAGAACAGGCAAAGCACAATAATTTACTGGTTTGAGCCAGGAAGAACTGTTCAGATTGCAGAATTAACCTCTCAGATAGGAAGTCCCATTCACAGATTTTTATATTTCATTTTTCTGTAGATTAATCCTCCATGGCCCTCTGTTAGTTGTCCTAAGCCCCCTTTCAGTTGCCTGGAAATTAGTGGGAGCAACTCACTAGGAACCCATTCCTAAATTCCCAGGCCAAGGCACCACTGGCATTTTGAGGAAGACACTGACATGCCATCATCACTTGTCATCTCCAAGAAATTTTCAGCTGGGAGGCAGCTGAGGAACGTTCTGTTGGCTGAAGGTGCCATGTGTCTGCTTCTGGACTGGCCCTTCTTTTAGTCTACCACCAAAACATCGTAAGGGGCATTTGGGAGGGACTCAGGGCAAGGTGTGGGAGGTCAGAGTGGAATGTTTTCTAACAGCTGAGCTGCAGGCTTAAGGCCATGGCCCAGAGCATCTTTTAAGGTTGCATTCTTGTTTTCTTTGGCAGGGGATTTATCTTGAAAATGGATTTCCCATTATTTTCAGTTCCTCCCTTATCTATAAACACAAATTATGTTTTCTTCCTTCTTTCTTGGCTTACCTCACCACAGACACTGTTGGTCACCTTATTCATCTGGAATCTGGCATTTGCTAACTGATCTGATTAGAGTTAATTACTAATTATTTGTATTACAACAACCCTGATGTTATACGCACCATGGAAGTATAATTTAATTATGGAATAATATCAATCAGATGCATAAATTAAAATGTTCTTATATTAATATGAACCAATCTTCTACTTTCAGCTGTATGATCTGCTAGTCTTGGAGGAGAAAAAAAGCTCTTTCTCCAGCTTTTGGAGAATGTGGAATTCTCCAAAATCAGGTGGAGGGGCTCACAGTTGAATGAATGGGACTCACGGTTCCCTGGTGTGTAAGAAGAATTCTTTCTGGAAGGATTTTTAACAAGAAAAGCTGTGACTGAACACCATTTTAAGCTCTACAGCTCTCTCCACGAGGATAATTCTGGGCAGGACGAGGTGCAGGATTTACTTCCACTTCCCAGCCTTGCACAAGGCTGCCTGTCCCCTCAGTGATTTTTGGGGCTGATGTGGGCTCGGGTGCTAGGTCAGGGGTGAGATGAATGTAAGGAGATGTTCCTCCTGGCAAAGCATCCTGCAGAAACTCAGAGCAGGTGCTCCCCGGCTCTGTTGGCTTACATGTTACTCCTGCTGCTCTTGACTTGGGAAAAGCCAAATGTGCATCCAACAGCTTGTTTGCCTCACCCCTATCACCAGTCCACCAGAAGTTACCTTACGTGATCTTCTGCCATGCAGTCAAAGTGGAGCTGTGGCCACACATCACCCTTGGAACACCTGAAAACAGCCACCCCACAAATCATGCACACACCTTCCAACCAGAAGTGGCCAGGGGCAGAAGTCTTCTCCCACAGTTCCTCACATGTGGTTCACAAGCTCACTGCTTTGGTGCTCCTACAGAAGATGTTGTTTTGCAAAAGTTTTCGATTATCAAACTCAAGGCAGTTCTTTATAAGCTCCAAATGTCCTCTGGCAATCCTTTTTCTCTGAGGTCCTAGACTAAATTCTCCCAAGGTTTAGGTGTTCTTTCCCATTGTAAAGCAGCTGTGGGGGAAGCTGGCCCAGCAGCCATCACTCACGGGTGAATGGGACAGTTCCGTGCTTCCCTTTCTAACCATAGTGTTTTGGACAAAGCAACAACTAAAGCCTATTTCCAGCTTCTCCTGGGAGTGGAACAGCCTTTGCCACACTCTGGCCCCATCTGCATCCAGTCAGCTGAGAAATGGTGAAACTCACCCTTTCCAAAGGACTTCTAGCAAATGCTGAGGCACTTATCAACTCTGTATAACCCTATGGATGCCAATTTACTGTTATTGTACACTGTCTATTGATGAAAGCAGCTGTGGAACAACACCAGGTAATGAATACATTGGAGGGAGCAGAAGATACATCTTGAATGTGTAACTAGATCCTGCTTTGACTTCAATTTTTCTGCTCACTCGTGGGTGTGCTGTATGCATTCACCACATACAATAGAACTAAACCCAAGAACTGTCTGTTTGCAACACTTTCTACCTCTGGAGAATTCAAAAATTGAGTGAAAGGAAACGTACTTCTGTTTGTAGAATGTCAGCTGAGTGCTTATGAATTTCAAACACTTAGCTAAAGGCAGGAACCGAAATACCAGCATCTCCTGCCTCTTTCTATACCTTACTCCTTTCTTCACAATTCATTTTTTTCCTTCTCCCTTTGTTCCTTTGATTTTCTCCACTGTTGCTGATGTGGCTTGCATCAACAAAAAAGCTTTGAATGCCACCAGCATAAGAAAGCTTTGAATATGCCAATGTGGAGCTTGGATAGCCAAACCAGGATACAAGTCCCTGATGAGAACAAGTTTTAACCATGATACCTTTTGTCCTTTGGTTTTCTCTTTTGGGGTTTGTTTGGCTTTTGGGGTTTTTAAAATAAGGCTTTAGTCCTTTGGAAAAAAATTGGTCCCTCTGTTACGATAACAGAATAGTCCATGAGCAGTTGTCACTTAGCTGGAAAGGCATTTACCACTGAGCAGTGTCTGTCCTGCTCATCCAGAGAGCTCGTGGCTTAGATTTCTTCTGCTGTCCCTGGATTCCATGAGCCACTCAACCACAGCAGAACAGAAAAGGATCCATTGCCACCAGCTCTCATTGACCCCTGGGTGGAGGATAAGCAGGGTCTGTTTGCTGAGCCTTCCCTCCTCTGAGAAGGAGGTGGGGAGAAGCTGATTTGTGTGAGCAACACGTGCCAATATGACAGAAACAAGAAACATCAATTTGCCTGTGGGCTTGGATCTTTTCAGCCATCAGGTCTCTGTGGAAAACTGCAGGGAGCTTCTGAGCATCCTTTTATGCTGCAAATTCCAAAATTAAAACATCTCACACTTGCAGACAGCTTTGAGATATTTATTTCCATTCACTTGTGTTAACTGTTTTAAGACAGTGGCTACTCATCCCAACATTATTTTGTGAAAATCCATTCACAGGAGTCAATCTTCTTATCTCCTAGAATGCATAAGTTGTATTGGAATATAAGGCTACAGAGAAATTAACTTATTTTCTTGAAATGGTCACACTTCCTGTGTATCTATAGACAGATACATGTATGTATTTTTAGCAAATGAAACAATAACTACAATTTAAAACTTCAGCTAACAGAATTAAATGGTTTTACAGAGAAACAGAGTTTTACAGCTCCTGCTAATTAGTATATGACTCTGATGGAGCAGCTGAAAAGCTAGCCCAAAAAAGTTGCTTTAAATTTTCTTACAATTTCAAACTACGAACTGGACTTCTTTTGTTAGTTTTTAATTTTATGTTTCATTGCTAAAGGAATATTAAGGACTCACGTTTTCCAAAATTTGTGGCTGCAAAACTTACCAAGACAAGGAGGTTTGGTTTCATCTTGATTGTGTCATGCTTCTCTTCTTAAAGGTAAGAAAAAGAAAAAGAAAAAAAAAAGACACAGGGAAATGAAGTTATTGAGGATAAAGCTTGAAGTGAAGATGAATGGACAGTAGACACCAAATGAAATAAGCAGAGAATGTCAAAGGAATGGTCAAGTTACCTTCTACAGAGGGTTTAATTTTTTTTAAAAAAAGAAGTTTTTTCATTCTTATCTATTTCTTCTCACACCACACACAATTACACCTCTGTCACAATTCCTGTGATGAAGAACAACAAGCTCTGCTTGCTGTGGGGATTTACTGTTGCAGTTCCCTTCTGAGTGGTTTTTTTTTAGCACTGAGGGTCATAAGAAGTCCTTCAAGAACCTATCTGGAATAGGTGCTTTGCTGGGCTGCAATCATTGCAGACACTTCCAGAAGTTTGTAACGACCCTGTTTGACGCTTAGACACGCTGAGGTTCCACTCTTCAGTCTCAGAAACCTGGAAAGTGGAGACTCCAGAGCCGCTCAGTCTGTGCTGTGAAACCTCTCATCGTTTTCCTCCTCTGCTTTACTGCTCCTATGCAACACGTAAGCAAATGTGTCATGAAAATTTCCTGTCAAACCCATTCCGCTGTAAAAACCCCCACAATACATTCAACTGTTAATGCCTTCATGTTCTCCAACCTTCCTTTGACTTTGAGGCCACCTGTAGGAGGACAAGCCTCTCCTTCTTGTGTGTTCCCACCTCTGTAACTTGGCTGGACCTCAGCACTCAGGTCTGACACAGACCACCCGATCCAGCCACACGTGAACAGCAAAAGCATTTGAGCCCAGCATGAGCAGCAGCCGCAGCCTCCAGCACAGCACTGCTGCAAGATGTTGCTCTCCAGTGTCCCCTCTGCTCCGAGCCTTTCTCCCTCCCTAGGCTGTGTACGTGGAAATTCTGGTAGCCCAACAGCAATGAGAAAGACCATTCCGTTAATTAAGCTGGGTAAAAACTGACTTTCTTTTGGAAAAAAAGACAAACTGTCTTTTTGAAGTGACACAGAGTATGAAGTCATATTTAAAGCCTTGGTTCCCATCAAAGTGAGCATCTTCCTCTGGATTTTTCCAGTTCACCCAGTCCAGGAGACTAAGGAAAGCTATAAACTGTCCCTCTTTGAGGGATGAAGAGAACAAGTATTTCCTGATCTGCTTCCTGATTCCTAGTGGCTTGGTTGGAGGTGTCCTGTGGATTATCAGCATCAGGATGGCTCATTCTTGCAGCTGGGGGATGCTGTCCTTCAAGACCTGTCACCTTTACCTAAGCCACTTTGCCCTTCAAACTGCTTCCCATGTGATCCCTTGCTCCCCTGCTCTGAGGCACAGCTGGGTCTGTGGTTCCTGAGAAATTCCTGCTTTTGTCTTCCCAGAGCAGCAGAGCCCAGCACAGCATAGTACAGTACAGGCTAGTAACAATTTGACAAAACTGTAAAACCACAAGCAAAGTGAAAGGGATAAATAACATCAGTCCAGGACAACGCTGTAGAAATCTCCATACAGGATCTATTCTCTGAGGAATTAAAGGGAATACAAAGCAAATCAATCGGTTTTCATGGAAAATAGGCCTTGTCAAACAAACCTGATTTCACTCTGTGATGAGATTACAAATTTTGTTGATAAAGGGAACTGTCCAGATGTAATAGGCTTAGATCATCAGAGCGCTTTTGACTTAGTATGAAATGATATTTGGGTTTAAAATGTTGTACTATGTAGCATCAATAAAGCATGAAATAAACAGGTTAAGAACTGCCTGCCTGACAAATATCAAGAAAAAACCAGTCAAGGGAAACCAGCACAGCCCTGGTGAGGGGGCATGAGGAGCAGGACTATGCCCAGAACTCTTTGCTGCTTTCAGCCATGCTCAGGGACTTGATGCAGATAAAATTGGTAAATGAAGCAAATACCAGCAGCTCAGCAGAGACTGGTAAAATGAGGCTGTGATACCAAGACATCTGGGTCACTGAGGGTGGGGGGGTCAGAACTGGCTTGAATATACACAGTTATGTGTCTAGAAAGGAAAAAGTCCTAGAACAGGGACTGCAACCCAAAGTGGGAGTTGCAACAGCCATAGGTCTGAATGTGGCCTCACAGAACGAGGACTGGCAGAGAGACAAAAATCCATGTCTACCAATCGACTGCACGTGGCTGACTTTTCATGCTGTGATGAGGACACGAGTCCTCGGATAAAATGCACTCTTCTGGCATCTGGAGGTCAAGAAAGCATGGAATTGTCAAAGACAGAGAGTAAAAATGCTACATGAACTATCCAGACCACACCCAGCCTCTCACACACAGCTCCTTGCTGCAGGTGGGGAAGATTGGAAAGGATATTCAAGCCTTAGCAGTGCACTCTGACACACAAATAGGCCTGGGAATAATGGGCTGTGCTACTTCTAATTTACAGCTTCCTAGACACTGTAATTTGCAATTTTTCCCAAATGAGACATTTGCATGTCAATTGTCTGCTACCAATTGCAAGGTGGGCAGTACATGTCCTGAAAAATAGCATCAGCCCCTTTTGGGAGCATTAAAAGACAGCGTTGCAATCTCACCTGGGCATTTTAGGGCTTAACCAACCAAAAATGGCAGTTTTGTTGGTTTTTTTAAGAAAAGCAGCAAGAAGCTGCCAAGTGTGTCTTTTAACCATGTGGAGCTTGCCAAGGTGAGTTCAGCAGTGCTGTCTTGAGACAGCTAGACAGCATTATTTTGAAAATTTTGTTGTTTCTTTGCTTTTGTGGGGTTTTTTTTAAGGAAAAGGGGGGGGAAATGGAGAAAAGAAGAAATACAGGAAGGAAAGAGAAGGAAAATTGCAACCTAAAGTCCTTCACTAAGAGACCTGCATCTCCATGATAAAAAATGTAGGCAGGAGCTTTCTGGAGGATACAAGACAGCTCATCTCATACAAGTCCTAGAACATATGTCATTCCTCCAGGCCAGCTGGTCCCCCAAGGACCTGCAGGCCACCATGGCAATAACACTGCAGTTCTTCTTTCAGCAACAAATGCAACACAGGTGCAGCAAACAGAGCTGAATGAGCTCTCCAGCAGCACTAGCAACTACTGCTGCCAACTGCCCCCAGCTCCCAAAATGGCTTGGAGCAGCCCAAAGGAGGCTGGAATAAAACCAGTGCACATGAAAGGAAAAAGAGGCACCATATAGGCAAGCAGCTTCTTCAAATATTTGAGAATTAACCTTCTTGTCCTAGAGCTGGACAAGAGAAGTGGTGAAAGAGCAGAAGGAGTTTAGTACTGAGAAGACCATGCCCAGTTTATGTCAGCTCTTTTAACGTCACAACCAGGGCCAAGGGAGATTTCTTGTTTGGGCTTTTCTCATCAGCTTGGCATCAAGCTGTCTCCCATCCATACCTTTGTCTCATTTCCCTCTCCAGCACCCACACTGTAGTCAACATGTCTTTATGCAGGCCGTGTTTTCCAGCAGACACTGACAAGAGTTTCCATCTCAGGGACGGCTAAATTGCAGTGGGATGTGCACAAACAATGTTCCCTGCCCCCACAGTCAGTATCAGGCATCACCTCTTCATTACAGTCATTTCTGGTGAATAACAGCAGCTCACCACACTGGGGGCATGTGTAGGAATTCTCTCTTGGTTACGTGGGAGATGAAGTAAGAGGTTTTATTAAAAAGTGTTAGAAAGGGCCCTAAAGGTCTTATACCAGTCCACATGTCTCCCAGACTGGCATGCAACTGGGTCATCTTTTACCTGCCCAAGGACAGCAAAACCTGTCCTAGTACCTAAGTTATGGAAGATTCAGGAAAGAATTTCATCAGGACTGGGAAGGTAACAGGGCTGTTCACCAGGGACATGCCAGAAAATGAAACCTAAATCACATGGTGGGGAAAATTGTCCAGGATGTTTTTCCTGGGGCTAGCAGGGTTGACATGGCAGCTGAATAGTGGGATTTCAAAAGCTAAACCTGCATGCTTTTAACCTGAAGCATCCCTGGATTGAAAGCTTAGTTTTCTTTTCCCACACTTGCCATGAGAACAAACAGCTGCCCTACAGCCAACCCCTTGCAGTTCTAAAACACATGGCACAGATCATCCCTCAGAAACCTGAAATGTACTGCTCACAACACTAAAGCTAGATGTTGTCCTCTGCTTTCAAAATGCTGATTAAAAATTCATCACAATGTTTACAGTAGAAATTTTGTACATAATTATCACTGTAACCCAGGTCTCTTCTTATTTTAATAATTTCTTGCTCAGTTTAAATACCTAAAAGGTTTGCTGTACTTAAAAGGGAGCAACAGTAGACTCTCATACAGGCTGGAATCATTTTTTCAGGTTTCAAAAAAGAAAAAACAAACCTGAAAACATGATAAATACCTCCGAATTCAAACAGCTTTTTAATGTACACTTCTCTTGCAAGCAATTGCATCCACGAAACATGAAAAAATGCACACATCAAAAAAATGCACACTTCAGTTATAGAGACTGAGCTTGAAGACTTGTGAAAAGACCCCTCAAATCTTCCCTGGGTGTTTGTCAGTCTGCTGGCCTGTGAGTCAGCCCAAAGTTTCAGCATGAAATTGGTTTATAGGATTCTCATAGAAACTAAAGAAAGTAGAGTGCTAATTAAGTGTTTTTATCCCTCTGAATATCAGGTACAACTCAAAGCAGCTGCACTGCAGAGTTTTCCCTGCAATGGCCCAATTACACCTCCTGAAGGCTCCAGATTGATCCAGGCTGGAAAATATACTTCTGCCTTTTGTGTTCTTAGCTGGCTGAGGTGGCAGGGGCTGTGCAGAACTGTGGAGTGCATAAAACTGACTGATGCTCACCTGCAAACACAAAGAGCTGCAATTGCTCCTAAGCCACCACAGACAGATTTCCTCTGCCAGAAAAAAGCAGGATCCCCATAGGTCAGAACTGTTATTAATAATGTGGAGAAGTCTCATTGCACACTGTAAGTGCTCATTTGACCATGATAAAGACAGTGATGAGAGGAAGCACAGAGACTTCTCAGCTCAGTGTGAGTGCTGCACCTTAAATCACAGAACAAATTAAATTCTGAGAGAAAAATGCTATAAGGCGCATGGCCAGGGTGCCCGAGCTGGAGAGTTATTTACAGTTTCTGTCTTTCAACAGCAAGTTTTCTGAGTGAAGCTAAAGCAAATATTCATTGGGGAATCTAATTTATAATAGACATTGAATGCTAAAAAAAATGGAAGGCAGAGGAGAGGAGATCAGACATGCTAGAAGGAGATAGCTTCATCCACATTTAAATTATTGACCCACAGACTTCTAAATAAGTTCTCAATAAAAATGTATAACTGTTCAAAGTAAGAAATTTGGACATGCAGGATGCATTCCCCCTTGTAATAGTCTATCCCCAGCCAACACACTGCATTAGTGGAACTGAAGATTAATTCCGTCAAAACTGTTCTCTCCCTGTTAAAACTTAGGAGAAGTCCAGATGAATTTGAATTTTACCATCAAAGCAAAATTGAGTCGAAATGCCATTTAAAAATGGCATAAATTACTCTCCACAAACAGGACTGCCATCTCATGACCAAATCTGTATTTCCCAGGCTTTTCTTTTTTGAGGTTTTTTTCAAAGTCCACTAACTCCAAGATAACAATTTTCTGTTCTAGGTAAGCACCTAACTTCCATTTGGAATATGAAATATGAAAAGTTTGACCTGGAGGACTAAAAAAAAAGGAAGAAATATTAGAAATGCAAACTTTTATGGATGGAAACTGTTTAAGCTGAGGGGAAATGTGGGCCTGCTGCTGAATGGGGTGGGTAGCCTGGCAATACAGGGCATGCAAAAAAGTGAGGTATTGAATGAATGCCTTCTTAACTTCAGTCTTTATTAGTAAGATCAGTTTCAAATATGCCAGACCCTGGAGACCAACAGAAAAGTCTGGAGCAAGGTGGAAGAGGATCAGGTAAGAAAATGCTTAAAAAACTGGACACACATAAAACCATGCGCCCTGGTGGGGTGCACTCATTAGTGCAAAGAGAGCTGGCTGATATATGCCAATCTACATCCTAAAGGTTCCCTCTGTTCCACTGTTTGAGACAGCTTTGGTTCAGGGCACAGAGCATTGAGCATCTTGGTAGTTTTATCAGCTGGCAGCAAGGCCCCACTACGTATTTTACCTGGTTTTTTGTTAAATTGATCTTCATTGGTTTGCTTTGGAACTTGGACAAAAAGAAGTTTAAACTTAAAAATGTTGAGCCAATTGCTTGAGTGAATCCAGCAAACACGAGAGCCAGTCTCAGAATGAAAACATACAAGCATGTTAAAATAGCAGCAGGGCCTCGGATGACTCATATTCATTGAATTTTAGAACAATTTACATTGGAGTGGACCTCCAGAGGTCAGTTAGCCCATCCATCTGCTCAAAACATGTCTAATCAGATCAAGGGATGCTTGTCAACTCCTCGAGCATTACAGTCTACATTTTCTAAAGCCTCTTCCAACCCTCTCAGTACATTACCAAGGAGAAGACAGATACTACTCCTATTATCTACAAGAGGGAACTGGAAGAGTTTGTCTGATCAGAGCTGTAAATGAAACGTGAACTCTCCCCATGAGTTTTTGAGTCATTTTAATATCAGGCTGTTCTGCATCAGCCTTCCAGCGTGAGCACAAGATGGAGCTCAGTATGGAGCAGATACAGTGGCACTGGAGATGCTCTCCAGCCCTACATCCACTTGCTCACCATCAGGCCACAACACGGCCCCCAACACAAGGCCAAACACTCCTGATGACCAGGGAAGACAATCTCTGAATGGAAATCCAGACATAAGACCTTTATCTGATCAGAACACCTCTCTTAGGTGCTGTTCTCCACTAAGTGGGATTCCAGGGCATAAAGGAATGAAGAACAACTAGCACTGTGATCACACATAGCAATTCAATCTCCATCTACTCCAGAAGAACCCAGGGCCATTATCCTGTGTTGTCAAAGCTGTTAATGAGATATTTGGCTTCATTGGTAACATGCCAGTCCACCTCAAAGACAGATAGCAAAATGAATGGATCAGGACAGGGAAAACAATGACCCAGATATGTCTTGCAAACCGTGACAAAAAGAAGATAGAGAAGAGCAAAGAGCTCATAAAGAATATTTCTGATTCGCAGAACTCAGCAAAAAATTTGGCCACCCTCAGTTGAATTTTTGACTACAGAAGAGAATAAATAAATTCAAATTTAAAAAATAAATAACGAAAAAAAGTCTTGTACTAGTCCTGGCATAAGGAACATCAGAAAGGAACAAAGCAGTGGTTTTAGACTGCACCTATGTTTCAAGAGGTTAGAGAAGGTTCTGGAAAGACCAAAAAAGCCCTTCAGAGTTCTGGAACAGGTGTCTTATAGAGAAAAACATAGTCCAAATCTCTTACCTGTATTAAATTATATTAATGTTGGTTATAAAAGTTACTGAGAAGTGTGAATTCTTCCATCTCAAAAAAACCCCAAACCAAACCAAACCAAAATACAGTTCAACACTGAAAGCTGAACATATCTAAAAGGGATACAAATCAATCACTCAGGAACCTCCCTCCATACACGGCAGAATCACTGTCACTGTAAGTCTACAGGCAGCTGGGTAAAGGATCCATCCTAACTAAATCAGGAGCTGGGTGCCAGAGAGAGAAATCCCTGGGTAAAGTTTCAAGGCTTGAATTTATTATACAAGGGGATGATAGAGAGCCATAATGAGCTGATCCAGCTTTAAGATCTACGAATGATGGAGTCCTGCTTTTGTTTTGGCAGCAGACAACCTCAGATGCAAGTCCTCAGAACTCCACTGCACACACTATGTCTGAGCTAAGTAAGTGGGAATACCAGCTGAGGGTACAGCTTATGGGATGGAAATTTACAGAAATGAAACTAATTAGCAGCTTCCCAAGCTCAGCAGTATTCCTCTGACTCTGCTGCACTGAGTGTGCTGAGAACACTCTGGCTGTAATTATGCAGCCCTGTTCATTGCTCCACTGCCCAGACCAAGGTTTATAGAGAGACAGGACATTTTGGTTGTTAACCCTGGCTGTTAGTTACTGCTTTTACTTCATCTTACCCCAGTCACAACTGATGTTTATGTTTCCTACATGCTTTATGAGGGTTTCCATCTGGCAGCATTGCAAGAGAGCCATTGTCCTTCTTGCTTGGTAGGAGTCTTCTTCTCAAAGACAGATTCAGAACTGCAGGTTGGGGAGGTCAGCTCAGATTCCCCATTCCTCACACCAGCCTTGCTGGGCAAGCCAAGGCAGTTCAGTTTCTTTCACATATTCCAGTGTAAATGACATTTCCTTTGGATCCAACACAGGTACCTTTTCCTTTCACCCAGCAGTTTTACAAGGTGATCTTCTAGGCATTCAGAGCTGCTTCATCACTGCTTTGTAAAAGGACACTTATCTTTTATTATCATGTGCTGATTGTATTGCAAACAGGCATTACCCTCACATTATCAGCTGCCTCTGATATATCACCAGATTTATTATAGGTCCATAATGGGGTCAGATTTATGGTTTCATCTACTTTTATGTCTTAAAGAGACCAGCACAGGTTACATTTATCATCTTTCCTGATATTTAACTGAAAGGCACTTCTTTGCTGCTTTCTATCCAGAGTTCTCTTTCAAACAATCAAAATCTCCTTCACTACACAGACACAAACACTGCAACTAACTCCTTCAAACAAAATTTTGACTTTACTCACTGCAGTATATGCCACAGAAATGGTGCTTTTCTACACTGAGCAAGTACTTTTGACAAGGGACAAAAAGAGGAAAAAGAGTCAGAGAAGGAAATCTCCCAGTCACTACCATCCCACAGCCTTCTTAATTAAACAGTCTTAATAACATTAATACCTCTAAATCAGCAACTACTTTTTCACACAGAAATCCTTAAACCTCTAAATGTGACAAGTGAAACCCGGCATTGAGTCAGGTAGGGTTTTCACAGCACATCTTAATTTATCATCTCATGTAGATCCTGGGCATGTACTGCACCAGGAACCTCTGTCTGCTCTGCTATCCCCAGAGTATCACCTGTTATCAGCTAGGAATGAAAAAGGAAGCACAAAGCAGCAGAGACACAAGCCCTTTCCTGGATGAAGCAGAGCTCTATCAGGAAAAGAATATCTGACTGCTGCAACTAAGAACTCTGTGCAATATCAGTTCAGGTATAGGCAGCAAAGTTATCCATCTCACACCACTGCAGAAAAATTCACTGTTCTTGGTAACACAGGCCATGGCTAATAGAGTCCTCTTCATTAAAGTATTGGAAATCTGGCCACGTTGCACTTCCAAAATGGAGAATGCCTTGATTTAAGCTTTTCTCTGGTTACAAACACTTCAGCATATATTTTCAAGTAGTTTTCTCCCCATTTCCCTAGAGACTTCTCACTTGAGAAACATTAAATTCCTCCTCATTCTGCTTCCTATTTCATCTGAATCTTTTTTATATTACCATGGTTTCAAACTAAGAGCATAGAATTAGAGTAGATATAAGAAAGTTTTTTACAATGACAGCGGTGAAACTCTAGAACCCCAATGAAGTGTAAATGCCCAGACATCACTGGAAATATTCACGGTCACATTGGACAGGGCTCTGAGTGACCTGGTCTAGTTGGAGATGTCCTTGCTCACTGCTAAGCAGTTGGAATGATGACATTTAAAAGGTCCAGTCTACCTCAAACTGGTCTACAATTCTGTGATTCAACATTTCTCCCATTTGCTAGATGAGTTCCAAGTCAAAAGGAATCAAAAGGCTCACAGCCTGCTAGAGAATGGAGCACATTTGAGTTTTTTGAGAAGCACCAGGGCAGCAGCAGCACTGGGACCCTGATTTAGCCCAGGATCCTGCTTGGCCTAGGTGCTGTACACACTGCCCACCTGCATGTTATGGTCCAATGATAAGAGATGCCTCTGCCCAAATTAAGGTGCAAAAGAGACCTCATGCCAAAGTCAATAGTATGGATTTTATTTAACAGTAAATGTGAGGTGGAGAGATAGAAAGATATAAGAGGAAGGGGGTGGGGAGGGAAGAGAGAGAGAGAAAGAGAGAGAGAAAGATTAAGAAGAAAGATATCACCACCACATGGGTCCCTGCAGAGTCCTGCTGATCCTTCTTCACCCTGGTCTTTGGTGGTGGGGGTCCCTGAGTTGTTCTTTGGGGGTACCACTTTTATACAGTCCAAGTCCTGGGTAGCACAGGGCATAGATGCTGCTCCCACAACTTGGGCTGGCATGTGTGTCACTTCTCACAGCTTGCCACTGTGTGAATGTTAGGCCCGGAATTAATGCCTTTCTGTTTTGCCACCTGTGCTTACCTCAGGTTCCTGTGGTGGTGGCTTATCTTATGAGAACTTCCTTTCTTAGCAGTGTTCTGAGATGTGCAACTGCATCCTTTAAATCCTCACACTGCACTATTAGATGGGGACACTGGACACCTCCCCTGAGCTCCCCAGTCCATGTAGATTTGTGTGCACCCATGGCTGCTGAGCAGTGAGAGAAGGCAGCAACAGGTTTGGCTTGTTCCTGGGCACCAGAAGAATACAGCAACAAGAGATGTTTTGATTTATGCCAGGCAATGCCTGACCACAAAAACTGCTTTTAACACAGAAAGCCCCTTAAAATTCAATGCTGTTTTTGCTTGGCAGTGCTCCAGGACCCACGATCACTGTGATGAAATCCACTATCCTCTAGCACAGCAAGGCTCACCTCTGCTGCAGGCTCACTGCTGATACCCAGGGAGTTTGGAAAACCCATTTACACAGGCCCCAGACTGGCCACAAACCTCACCTCTGTGGCAGGGCAGGTTCTTAGCAGAACAGACACGTTTTGAACACACAAAAGCTCCTTGCCACTGCAAGGGAGTGCTAGACCACTGTCACAGTGTGGTTCATACCACCCACTACCACACAAACTCATACAACCAACCCCAGGTGGACACTCCAGCCAGAGCAATCAGGACAACCTTTCTGGTTCAGCTGGCAGTGGCCCCAGCCATTTACAACACCATGGCAAAACTCTAAGAACAGAGGCCCTTCTCCTTCCCTGGGAGCAAAGGGTCTCCCTCATCTTCATCTTTAGGACTATCTCTGGGAGCATCTCTAGGAACTGAGGTTTTCTCCTTTCCCATTTGGAGCAAAAGTCCTCATCGCTTCCATCTCTCCCTGTTCAAACTTCTCATGAAATTACAGCTGCTTCAGCATCTGCCTATCTCAGCGCAGGTGCTTTTGCTCACAAGTACAAGTTGAACACTCCACCCCCCATGCCTTCATGAAATTACAATGGGTACTCTGATATATCATAGCTTCACAACAGAATTTCAGCTTTAAGCATCTCCTCTTTCGCTTCCCTCAGGTTTTCAGCTCTTCACAGCACTAAAAGGGTTAATCTCACCTAGGCCTTGCAGCTGGAATTTCGCTTATTGCTCGGCTGGCGGGGGGTTCCGTGGGTGGAACAGGGCCCATCGGCTCCAGGATGGCCGTGGTCCGGCCCGGCCTGGCCCAAGCAGGGCCTGGGCTGGGCCCGCTGGCCCCTGCACGGGGCCCGCAGCCACCTGTCCCAGCACCAGAAACGAGACAGAAACTCTGCCTCAGGGTTTCCTATTCTTAAGTGTGGATCACAGAGGCAGTCACAACTTTAAGTGGCTTAAAGAATTGTCCATATTCAAACTGGCCACCTGATAGGTTCTGTCAGGTCACAGAGGAAGCTGTAAGCACCCCTCAGCAAGAACATCATTTCCAGGACTATGCTTGCTAACCCATGACATCATGGCTTTGAATATTCTAATGTTATGGGAAGTTCTGGAACTACCACATCTGCCTTCTTTTTATTTACCCCTTATCTTATAGCTCTTGGTTTACATTAACACAAAAATAAGTCTTTGTGAGTAATAGTCACAGTAAATATAAAATATCCATTCTGTTAGCATTTCCTGCAGGGTCAGCCATGCCTACCCCAGTCTCCGGCTGCACACACCACAGCCAACAGAGTCAGCACCCAAAGGCAGAGGAAGGACACCAAGACAGCTTTGACCCCAGGGCTGGGGGAAAGAGATGGAGCCCGATAAGATTTGGGGGACTGGGGTGCATGGCTGGACAGTTGTTGCTAAAAGCCTCAGTTCAGCACTTGGGCAGCAGGAAAGTGTCAATGCCAGCGACTTTCACTGGCTAATTCCCTGTCACCAGCCAATAAGAGAATTAAAATTCAACAGCAGATCTCAGCTCTGCCTTTCTCTGTTCACTTTGTTCACTGTTTAACAGCTGGTGACAGAGGCTGAGAAAGCCTCAGTGTGGTCCAAAGTGCAGCATGGAGGCAGCAGGGGGAAATCAGAGGAAGCAAAAAAAAAAAGGGCAGGTAATGATCAAGGAGAGCAGGAGCTGGAGAGGAACTGACTGTGCTCCTGGGCATTATCTTGCCTGACATCCAGACTATGCTGTGTCAAACCCAGAGGGGCGAGATTCGATGAGAAAAGGGAGTCTGAAGCCCAGACTGACAGACAGATGTAGAACATTGATCCCCAGCTCACCCCAGGCCTAAAGAGCACCCTGCTTTCCTGAGACCACTCCTGTGAGGATCCCTCGTCTCTAAATGCCTTAGAAACAGCAGGAACTACCAATAGGGAGGAGAATGGTACAAAATCCAAGGCACTGCAGGATTATTAATGAAGCACAGCTGATGGGAAAGGGCAGGAGAGCCCACCAGGCCAAAGGGAAACACTGCTGGGCTGTGAAGAGGGCTGGAAGTGTATCTGCCCCCACTTGCTGGGACCCACTACTGAAAGAGGGTGAAGAACTTTCATCTTCTCCTCCCTTTCCTACTTGAAAAATCTTGCCCCAGGTAATGGCTGATTAAACACTGCAAACTGCATTATTTAAGACACTGTAGCTGTGATACAAAGCTAACTTCTTTCAGAGCCAATACCTGACAAATACAAGCATACAGAGATGCCTAGAGCTCCTAGAGATGGAACCAAAATTGGTTGGGAAGAGCCTCTGAAAAACAAAAAAAATCAATGACAAAGTCCATTTCAAAAAGCAACCCCATGGAGAACTATGTTTGTCCTCACATGACCAGCCCCATTGACCTAAAACACACTGAAATAAGTTTTGTTGTTGGTAAGAAAACTAACTCAGCAAAGCCCCTTCGCTTATTATCTGTGTTTTCTATAACTATCTTGAAATATTGGAGGACACCCAAAAAGGGGAAATATATATATATACACATCTATATATATATATATATAATTTGTTGTTTACTCTGTCTGTTTCAGACAGTACTTTGCCAGTACTTTATGAAAAAATGACATAATAATCTTTTATGTACCAGATGCTTCAAGGCGAACCAACTAAAGAAGCTGCAAAGATTGCTGCAGGATTTATGATCCAAAATCCTTGTGGCCATTGCTGGGTCTGAAGGACAAATTCTTCCTTGATGTTAGGACAGGTCTATTTACTCCTGTGTGACCAGCTGTCCTTTCCTTCCCCACAAGTTAAGAAAACACACTAGACTATTTAAATCGTAAGTTTTCTTTGGGTAGTGGCTGTCCCATCTTGAGTATGCACAACACTTACGACCCAGCTGCTAATTGCTAGTTTTGATTTGGGTCCAATAGAGAGGGTTTGGGGAAAAAAGGGGTATTAAGGGTACAGTCCCAATAAATTAGCTAGGCCAGACTCTGAGAAGGGCTTGTAGCTCTCTCTGCATGGGTAATCTTTCTAACCTGGGCCCTCTCCCCTCTCTCTTCTCTCTTTAACAGTTTTATTTTTTGAAGCGACAAGATTTTTTTTCTGCTGAGTGCTGGGTTAGCAAATGCAGGAAACATATATTAGCAGTATTCTTTGGAGACCACCTACAGCAGTGAGATGAACAATGGGCCCTGAACCGTGACTAATTTGTAGCCCAGAAATACAGTGTATTTTTTAAATGTAAAAACATTACTCACACTTAATAGTTTATTTGAACTAAAACCATGTTATTATCCCCTCATTATTTTACCTGGTATATTTTAGACAACTTATCTCAGGGTTGCCATAGCTACCTGCTGAGTGCCTTTGACTGGAGTGTTTGCAGTAATCAAAATTAAAGGCTTCTTATAAAAAGAAGTATGCTCTGACTAAAGAGGAATCTGGGCAAAATTGCCCGTAATTGTATTCTTTTGCTCAGTGCTGCTTCTGTTGGGTGAGCTTGTGTGGTGGTTTGAAGCACAGCTGGAAAATTAAACCCACTCAAGCTGCTCCCTTTTCCCTGCCTCTTCCAATAAAGGGGAACACTAGAAGATTGAGAGTTGGAATAACAATTTACTGAAAATGGCAATAGCCACAATAATATTAATAACAAAGAGTGTGCAAAAGAGAGAAAGGGTTTTACCCACAGGAGTGTATTCACCACCAAACAAACAAAACCAAAACCTCTTCAGTTTTAACTACAATCCTTAGTCTCCCCCATAAAAATCACATGAAAATAGAAGTTTGACAAGGACTCTGGAAGGCTGTAGTCTAACCTGCAGCTCAGGGTGGGTCTAGCCAGGATTAGGAACTTGTCCAGACAGGTGTGGAGATTTCCAAGGACAGATGGGGTGTAAAGAAGCCAGTGCCAGACACTTCTCAGTGGCATCCAGTGTAAGCACAAGAGGCAGTGGTCACAAACTGAAACACAGGAGATTATGTTTGAACACAGCAAGCACTTAGGAGTGACCAAGCCCTGGCAGAGGTTGTGGAGTCTCCAGCCTTGGGGATATTCAAAAGGCAGCTGTGCAACCAGGTCTAGGTGACCTTACATGAGTGAGAAGGTTGCATAGCTCCAGTGGTCCCATATAACCCCAAACACTGTGAAATTCACCATCAAGGATGCAATCCCACAAACCCTTGAAAGGCAGACAGGACAGACCCAGTGAGACCTTCAGTTTAAAGTACAAATGCAATCAAAGGCATGGGGAGTCCCCCCTGAGCTTCTTACCAGCACCTCCTCCAACAGCTCTCTCCAAAACTGAATGCCCCACCATACCAAAGCTGGCCTAAGCCACAATGCCAAACCCTCAGGAAGAGGGTGATGCATTCAAGCTCTGCCACTGCACCTCTGGGTGACACAAGTGTCTTGGTTTGAGACAAATTTAGGGGGAAACGCCCTGGAGGGGACGTCTCCTCCACAGAAGGCAGGTTTCAGCACTCCCTTCCCCACCAATATGAAAGGAATTTCTTGGATGAAAGTGAAAAAACCTATTTATTTAACAAGCAGAGTGCTGGCAGGGCACAGAAAAAATGAGTAATGTCAGATGATAAACCTCCTCTCTGGGGAGAAAGCTGGTGGATTCAGAGCTCCCTCTGTAGCTGGCT
>NW_008237239.1:18094989-18106001 GCF_000691975.1 Corvus brachyrhynchos | reverse complement strand
GGAGGCCGGGATGCGGTGTCCCCACAACCTCCCTGCTGGTCCACGGGGTCCGATGATGTGGTTCTCGGATCACAGCTAGGCCCAACAGCTCCAGAAGAGGAAGAAGTTCCAAGAGATTTCAGTATGCTGATATGGGAAAATTCCTTGCCTCAGATAACAGGCTGGCTAAAAGCAAGCAGGTGCTCCCCCAGCTCTGTAGTGGTTGAGAACGCGGGGGAGTGTGCGTGAGTCCTTGAACTGAAGAATTCACCTGGTTTCTCTCCCCCCTCTCCTGGACCCAGCTTAAAGCTGCAGGACCCATTTCTGGGCAATAAGCAGACAATAGGGGAATACAGTATTATCATATAATCACCCCAAGACAACAAGGTAGGTCCTGGCCCTTCCCTGTTTCTCTATTCCCCCTCTGGGTAGCGGACGAGACACATCCCTGAGCTCTGATCAGGTGGCAAGGACTTGTGGGCACAGGGACCAACTGCCCCAAGTCCCCCAAGGCAGTGACACGTGAAGTAGCTCAGCTCTCCACAGCAGTGTTTCAGGATACCACAGTATGCATCTAAATACTTCCTTTACTTTTGAATAGAAGTGAGAACAATTAACTTAATACTGTTGGAAGGAAACCATTTTTAATTAAAGCTAGCGGGCCCTATTGGAATCATCCAAATGAACTGCAGGCAGTTAGACAATTAAAGTGAAGGTCACTAGAAGTACATACTGAACAGCCAGCCTGATGGAGTATTTAAGTACAGAAGAGCTGGATAGTGCAGTTAAAACAGTTTGCACAAACACAGCTCTGTTGGATTAGGGACAGACTTCTCGAAACCCTATAGGAACAAATCAACAAGGCAACTGCTTGCATTCAGGAGACAGACTCCTTTCCCACTGTGGCTAAAAGCAGCTCTAGGATCGAGTGGATCTGCGTGTTAGCAGCTTGTCTCCCTTTCTACACCACATAGTGACAAGCATCCCTGTATAAGACTCACCTTAGGGAGTTGTGGCCTCTACAGAGGAGAAAGCAGGCTCCAGAAACCTACCTTAATCCAGAGCAGGAGACATGAAAACTTTCCTTTATTTTACCAGATAAATCATTCCTGCAAACCATAACAGCAGCCAGCTGGCAACGTAGGCACGCAGGAAGAAGTGAGTGGGGAGCTTGAAGTACTCAACAGGTCCTTTGGCAGAGAACTGGACCCAGGACTAGACAGCCTACCTCTGCCTCCTTCTGGAAGGTGTGTAGAAAGGAGCCATTTGTCCTTTACCTCCATTCATTCAGCTTTCTGGAAACAAGAAACAAACAAACAGTCAAAAAACACAAACCCAAACCTCTGCAGATTGTGCTGTTATGGGGCCTGACACATTAATAAGGCAGGAAAACAATTTCTGCTCTAAAAAACAAAAGAGTATATTTGCCTCACACCCACATAACAACCCACATACCTGAAGCAAACCAGCTCCAAGAAGTCATTCCCTCTATGCAGAGTTTAGCAACCCCAGCCACCTCTCCAGAACTGCAATCCCCTGCTGTCCTGGTCTCCAGACTTCCTGAATTTCCATTCTCCTCAGGCTTCTTAGATTACTTGCTCTAAAATTAATCTGAAGTGAATTACTCCTTGGAATGAACTTTTTTAGGAAAGTTAAATGTCAGCCTTTTCTAGTATCCACTTCAGCACAGATTTTAGAAGGAATGATTGGCTCCCAGTGCTGAAGTAAAAAGCTAATAATGCTCATTAGGTTATCCACTGCCATGTTTGAGGGATTGTCCCAGTGAGGAAACCCTGGCACGTTGCCCAGGTGTTCTAGAGATCCATGTCCAAGGTGCATTTTGATCCTGATAGCTGGACACAAGCCACCCCCTGGCTGCCATACAAGCAGAAACCAAGTGTGAAATCCAAGGTAGGCTTTTCTGTGCCCTCACACTCTCCTTGAGCTGGGTGACCAATGCACAAGAAGACTTAACCATGCACACTCACAGCTTTACTAAGGGGATCCACAGACCTGTTTCGTAATTTTGCAGCTTTTTTGCAAAAAGATGGTTTACCCCTTGCACAGAGGATAAGAGGAATCATTCATGGATCTTTCTGCTCCCCACTTGCTCAAAAAGCCCAGGGCCAGTCACTCATGAATTTGTGCTCTGCAAAGTCATGTCTACAATTACAAACCAACCCTACTTTATCTGTGACACACCAAGTTCAGTGGTGCCCAGCTTGACAGAGAGCTCAGCTCGTGCCCTTCAAGACATTAGGAACTTGCACTTTTATCCTGTGACCAATCCCTACCCTCTAATTGACCCCACTGAATGGGGGACAGATAGAAACTCCCGCTGAGCCTCCCAACAGTGCTGCTATAAACCATCCCTCTCTGTACCATAACAGTGATTCCATGATTACCAAAGGAACCTGGGATGTATTCTGGTCCAGGACATTTCAACAACAGAAGTAAGGGCACAGGAATCATAGCCAGCTGCTGCTTGTTTGTGATCCCTGAACATCCCCAAGCCCTTTCTGCATTCCTGTGCTAATCCATGCACTGCTGCAAAACACAAGGAGCCAGAAAACCTTTTTCACTGTGCTGCCTGCTCTTCCCAAATGATACCAAGAGTAAGCCTTCAAACACTGCCTGCCAATCCAGCCCAGGATACAGCAATGCTAGAGGTGTCTTCTTAACTCACTCCTCCATGAAAGCAAGGTGCTGTCCCAAGCATGAGGCTAAGACAGAAAGGTCTCTCTACTCATCTTGCCCAAAATCGTGTTGCTTTGCTTACTCACTGGGAAGAGCACAGCCCACTTGCCTGACATAATGGAATTATGTCCAAAGACCGACAAAGCTGCAGGAGATGGGCTTTCAGCACAAGCTCAGAGACACAATTTGTCCCATCAAGATCAGAAGCTGCACTGCCACAGCTCTCACCCACACCACTGACACCATGCAAAATCCAATCAGCCTTGGCAGGAAGCTGACTGCTACAGGCACTTAAAGGGATTCATCCTCAGAAGGGGGATGAGTGAAGAAGTCCTGAGAACCCATTTGGCAGCTGAAAGGTACCTAATGAGTGTCTGGTGCCACCATGACAAAGGTAGGTTGGACTGCCTTGTTTAACCTTGTGTACCAGGTTCATGGCTCATTCAGCTGATGGACCAAAGTTCGCTCCACGCAGAAGCTGCAGTGGCTCCCAACAGTTGTGGGGTATGGGATAGAAAGGGTAGATGGGTAGAAAACAACCCCATTTCTATCCCACGCCTACACCTCCCTAGAATACTGGAGCCACTGCTAAGGGACCAGGAAAGCAACATCTCAAAGAAACTGCTGTCTGTCACTGTGGGATGGTAGGAAGAACGTAATTCCACAGCTCCCACCAACTCCTGTGCCCTGTGCTGTCCACCTGAGCTGGACTTGCCCAAATGGCTGGAAAAAATTAGGTCGTTCATCTTCACCACCCGAATACATGGAAAAGGAAATAACTCTCAGACCCAAAAGCAACAGAGGTGACCAGTGCAACAAGTCCTGCAGGAGGAGAGAGAGCAACGCTAGATGATTGCTGAAGGAGCAGAATTAGCAAAGTACTGAAGGTCTTAAAGCAAGAGGCTTGGAAGGGAAAATTGCCTAGCACAACCTCTATGAGCCACACTTGGCAGCAACAGACTGGTGGAGAGTAATTTTGGGAGGTTTTGTCCATGCTGTTCTGAAACCAGTCTTGCTCATGCCGACATCTTTGCTTTGAGGGCTGCAGTTCTGCCCTTTCACACTCATGTATACCCCACTCTCAGCTAAGCTCTGGACAGCCTCTAGGAGATGGGCTGCTTGGCTTTGCTTGTGTTATCTCATATTTACAGCCGCTGTTCTTTTCAGCATCTCTTCCTACACCAAACCTTCACCTTCTGCTCCAGACCCATAAATGTGTCTCAACAGAAAAATTCAGCACTGGCAGCCTGTTCTCCAGCATCCCTGTGCTGCTCTTCACCTCTCTTTAAAAGGCTTTTTGTACTGTACAAGTGAAGTTTGAAAAAAGGAGCTTTCCCAACAGAACCTTTTCATCCAAGCTTTCTCGGAGAAACACAAAGTATACCTCATGTTCCTGTGTGTGAACATGAAAATTGCTGCACTAGGTTTTAAGTCTTTTCAACACAGCGGGTTTTCCAGCATGGACTGTAAAATGAATATTAGTATAAAAGCAGGTATATTAAAAAGTTGTCTTCGATGTCTTTGTGTCAAAAAAAATCTGCAATTTTTCCACTTTTCCCACCCCAAGGTGCATTTCAGGCACCTTCTAAATTTGCTTTTTGTGGTGTAGTCTTCTTTGGAGGCCTGTGGTCACTGGAAGAAAGCGCAGTATAAGGTAATTTTCTTACAGCTTTGATAACACACTATGCAGCCAAATACTGAGCTGCAGAAGAGAATAACAGAATAAAAATCAATGCATTAATTGAACCCACATAAAATTCAGTTGAGTGTTCTGTACAGGAACATAAAAGTAAATGAAACAGTGGGGAAAAGAGATTTGCTCCTCTCACAAAAATATATACCTTAGATTCACAAAGAAAAGTTCTCTTCACAGTTCAGAGATCACCAAGGTTAGCCCTAAGCACTGAGAACACAACTCAAGTTTTCTCTGTTCCCAGGGCACACGCTCTTGGAACAGTTCTATCTGGTGGTTAACACATGAAGCAACCTTTACATTTTTCTCAGGGCACCATCACAAGTACAGAAAAAATGCTTTGGAGTGAAACAGACTGCAACTGAAATAAGGAAAGAACTGACTTTGGTAAGCTGCCAAGTGGCATCACTGTCACACTGATCTTTAGAACATTTGTTTCCAGCTGCACCACAACTGTAACCCCATCACCTTTCATTCCAACTCTTGGCTTTCAAGAACAGCCACCCATCAAAGTAACCAACACACATGGTGATGGAGGAAGAAAGATTAAGCTACAAAGAGATGCTAGACGAGCATATTTTCCTGGGATATTTTTCTGGGAGCTGAGGCTGCTCAGCTCAATACAATTTGACCCAGTAAGACCATGATCTGCAGTTCATAAACCATGCAAATGAGTTTCACAGCCTTGCTCATCCATTCCAAATCTGCCTCTTGTGCCACATTGGCTCCTAGTCTGTCCTTGTCCCTTTGACCTCACACAAACACAGCTTTGTGTCAGGCACCACGGAAATGGGCCCCTTCTTACCCCCAACACAGCAAAGCAGCCCCTCCCTGGGCTCCATGGGTGGCCATCGCTTCAAACTTTTTATTGTAGATAAACCATTCTGTACCTGTCACAGGCAAACAGGAGAACAGAAGTTCAGGGGGAAAAAAATTAGTCTTCAGTGAGCAACAATTTGAATTAGCTAAATATTGTGACAGACAATCTGCATATACACAAAGTGTTTTGTGTGTATTCAAGCATCAGCTGTTGAAAAACAGCAAAGTTTTATTTTCCACACAGAAGGAAGAACAGATAAACTTCTGCAGTTTGTTAAGTACCTCCATTATAGCATGAAAACAGCATAGCAAGTGTGAGTGTTTGTTTAAAACAGCTTAACTGCAACACAACACCCAAATCTTCTTAGTTGATAATGGAAATGGTTTGGGTATGATTATCCATTTTAAACATATTTATGTCATACTTCAGAGAAAAGCAAAACTAATGTTAGACCAAAAGAGTATTTCAGTGTACAATTATCTTGACTCTTGGAGCAAAGAACACTCCTATTAAGTTTACCACCTGGGGTTTAAGTTTCACATTTTCTTCACAATTTTATTTTTTAAACAACGTACCTCACAGGTATTGGGGGCTGCACCAAAAAGATCTTATAGCTCCGAGCTGTAATGCTCAGTAGCTGTTTTTCTTACAGTAACCCACCAAGCCTGATTTTCTGGGGGTTCACAAGTGATGTATCCAAGAACCATATGGAAGTTTTGGGGGTTTTTGGTCTGATTAGCCTGCTAGTCCCATTGCCATATTTCTCTCAGTTTAGCTCACATCACTCCTCTTTCAAACATTTCCCAATGGCCAGTGGGAAGGGAGTAGAATTTAAAAAATGACTGACCAATCTCATGACAGCAACAGCCACACAGAAAAGTTGTAATTTTCCTACACTCTGGAGCCTGCAATTTCCCCTCCTCATTTTCACAAGCTTCCCAAGCCTTTGTTGACATCCTTACAGTGATCCAATGCTCTCTGTGAGCAGATGGCATCAAGCTCGGAAATCTTACACTTGTACTGTTACATCAAGCCCTGTCTGACCCAAAGCAATTCCCAGTGATATCATTGGCTTTCCTGGAATAAGCAGCAAACCCATCTTCAGAGATTTTAGGCTCTTCTATAGCCTGTAGTGTTGTTTAGGCAAGAATGAGGAAATGCATAAGCCAGATTTTCTTGGATGTTGTTGACAGGGTGTATCTCAACATCTTATTTCCGAGAGAAAACAGTTTATTTGCTAATTCCAAGCCTACTGTTAAATTCCTCTGCCCTGAGAGTACAAGTTGCCTTTCTCCTCTCATTATTGCCAGAAGGATACATTTTCCCTGTCCTCTACTTCCTTCCCAAGTTCTGTCCTCTCTCCTTCCTCTCTCCAAAACACAGAGAACATCATGATCTGCTCCATCCATAGGCCCCACGCTTTCTTCCAGCCTGGCCCTTGGATAGCAGCCTTCATACATACAGGCATCACTGTGCAGGAAAGAATTTCATGTCTCCTTCAGCTGCTGAGTGTGAAAAGTATCCCCAGGACATGTCAGGAACAACAAGGTACATGTTTGCACATGGAAGAAAACTGTACTGGTCATGACCCAGCACAGCAGAGATATCTCTAAAACAAGCTCAACTGGAAGCTGAATTACTTCAGCACACCCCAGCCAGGAATGAGCTTGTAGATATATCAGGGAAGTCCCTTCTTTGTTACCGCAGCTTTGGATGGGACTGCAACTTTCCCCATCAAATACCAGCTCAGGCTGTGCATTTGCCTACATTTTTCCACAGAAGTCATCAAATGTTATGACTTTTAGTCCAGGCAGAAGAAAAATACTGCAGTCCACTGCCTTACCAGTGAAGCAGCTACAACCACACTTTGTTTGACCTGATGAGCTCTGACTAAAGTTTCGCATGCCAGATAAATGCCTGGGCCTGGGCTTTTATTGGCTGCACTGAAAAGGAAGGGATGAGACAGTGGTGAAACTCCATACAGAGGGACCTAGGAGGAGGAAGAAACTCTGCATTGCAGGGGTAACATTTCAGTCTTCCTTCTGCTCCATGTTTCCTGTGCCCCTGAACTCCTGAATAAGGAAAGCTTTTCCTCTCTGCCACCCAAGTTTGCACTTTGTGACACAGAATCAAAAACTGGGCTGCGCCGCTCTAGCAGAAGGTGCAAACTGATGCAGCATTTTGCAAAGAAGAGCAGAGAGAGGGAATCCAGAAATTCTGCTGGGGACAGTGTGTGTGTGCTTAGCACTGCTGGTGATGCAGCAGTCCAGCAGCAGCTGCCCCAACACAGGCTGATCTCCTCTGGGAGGCTGGAGCAGGGGAAGGGGTCTTCCTGCCCGAAGGAAGTTGTTGGAGAAGTGCAGGAGGAGATGGGAAGTCTGCACAGCAACAGATGTTATAGAAAAGAGAATAGGATCTTCTGCAGGACTCTGAACACTCACCGACACAGCAGGAAGAAAATTCAGAGCCTGTACTCAGTGCGTTGGGGAAAAAAGACTCCCATGATGGAAAAGGCTGTAAGTGGATGACTTCAGGCACCAGGAGGAAGGTTGCTGCTCCACTTTCAGACCAGCAGCTATAGAATAGATTTAGTGCCATGATGTCAGATGAGGGGCCGGAGCTGTTTTCTGAGCAGCGTTGGAGGCAAGTGAGCCTAAATCATAGGGTGGCACGAGAAGAGAGAGTGAAGGGAGTGCTGAGTAACAGCAATGGGTGTCTCCTGCTGGGCAGAAAGCTCTCACATATTCTTCTTTTAAATGGATGTGTCTCTGAAGTGCTTGAGCACTAATTCATGCAGCATGGGGAACAAACAGGAGGAATTAGGAGTCTGTGTGCATTCCAGGGTTATGAACTCATTTGGATCATTGTCGCATGCTGCCTGCAGGCCCATGTGCCTTGAGGGCTTTGATGGATGGATACAGTTCTTCAGGCAGAACTAGCCAGAAGAGCAAGGATGATTAACAGGTGGATACAGTGATCTTAAAGGTCTTTTCCAAACTGAACAATTCTATAATTCCACAATAGGAGATTCCTTTAATATGAGAGCGAAGAGGAATGTACAAAGCTTTATCTTCAGGTGGATGATGAGTCAGCTGAGAGCTATGGGGTCATGCCCTGAGCGCCCCATGGTTTACACTGCTTTGGGACTTGGGACAGTCTTCAGAGATGCACATTTGTCTAGCACAAAGGCCCTAAGCAGAAAACACAGCTTCACCCCAAATACAGCAAATGTGAGTTTTAATCTCCCTTTCTCCCCTTGTTCATAGGATTTTTCACTTATTTGACTCCTCTCTGCTCAGAAAGGGAGAAAATTAAAGCTGAAAGGGAGGACTCCAGGGGACTCATTAACTATCCAAGCCTAGACACAGAGTTCTGCAAATGACGGACAGTAGATGTTAAATTACTCTCAGCATGTTCCTACACAATTCAAAGGTGAGGCAGAGCATGTCGCCCTTAACAACCATACCGTGTTCAAACAATACTGTCCATTAATTACACAAATCACACACAGGCCTACAATTTTACAAAGGCTTTCAGAGGTCATTTTTTGGTGGGATTTTCTGAGATCTCTCTGAGTGTCTCTTTTACCTACCAGGTGTCATCGTGTGGCTAATGGGCCATAAGAGTTATTTGAAGGTTGTTCTTTGCTGTTTTAGGCTTCTCTTTTACGTGTAGAGTGTGTACATTGTGCAGGAAGCACATTACAGTAAAGCTAACTCTCCTCATCTAGAATGAAGCAGAGGAGTCAGCTAACAAATCCAGAGATGTTCAAGTAAATATCTTCAAATTAATGTCCTTTGGACAAAATAGGCCAAATAACCCAATACAGACAAATGGTAGAAATTTTGCACACTTTGGCAGGGAATCTGCCCTTGAAGAAATGAATCAAGATGGACAGATGGCCTTTGAATCCATGAGAGGCAGGGAAGGGGAGCTAATCAGAGGTATTTGGCACACAAATGTCTACAACACTCACTACCCTGAGAGAAGATAGGCTTGTACATCTGTACCTTCAGGTTCAACAGGTCCTACCTTAAAGTGCCAGAGGCTGGAAAGGACTTTCAAAGAGGAATAACTCTGTGCACCTTATTTCTTCTGGACACTTTCTTGTCGGAAAGACAAGACCTGATCCTCAAGAACTCCCTTTTTCCCTTTTTAACAAAGACAGTCCAATAGAACCTGAATGAGAAGGACAGAGCACATCCAGTGAGAGCAACCACAGACAGCAGTCATCACTGAACACTTCTGTGCTGATGAGAAAGGTTCAAGGTCAAGCAGGGAAAATGAGGTCAGTATCAGCAGGTACAGGACCAGACATCAGCCTATGTAAAGCACAGCTCAAGAAAAGACCAAGAGAAAGAGTCTGAGCTTAAGGCACCTTTAGGACAAAGATTTTTCCCAATGCCATGATCCCAGGTTACAACTGCATCATATGGGAGCCACTCCTGAGAACAGCCATGGTCCCAGGACGGGGGGCAGAGTGTGCAGAGCCCATTTTGTTTGCTCAGGTCCTGGCAGCACCAGAAGAAAAAGAAAGTAATGATTCGGATGGTGTTATCTATTGAACAGGTAGGAGTCAGAATGACTTAGCAGAGCTTAAGAGTGAACCAAGATCTCCTGAATCCTTATTCTGTGTCTGGCCCAGGAACTCTGCCATGACACTCAGTCGCCTTATACCTATTAGAAAAACAAAAGGGTTCTTAAGTTCAGGGAAAGGATTCATTTGTCTTGTCCCACCTCTTCCCAGATGGATGAAGTTATCCTTCTTCAAATAGGGAAAATGATACTTTGAGAGTGCTTTGATGTTCCTTTCATTAATAATGGAGTGGAAAAAAAAGATGTGTGAGAACTGCAGGGAGAGAAGTCTGCAGGGCTGAAAGGACTAATTGGAGACAGATGGTCAGATACAGGATCTTAGAAGCATGAAGATCAGCTAAGAACATCTGAAAATCACTTGAAATTCTGAAAGAGGAAAAGCACATATTTTAATTCTGTGAATCCAGCTGCAGTCTTCAGTAATAGAACCCAGTGTAGCTCAGTAAACATGAATGTGGTCACAACTGACATAAGAGCACAGACTTTACGCTGACCTACCTGTAGAGGTTCTCAGCAAGAAACCTGTGAGAGATTCAGCTCCTGTTGTTATTCACAGCTTCACCCCACCACTGCCATCTTTGACTGTGTGTTTATAATATCTGCCTTAACCTTCCTTCACTTTTCCTCTCATGAACTCTGCTATCCCTGCCTATGGCCACCACCCCCACTGCCTGATTCAAAGGGTCTGCCTGACATATACACGTCTGCTCATTGGAGAAGGACTGACAGCAGGCCAGTGTTGACTCCCCATCCAACAAGCACATGAAGCATTCCCCAAGTGGGTTGAGACTTGACTTCATAGGCAGTGTGTGTGTAGGCTTTGACAGACCCAGTCAGTGACCCCATATCCTCCCTGTCACCCTTTTGGTCTCAAGAACAAGCAGAAGTGCAGGATTGAGGCAACCCCATGGTCTGGGACAGATGACATGGATGGGACAGATGACTTATGCCTCCAGAGGAAGGTCTGATCTGCCCTCTCATCAGCCAGCCGTGCTGCTGCTCCACACAGACAACACCCGTGCGGGAATGACATTGAACAGCTTCCTACAAGGGATCTCAAAATGAACGATCCTCACTTGCACTCAGTCTCTGAGCCACTGCAGGGGACGGCTGCAAGTGTTCCAGCAGGCAATGTGGGAGGCATGGGGATGCCCATGTCCCCAGTGTGATGCCCAGATACAGGGGAGCAGCCTCTCCACCAGCTCTGCCTCCCTGGCAATTGCCTGA
>NW_008237239.1:18059814-18094732 GCF_000691975.1 Corvus brachyrhynchos | reverse complement strand
AGCAGGAACCCCAGGGAGCTCAGACATTCACTGGTGCAAACAGCACTGATCTTTCATGCTGCAAATGGGGCCATCAATCTCTGGCTAATGCAGCTTGTTAAAACAGCAGCCATCACTTTGATGAAGCAGCACAGTGAGAATGTCGTTTCCTGGCTGCCACTTATAGGGAGATAAGCCCAGAGATCTCAGATAACTAAGATGTTACAGGAAATTTAAAACGCAGTGGACAAACCTCACCTCACTATCTCTGTCCACTCCCAAGGGGTTTTTTCCTCTTCCTTATATTCCTTTGGATGTTCTCTACACATGCTATAGTCACTCCTTCTTTCTCCCATGTTTAGTACAGGGGGCTTTTACTCCATCTACTCAGAAACAGCATCTGTTATGTTCCTAAGTCAAATTCATCCCAGTGGAATTGTAAGTCTTTGTGGCACATAAAACACACTGTGTGAAGTCCCAAATATGAGAAAGACTGCTTCAGGGAAATAGTACCACAGCACAGGCAAGGGTAAGTCAGAGCAAAAGATATTTGGACACAGAGATAGAGCTGCTCTTTCTTTATAGGGGCATTGTGCCTGCCTGTTCGATGCTAATGCCTCTCCCATCCAACATGTCTCTCCCCTATCTCTCCATCTTCAATGCTTCCCTTTTGTTTGAGACTCCCTGCCATCAGGTTTCCAATACTATGAATTTCTTCCCAAACACTGGTTCTTTTTGAAGCTGCTGATGTGACACAGCTCTAAGGTTTTTCCTTTTGGGGTGGGGGTTAATCATTGAAATTCAGATCTTTGCTATTAAAATCCATCAGACAACAAATGAATCAAGGTAATGAGACAAGACTGTCACTTTGTGGGAAATCAATGTCATGGTGTTTTAGGAGCAAACTCCACTTTACAGTCACATTACAAGAATGAATCTATCTAGGCCGCTCATTTCACTGTTGATTCTGAGACATGCTCCATCAAACACCAGCTATGCAGCTCGTGCAGAATATGAATACGAGCACACGTCTTATGTTTGGAAGATATGGTACTAGACTGAACTTCCCCAGACTTTTGGATGAAGGCTTCCTATTTTTCATAGTTTACGAGTCCCATTCAAGGTTTTCAGCAGAAATAAGTGGTCAGTGTTCAATGTGGTTACACAGGTCAGTACTGTTATCTTGTCCCATAACTACAGCAAGATGCTGAATCCCTCTTGGAAATGCCTGTCCTGCAGAAATCTGCAGTTCTTGTAAGAAATCCCCCAGGAAAGCCATTATGGTACCCTAAAACAGTCCCCTGGTGAGGAACACTGTTTTCCAAAGCTCATTCTAGGAAGCATCCTGTGAGCAGAAGTGCGATCCCGTGGGCTTGAAGACCCAAGGGATTTTTCCTCACCAGCCTCTTTGCCAGGTTTCCAGCTCCTGGGTGTCTCCACACAGCAAAGCCTGTATCTCAGAGATACAGATGCACACAAAACACAGAACAACACGAGCAAAGAACAGTGCCTTCACTGGCCCCCACACAGCCACCAGCAGCACTCACATGAACAAAATCAGCAGCCCCACCTAATTGCAGTCTACCTTGGTAGCACAGAGTTCCTTCCTCGTTTGCTACAGAAGCAAGCACAAAGATCCTTTAGAAGTCCAGAACAGAGGGGCAGGTCTTCTTTTGGGTTTATTGTTGTTGCTGTAGTTGCTTTGCTTGTTTTGTTTTTCCAAGCCAAATATTCATTAAGAGATCTCCTTTGTCTCAGGGTGTGTTTTTTGCAAGTCACCTTTAAAGTGAAGACTTTAGAGGTGGGTGTCTGCTCTTTACCCACCTGGAAACCTGCAGCCAGGCTCATCAGATGGGCTGCAAAAAAACCCACAAAAGCTGTGCTGATGATTAGCCATGGGGACTCCTGTTATGGGGTCTAGCAGCTTGGGTCAGGAATGGTAACAGTGCCAAGCATGGGGCTGCCCATTCCCTGCAGGGAATCTGCAACAAGGGAATCTGGGTCTTCAGGCTCTGACAGGGACAAAATACCTGGAGCTTCCTGTTAAAGAAGCTTTGCTTTAGCAGCTCTTGGAAAAGACCCTGCTGATTTGTTTGGCTGTGAACTGCAGTCATCAGCCCAAAGATGACAAAACATTCAGAAGGACTGGAGGGCGAACAGTTCTTGTACATCAACTGATTGATTTAGTGTAAGCACTGAGAAATACAGCTACCCCTCTGCAGTGAGATTTTGGACCCATGCTTTGAATTCATCTCTTTGGAGAATGCACAGAATCATTAAAAAAAACAGACTCAAACCCCATTGCAAGAGTTCAGTATCATTTCAGGAAAAGCAAGGATCCATTGCAGGATCAGGACCGCTCTGCACAGCAAGACGAGCTATTTCAGGGAGTAGATCCAGAGCAGAGTGGTGACCATCTGTGTCACAGTTTGAAGACCCAGAGACAGAACATCCTCTCTGTTCCAGCAAATTTCTCTCAATGCCAACAGTCTGAAGTCCAGCCCAACCCCGTGCACCTTCTTAACTCTGAATGATGCAGGTTATTTTCCTAGCACACATTCACAGGCTTCACACTTCCTGCACAAGGGGCTTTGCACCACAGATGAATTTAAATCAGCCTGCCGTGGCCAATGAGTCACATTAAACACTGCTGTCCCCCTGGATTTCCCTGCTGTCAGCCTACTGGCTGACGTGGGAGCCTCTTTGGGCCAGATGCTGATGTTTTTATTCACAGCCATTTCCTCACCCCACGGCTTGCTACTGGCACAGTGTGATCCCCCCCCCTTCGCACCTGCACTTGCCATGGCATCTGAGTTGCTTGCAGACTCAGAATTGAAAACCCGGTGCAGGAAAGTCCCCAGAAATAAGGGTGAAACCCCACAGGGGCTCATTACAAGCAAAGCACCATTCTCCTGTCAGGTAAACAGAGCAGAATTTGACTCGCTGTGTGAAACAGCGTGTCCCCGGGCTGGATCTGCCCGTGCCTCGCCTGCCGGCGCTGTGTCGGCGTGCCCTCTGTCGTCAGAAGCTGCAGGTTTGTCACCTACCCACGCAGAGCCACCGAGCTGCTAATGGCAGCAATTCCTGCTTTCCTGATGCTGCTCTTCCTGCAGCCGCTTGCAGCCCAATGCTCTGGCGAAACAGTGCTCCTTTCCTGGCTGCCCAAACAGAGCAGCACGCACTGAGAAACCCCCAGGTGTTTCCCTAAATTTGATTAGTGGAGAGCAGTGACCCAGAGCTGCTTGCTGAGCTGAAGGTCTGCATCCCTCTCCTTCACAGGCTACTCTGTTTGCAGTGTCTCCATGCTCATCTCTGGAAAACCCCTGTCCATCCTCTTCCATGCTCCTCTGAGGTGTGGTCTGCATGCAGCCCAGCATGTGTTTTACCTCAGGAATGTTCAAATTAATAGCTCTGTGTCACTTACGCCTCACCAGCCTGACTTCCAAATTCAAAGTGAAAGCGGGAGGCACTTAAGACGTGAGTCAGGAGGCTGTTTTCCTCTTCCATGCTCTTTCCAGGGAGAGAAAGGCAGGCGCCTTTCAAGAACAAGCCACAGGGAAGGTATGACTAAGGAGGCATCTCTGCTCTCCCTTCTATCGGGCTGCTCAGGGCAAGACTTTACAAATAAGCACCAGAACAAGTCTGGGTTTAGCATTTTAGCACCAGGAATATCCCTGGGGTTATGGCCCCATTCTGTTCCAGGAAATAAGTGTCTTTTCAGACCTACTGTACTAATGAGATAGAGTTGTATGAGAACCCATTTTCTCAGCCAGTGGAAACAGCACTTTACCCTTGTTATAAAGCTCATTTATGGCCCAAGTGAGCTGGAAGAGAGTTTATATTCTCCTCTCTTGACGAAGCACTCTTCTTGAAAAGCTGGGTTCACTGCTTATGAGCAGCATAGGACTTAAATAGGACTTCCTCACATTTCACACTTTCTGGCTTCCTGAACCCTACAGGAATCTTTCTTGTCTGCGGCAGACACCACACACAGAACACAGTGCATGGACAGACACACACAATCCCACAGCTAGTGCTGTCCCCACGCTTTGGCATGGGACAAGTGACAGTCCCAGACAGCCCAGCACGTGGAACTTGCAAGATCCTGTGTGTCCCTCCGCAGGATCCCTCTGCAGGGGAACAGAGAGATGGGGGCTGGCGGGGACATGATTTGCAAATAAACGCCTCCCTGAATTTCAGTGACCCAAATATGTACCTAACCACTGGCATTTTACCAGGCATTGTATAATTAGTGAGGGAGAATAACTTTAGGTCTATTACCATGAAAATGGGAAGGGACTTTACTGCCTGGTAATTAAAATCTTATCCCTTTTGGTAGCATACGGAATCAAGAAACAGGCTTTTTTGCTTAGGGTATAGAATCAAATTGCACTAGCAGTAACTGTGTTTTATCTCTTGGTAATGCTCTAACTTTATAAAAGGCAGCAGTAATCAAAAGCCAGCACAGACTCATATCAAATATTTCAAAGATGCTAATATTTATTGACCTTCTTTTGTGTCTCTCTTTTTTTTTTTTCTAAGATGTTTTACTTATTTTAATGATCTGATGGTAAAATGGAGATGAAACTGTAAACGAAAATTACCCAGAGTTTCTCTTGAAGTTTGCTCAATGTGGCTACCAAAAAGATCTGTGTGTACCACGTGCATGTGGGTCAGAGTGAGTTTGGGGGATTCATTATTCCCAAGGTGGACAGATCAAAATATGAAAAAGAAAACTGCAAAAGGGAAGGGAAAATTACAACAACAGTGTTCCCAGAGCTGCGCCCAGTTTGAATCAGGAAACCACACCAGTAATATCCCATTCCAAAGGCCCCAACACCATGCAACAATTCCCACAGCGTTGAACGAGAAGGGGAAGGTCTGGCTGGGTTGGACCCACTGTTTGTCAACAAGGCTGAAACAGCCCCTGCACTTGGCCTTCCAGGATCCAAGTGTCATTCCATCTGTGCTTTTCAAGGCATGGAGTGCTGCCATTTAGTTGAGACCACCAACATAACAAGGACACAGAATTGTTGGAGTGAGTCTGGAGGAGGCCCAGAGATGTCCAGAGGAGTGGAGCACCTCTCCTGTGAAGACAGGCTGAGGGAACTGGCATTGTTCTGCCTGGAGAAGGCTCCAGGAAGACCTTCTAGCAGCCTTCCAGTACTGAAAGGGGGCCTGCAAAAGATCTGAAGCACTTTTGACAAGGGGCATGTAGTGACAGGAGGAATAGCTTTAAATGAGAATAAAGTAGATTTAGATAAAATGTTGGGAAGAAATACTTTACAGTGAGGGTGGTGAGACACTGGCACATGTTGCCAGGGCAGCTGGGATGTCCCATCCCTGGAAGTGTCAAGGCCAGGCTGGATGGGGTTTTGAGCAACCTGGACTAGTGGAATATATCCTGCCCATGCCAGAGGGGTTAGAACTAGTTGACCTTTAATGTCCCTTCCAACCCATTCTATGATTCCACAATTCCATGATAACAACAGTTCTTTGCAACCACCTAATTTAAACCTTCTCAAATGCATTTTTACTTTCATTAAGCAAAGCTTTTCACACTGATGGAAGGAGTCCAGAGCCTGCATTCATAAAGCTAAGTTATTGTTACCAATAAAAATAAATAGATGGCAATTACTAAGGAATTACATTTAGACCAAAACCGACTGAATTTATTACCCCTCTGAATATGTGCAGCATAATATGCAGCAAAACAGAACTTTAAGGAGAAGGGGTGGGCAAAGAAACTTCTCTTTCTCTTTAATGATGCAGCCAAGAGGCAGCCAAGCTCATACAATATCTGAAACCTGAAGCTGTAAGTGAAGAGGGCCTCTAGGTACAGCACTTGTGCAGATAACAGCAAGTGGTTCAGCAAGGGGTATAATGCAAAAAGAGCAGAGACAACTCTGCATTAAATGACAACACCAGGACGGGAGAAATCCTATTAGAGAGATGCCTTCTGTTAAACTTTATCCTCTACAACCAAAAGGTTTTAATCCAAATCCATTGATGCTCTTTCCACTGATGCACCCAAGCTCTGGCTACCAAGCCTTGCTTCAGGTCAGAGCCCTTTGCTTTGCCTGTGGAGTGTAATTCATGTGAAATACACTTGAAAAGTGGACAAGGTTATCAAGCCCAAAAGTACCTCCAAGGTTATATGTGTGCCTCCACTTCAGGAGGCAAAAATCAAGTTCCCTGTGTAAAAGCATGACTGCAGCTTTTATCAGCTTTTCTGCCTGTGGGCACTGTGCTGTAATGGGAATGTGAGGCAAGCAGAGGATGATCCCACACAGTACAGCCCAGACCATTCCCAGATTAACAATGCCAGCTTCCAACACACATTCTTTTAATACAATATCGCTAAAATAGAAACTACTTTTCTTAAAAGAGCATCTAAAAGCTGGGAAATTTTAAATGATAGTTCCCACAAGTTATGTCTGACTGTACTCTCAGAAAACCGCATCTAACTACTGTGGAAATATGAGGTACATTTTTCTCTAAAATGATAATAGTTTCCTGGTTAGGAAGTGGCAGTGCAATAGCTTACAAAAGATGTTCTGAAACAGCTTCCATATTATGTCCTTGGAAAATGAAGAACTGTCCAAAACCAAAATTTGCACAGATTGTCTTACATATGCTGACAGTCTCAAGAGTAGTGATCCTTGCTCCCACCCAACTCACCCAGGGATGCAGCCCTGGGGGAGACTGGTGTGCAGGGCTTTGGTTTATTTGTGAAATGCCTGGTGCTCAGCTTTCTCACCTCCTTAGTTCTGTTCATCCTTTCGCTTCCAGATATATTCAGCCAGAGATGGCCTCTGTCCTAGAAGCATCACTGAGGAGATGCAGCACTTGCCACACACACAGAGACTGATTGCTTGGTCCCCCTGTATCTAATATCCCTGCATGAAGTCCCAGAATTCTCTTGCCATTGTGCTGGCAGGCTGTTAAAGACCTCTCCCTTTAATTTAAAGGCTCACATTGATGGAGAACTCAGTCCCTTGGCAATCAGGCTGATTGCTCTCTCTCTTGAAAATCTACATTGTATTTCTACGTTGATACTCACTGACTTCAATTTCCAGTCACTGGGTATTACATCCTTTCCTATTAAGAAGCCCTCTAACACCTCTTCTCCCTGGCCAGTCATTTCATCAGGTTCTTTGTGACACACTAAATAGGCTGGCAGCTTTATTTAGGCACCACAATACAACGGGTCCCAGTCCTGACCCTGCTCCTCCTGCTCTGGAGTTCGTTAATTTCAGGATAATATCTGGCTCCCAATTTGTCAAAGACTAGAGCAAAAAGAGACATCACCACTGTTGCAATGGGAACAGAGTGGGATGGCCAGGAAGTCCCCCACTAGCCTTCTGGTGAAGATTCCAGGCTTTTCTGTTTTTTTTTTTTTTTTTGTTTGCTTGTTCGGGCTGGGTTTTTTTAAGAGAGAGAGAGACTCAGGTCTATTGTGAACACAGATCTATTTAGCTGATAGAGAGGCAGGTGAGAACTCTGGTTTCCATGAGGGCAACCTGCGAATGCTGCTGTAGGTGCTTGTGTAGTCCAGAACTCTCCCTCTAATCCCCAGGGAAGAACTACACTCCTCATCTTGCCACAGACAAGAAGAGTGCATTTGGGATCATCACTATTGTTCTTCTGACCACAATGCCACTGATATCCTGGGACCATTTTCTGATGTTGTGTATGAAGCCAAAGTCTTGAAGAAAGGCTTCCTGCAGGAAGCTCTGGAACTGGAAATTCATATACTGAATGGAAAGCCTGTATTTGGCTCACGCTGCCTAAATGCCAGCTTAACCAGCTCTCCCCAAAAGTGCGTCAAGACATCTCTATTTGTTCCTGAACTCATCAGCTTGAGGCTCTGTTCCCAGCACTCCCCATCATGCTGTGCTGGAGTGGGGTTTGGGGCCAGGGTCTGCAGCAGCAGGATCAGGATGTTCTTACAGGCATGACCAGCTTGCTAAGAACACCGTGTCCCCTTGTTACAATCTGCAGTGGTACAGCAGGCTCCAGATTTCTTTCCCTGTGGGCTTATCTGCATTCACTTTATCCACATTCAACCTCTCTGACGTTCCAAAAACTGTCAGAATGACCTCTTGACCAAGGTATGCTCCAATTCTTCCTCCAGCAGTGACATCCTCTCTGCCCCATGGAACCAACCTCTGACTTCTCTAAATCAGCGTGTTCCCTCATTCCAACTCACAGCTTCATTCAGATTCTCTCAGGGTTATTTTGCACCTGGGCTTTGTGCAGTCTGACCCTCTGTGTGCAAAACTCCCTGAATGCAAAACCTTCCCTGCTCCTGCTGCAGCAGCACAGCACACACCCTGCTCACTGAAGGACCAAAACACTTCAAAAGAGGGTGAGCTGGAGAGAGAGTGAGCTGGAGAGACTTCATATGAGGAGAAAGAGCAGGCAGGGCATGGGAAACATTCATCCTTCATGCTCAGAGCCCTGGTGCAGGCATTCTCCCAGACACAGCTGGTCCTGGCTTGGTTTCCCAGCTGAGTGTGGAGAAAGGTCTTTCCTCCTCGTTTTTCCAATGGTCAGACCACACGGACAGTACTTGCTGTTTGTCAGAGCATGGATCCCAGTGCCTAGTCAGTTCCCTTTTTCCAGGGACAGTCTACACCCAACAGGTTTATCATTCTTCCTAACTGGAGCCAGTGTTTGCCCAGTCTCTGTCTTTCCCTGTGTCCCTTTTTTTCCTTCTTTGGCCCTTGCTGGTGGCAGTGACCTGCAGCACCCCCTTCCCTGACTCAAGAGGGCAGGCTGTCATTATTCCAGCTGAAATGGGGAAGGCTTGGCTTCACTGGTTCTGGATGAGCTGAGTCAGAGGTCGGTGTTACTGCCATCTCCCAGCACACATTTACAGCCCCTGACACAGTCACACACACATTTATAGATGGCCTAGATACTGCCTGGGGGAAGGTTTTCATGCCTAATCCAATGTCAGTACAACCAGCAGTGGTTGTTGATGTGTCCATACCTTCTGCAACTGCTAATAACAGATCCCAGGCCTTTGGACAGATCTGCTTGTGACAGGACTGCCACACAAGACATCCCAGCAGTTTGACAGCTGGCTACTCACTTCCTAAAAGCTCCTCATTAGTAGATGGTGTTTATGCACAACAAAATGAAACAAGTCCAAATCAAATGAAAAGATGGTTTTGTCATACATATATGCAAGAGCCTTGCATGAACTCACCTTCAGAACTCTTTTGCTTATCCCATTTAAACTGATCTACAGATGACAGAAAATGAAAAAGAATCAAATAGGACCTGAGTTATGAGTTACAGGCCCTGTAAATCAAGAGAAAGCCCTCTTTTTTACTGACTCTGGTTTCTTGCAGGTCTGCAGAGTTTAGCAGTGTGGTCCCAGAGCTGGGATAGAGTTGGGCAGGCACATCAAGCTACTGGATATGATTTACCATTTGACATTAATTCCATCTAAGGGAAGCGCTAGGATGGAAACTGCATTTACATCAGCTGGAGTTCATGTTCAGCTCAGCTCTGAGTGCTTTTCTGAAAGATAAAGTTCCCATTCCACACCTGGGAGGCCAGAGGAGGAAAATTAACTCCTTTGCTTTGGAATGAATCCTGAAAATGTCACACCTTCTGTGCCAATCTCTGCCTCCTCCAAGGTCCTGTCCAAGGTCTCCTGGCCACTTTTATCAACCTCAAGAGGAATGCCTTTCCACAGTGCACAGGACACACAGTGTCCTGGAATCTCAGCCCAGCTCAGAGCAGAGGTGTAGCTTACAGGCTCTGAGTTCATCTCAACTCCACCTTTTACTTAGTACCCTGCTGGTTTACATAGAAGTACATATTCCCACAGGAAAGAAAAGATAAATGTTCCCACCTCTTCAGTGACACAGCTGCCTCCCTAAGTTTTCATACAAATGGTTCTTTGGCTTTCTGGATGATGCCTTCATACAAGTAAGCAGGCCTAGACAAGAGGGTGTGTATCCCAAGTTATTTGGTGTGAGTGGAAGTGTCCCAAGGCTGCCATTCCCCTCTCCCCTGGCTCATTAGCGTGCTCGCGTGATGATGCTGGGCTACCCAGCAAGAAGGAGGAGAAGAGCAACCTCCCTGAGTGTCCAGGGAATTTTTCTCACACCTCAGTGTTCACTTGAAATTCTCCCAGCTCCTTCCATCTCACACAGAAAATCTGCAGGGCCTCAGTCTCACTTTACCCCGCTGCATTACTCATCCTGGTGATGGGTCTTCCCAGGCAGCTTGTGACAAAGCAACTTTATTCTGTGGAGGAAAGCTCTTTCTGACTGAGAGAGCTGCTCACTGATCTCTGCTCAAACTCTAAACCTGACGTCCCACTGTCTCAGAGAGGTCAGCAGTCTGAAGAATCAGAAATCAAAGGGAAGACCTGATCACTGTGGCTGTTTGGGAGGTTGGACAGGGTCAGCTTCAAGGTGGTCTGTTCCCCTCCTGCATCTCTGCTCCAATTGCCAGCGATAACTCCTTACTTTTCAGCTTTCACCCTCAGGCACAGCCCAGAAAAGTCAATTTGAAGGACTGCAGGGCAACACCACTGACACACAGCTTCCCACTCTACCGGTCTTACACAGGGCGTACATCTTTGAGCCAGAGGAAGAACTCTGGTCATGGGCCCAGGGGGAACTGTTGGAGCTTGGCTGCACCTAGGACACATACTGCAAAATGAGGAACCTAAATGTGCTGGAAAACCAAGACAGCCCCGGAGGGAGATCAAAGTTAACACACAGCTTGACCCTTTTCCATACCCTGCACACAGCATGTGTTACAACAGCTCCCCTGACACACTGCAGCAGCCCTGTTTAATGGCAGCACAATCCAAAGCACTCTGACTTGCTCTGCCTATGTATTTCTCATGGAAAACAGAAAAATAAAATAAATCTAAGGTACCTGAAAGAGCTCATTTCACAGCAATATATTTTGACATTGCAAAAAAAAATCTTCTGCAAAAAAATCCCGAGCAGTGTCTCTAGCATGGCTAAATTAATTCTGCCAGTCTACAACAGCCAGCTGCACTTGTTCCTTCCAAGAAAAGTGCAGAAATCTCACAGGACCTCGAGACAAAGTGAAAAGACATCCCATTGTTCCCTGACCACCACTGCACAGCTCACACAGTGCTCTGAAGCAGGGAGGCTTAGTGGCATTTCTGGATCCTTTTATAAAACTTAAGCACAGCTCTTCCATCCTTGGTAACTACTTGGTTTTCTTCATAGCCACTGACAAAGCAGGGGCTGTTCATAAGTGCCCTCTCAGGTGGAGCTGTTTTTGAGAAGTCCCTTTTGTCTGCAGACAAGGGCTTTGAAGCTTTCACTTTGTGCCTATGATCAAAACCTTCCTCAGCCTTACAGCAGGGGTGGAAGGACAGGGATTCCAATCACTGAGAAACAGCCGTTATTGCAGTCACGGAAAAATCATTAAGCCCTGATTGATTCTTCACTTTTTTCTCTATAGAACCACATTTTTCAGCGATGGATTTCAGCAGATAACAATTATGTGGCTGTTCAGCCTCTGCCCAAACTACAGGGAGAAGCAGAATGGCTGGGAATGGAGGAGGGATTTCATTTGCTACCCTCAGCGTGGGCACCACATGTGCCTAAAGTAACAAGTCAAGCACAAAGTTCTGCTTGATTTAAATTTTATTTAGCACCTGACTTTCGCTCTCTATGGGACACCATTCTCCAACACCATCCTCATAGCCCAGGGAGCATTTTGCACATGCTGGTGTTGCCACTCATGTATGAAAGCACATCTCAGCCCTCCTTCAGCTGGTGGTTGTTCCTTGTGGATGTGAAGAGCCAGGGAAGAGCTGGCAGTGCTGGTGAAAGGGAGCACAGCCCAGCAGAAGCAGACTGGGGCTGTCAGATCCAAGTCTCTCCAGCAGTGAATCGCTGGGTACCTGCCAGGCAGAGGAGCTCCATGGAGTTGTGGAAGGGATTTTCAAACACAGCTAGAGAGCACAGATTTGTCTGCCCTCACACTGGGAGACCTGCAGCATGCACTTCATTGCAGGCAGAGGCCTGCACTGCTGTGCCAGTGTCTCACTGTGTCTTCCACTTGCTTTTTCATGGCTTGTGTTAGGACTGATCCTGAATACTGAAAACACAGCGTTCATCTGATCCTTGACTGCTGCCAGCTTGAGGCGATCTCTCACTGCTACCCCTACTTTGGCCACCTGGATGGGTTTTTAGCAGCTCTAACCCTCTGCCGCTTCCCTAAGGGTCACTTTCCAATGTGATAAGACCCATTTAATGAGGTTGGTCTCCAAAGAGGACCCCAGCCACCTGACTGAGCCAATACTTCCAGGCACCTGGGCTTTTCAGTTGGAGAGGGAAGGGTTGGGAGGTTTGTCCATGTCAAAATTAATAAAACAGCAACGAAGTAAAACATGGAGGGGTCTTCACATACATCACAGCACCCTGCAGTGCAATCCATAAGCCATCTCTGCACAGCAGCTGACAGTGCTGCTGGCAGATAAACTAAATAATGACACTGTTGTGCCCCCTACCCCTGCCTCAGCCAAGTTATTTCTTCTTCACGTCTCTCCTCTAGAAATGTATGGTAACCAGATTATCCTCAGGTCTTCCAGACTGCTTTCATATTGGATGGAAATTCAGAAGTTATTGCAGGGAGGATAAAAAAAAAAAGCAGATGCAACTACATGAGCCTCAATCCCCTTGAAACATCAGTTCCTTATGCAGTGGAGGCACAGCGGAGTGTGGGTGAGCTACTGAGCACCTGGCAGGAAAGGAAAGTAGAAAAATTCTCTGGTTGGAGGTCAACCCACTAATTTCTCCCATGCATCCCATTGTTTCTGAGTACATAGACACGTATTCCCAAGTGTGGCCACCACTGCTGACTGAATGCTCCTTCCCCTTGTACCTCACCAAACTTCTTCAGCCACACCCCTGCTCAGAAGGGTAGCAAGTATCCTGTGGCTTGTCCAGGTGGTTTTCCACTTACAGAAGCTGGGCTGGCAAGGTCTTCCTGCTGTAAGAAGGCAGAGGAGCAGCTGAGTCCTCAACTGAATTCTTTATCCTGGTTCTTCTTCCTTGAACTATCCTTTCTCTGCACCTCAATCTATTTTGCCCTTGCAAAGTGCAGATCTCCAGTATGGAAGAAGACATCAAATCCAGCTCTTTCACCTTCAAGGCTGTTGCCACTCTACCAAAATAACACATTTTCTCATGTACTTGTCTACCAAAAGCTGATTTGTGGTGATTTCCTTATTCCAGCTGAGTACCAGAAAAGAATCCTCTTGCTCAGAACCTTCATTAAAGCCACACCAACTAAATTAGCTGCCCTGGAGATCTGATGAAAGCCTGGAAGATGTTAAAAAGATTTAAAGGGGAAAAAACCCTACTACTGACAGTGGTAAATGTGTCTTAATTAAAACCTTGGAATGCACAATTCAAACACACTCCAGCCATCCTCCATCTCCCTTCAAAAGTTAATGAGATTAGTTTTTCTTACAGTCCCCCATGGATCCATGAATTACAAAAAGGGAGTCAGAACTGAAAATTAAATATTGTGGGTGCAGGGCTAGATGCTGATTGCATTTACAGGAGTATAACTCCAACAGGATCCCTTGCAGATCCTGGTGGAATTGTTCCAGGAAGCATGGTAGCAACTGCTCAGTTGTGCTGCGGGGACAAAGGTCTGGCCCTAAACAATTGAGGCAAAAAGTGATGATGAAGAAGTCCACCTCATGTTCCAAATGAAAATCAAGTATCAGGTACGGTGGCTTTTCTGCTTCTTCAGTCCAAAGGAGGATATAATTACATCCTTGAATTATGAATAAGAGAAGTTTGGTTGGGTTTTTTTATTTTAATCTGAAGAGTCCCCAGAGTTGCACTGTTGCCAAAGCCTCTTGTAACTCAGGCCAACAGTGAGAGAGAGAACACAACAACCCTGCAAATTCCCTTGCAGAAAACAGAGCAGACTTGGTATCCCAAGACTTGCAACAAACATCCCCTACTCAGACCAAAAAACCCAAACACAAGGGTTCTTCATGTGTGCAAGTCTTTCAGGATCTATATAATCCATCTTAATGCAGAAAGATCACAAGTTTGGTTTAGAGTGGGTCAGGGCTAGCTGTTTGCTTAAGGCAACTGCTCTGTTTACCCTGGGATAATCTGTGTGTCTTTCTGTGCCCACTTATTCTCATCCTCTCCCTGTTCAGGATGCCTGCTCACACACTGGGAAATTCAGTGAGTGAAATCTACTCCACAGTGTAGCCCACACGCCCTGTGCTGGTGTGGATGAGATCTACACATGTTTTCCAGGGAAAGGGGATGAAATTTCTATCAGTGACCCTCAGGGAGCTTCAATGATAAGAGTATCTGACTCATTTGCTGAGGTTGGATGTCACACAAAACATCATGCTGCTCTACCTCTGCAGATGGATTTGGGGCACAGAGCAGTATCCCAGGATGTGGCACCTGCTTGGAATGAGACCTCACAAAGGGACAACACTCACAGCCTCCAGCCATGGGTTTATACCACAGCAAAAAACTTCCCAAGGAAAAATAACAGGTATATGTACATTGTGGGCTTAGAGGAGTTTGGTATTATTTGTCTGTTACTGGGGGGAGGGGTTTGGGGGTTTTTTTGTGGGATTTTTGGTGTCATGTTCTTTGCAGTTTTTTACATAATACCACTTAGCACTATTAATACTACTGCTCATTAGTGAGCGCTCTGTTAATTCCTAGGAGAAAAGAACTGGAGAAACTTCCTCAACAAAATCATAAAAGGAGCACTAGAAAAAGGAAAAGTTGATATGGAAGAGCTGTAAATGATCAATTTTTATGGAAAGAAGGGGCAAGGGAAGAAGACAGGAAAAAATATGTCCTCTGAAGACACACACTGCTTTTTTGAAATCGCTGTCTGGCTTTATTGTAGAATCCGAGAATGGTTTGGGATGAAAGAGACTTTAAAGGTCACCCAGTTCTGACCCCCCTGCCATGGGCAGGGACACTTTCTACCAGAACAGGTTGCTCAAAGCCCCATCCAACCTGACCTTGAACACTTCCAGGGATGGTGCATTCACAATGTCCCTGGGCAACCTGTGCCAGTGCCTCACCACCCCCACAGTAAAGAATTGCTTCCTAATAGCTAATCTTAACCTGCCTTCTGTCAGCTTAAAGCCATTTCCTGTGGTTCTGTCACTACATGCCCCTTGTCAAAAATTCCTCTCCCAGCCCTCTTTTAGGCCCCCTTTATATAGTTGAAGGCTGCTATAGGGTACTTTAAACATTTTGCCAAAGTTCTCTGATTTTCTAAAGATGCCAGTAAAGGGGTTTTTTTGTTGTTTTGACCTCCAGAGAATATCTTGTTTGTATTTCTCCCCCGTGTCTAACTCAGTACATGAACAACCCTAAGCCCTTTTAAGTAGCTCATCAAGTGAGTTTTGGGGCCTTACAGGGTCCCAGCCACCTCTTTCTTGCATGTTAGAGGACCTGACTATAGGCTCAGAAAGACTCTACGCAGAGCCTGTCAGTGAGGTAGAAACTGTAGAGAACTGCTCTTCAGGAGAAACGGGGGAGCTGAAGGTACCTGATTGAGTCCCCACCTGTGTCCCAGCCACAGGACAGGCTACCATGTGAGCTCAAAAAAGAAATAAAGGGAGGGAGAGTAAGTAAAACCCCCTCAGTATAGTCCTTCTCATTCTGCCCCAATGCTTTCCACAGGCTTAAGAGTCTGATTCAGCAGCCTATGCAAGACTGATGATAAATGTGATGCACTATAGTTGCCCCATTCTTTCTCTGTGGGACATTTCAAAAGAGGGTTTATCTAAACTCCTCCTACGAAAAACATTAAGAATATTTTCCTCCAGCCCTTGGTACACCACCCACAGTGCCCTTCATTAGGACTTTACCTGAGGCAGTAAGATGTCTTTGTTCAAAAAGGAGCACGATTTGTTGCTGGGGCAAGTGAAGGGCAGCCATCACCTTCTTGCTCACCTGAAACGAACGCACAGAGTGAGGTCCACTCCTATCAGCCCTTCAGTGAGACAATGCTTCATTTCCCAGTCTCCTGAATCTGTCAGCTGGTTATTTCAGCTGCACCACAAAGTCTGGCAACTAAGCCCTTTCCCTAGCCTTTCAAGCTTCTCAGCATGGGCCAGCACTGCCTAGAGAGGATCTCTCTGGAAACCAAGGACTGACACTGGGAAATCCAACCACAGAGCAGAAAAGCTCTGCAAGCCACAGAGAGACAAAACACCCCTCTCCCCGTTTCTCTTCTTTCTGGATAGCACCTAGAGAAAACCTCATCTTCTCTAATGCAGCCCTTTCCTGTTGTCATAACACCTTTCATAAATGTACAGTGCAATGTTCTCCTCTACCACCAAACCCAAAATGTTCTCCCCACTGGCTTTGTTCCACACAGCCCCCTTGGGTAGGTACCCCTAAAACTTCCCTGTCTGCCTCACCCAAACCCCACATCTCCACATGAGGGGAAGCAGGACACTGGATCCATCATCTCTGTCAGGTCTCCACACGCAGATGCACATATGCACGTCAAGAGCCACATCCCCAGGGCTCATTGCCCACCTCTTAGGTATGAAGTTTTCCCATGATCCTTAAAGCACATGACTGTTACTCTCCTCACCCCCACACCCCTTTCCAGTGTTGCATCGCACGTATCTGTCCATGCTTCTGCACAATCCTTGAGGGTCAAAGCAAAAGTCCCTGTCTCATGCAAGGCTGGTGCTGCTATCACCAAGCCACAGCTTTGTGGCTGGGCTTCGAGGTATGTGGTCGTCAGCAGGAGACAAAGTCTGCATCAGAGCTGTGATGATTCAGGGGGTTTTAGGGTGGTTTTTTACTTCTCCACCAGCCAATAAGAGCACTCACAGAGGCACTTCTTCTCCAGCAGGAAGCAGGGCAGTTACTCCTCTGGCTGTCAGGCTCCTCTTCTGACGTGGTGGAGATGGCAGCGAACTTCGCCTGCAGCTTCACTGCACTTTGCTGTTTGGCACTCTGGAGCTTCATCGGGACTTCAGGTGGTAAGAATGGAAAATAATTGCTGTTTTCCTTGTGTTTTAGGTTCTGTGAGTGCTACTATGTAATGCTCTGGTAAATAACAGCCTTTCTCCGACGGCTGCCCACGCTGGCTCAGCACCGCAGGGTTCAGGCTGCAGCTGAAAACCTGACTGCTCTAAAGACTTTCTCCTCATGTAGTGAACCATGCTATCCAGAGATATCATTTAGGGGTTTTAAAGTAAATTTGTGGTTTTAACTCATTTGTCAGTGTTTAAACTCTGCATGACCTTGATTATTAAATCTAAAGACTGCGGGTAAAAATCTGACTGCTAAGTACAGATGGACACTTGAGTGCCGATTAGCTGACTTTTAATGAAGCATTACTGTGTTTCATTTCTTCCTTTGCTGAGCAAGGGAACTCTCTTGATTGCAGCTGGCCTTAAATCTTTAGAATGGGAGCTGCAGACAGGAGTGTTTTTCTCTGAAGGCTTTGGTTCTATTTCAGTATTACTTTGGTTCCCATACACAGAAAGAACTCAGGGATGGTGTTTGGTTAGCCAGTAGCTTTTTGTTTCTGCTGTGGTTTCCTTTGGGGGCTGCAGAAGCATGCAGGAACTCTGCCACATCTTAAATGTAAAGATAAAGCCTAGCCTTGCTAGAGGGAGGAAGTTTTGAAAGGAGGGAGTAATGGGGAGGAGGTTTCTGAAGCATCTGGCGGAAAAAAAATCAACCTGTCAGTTTCACTGCAGCCTGGGAGGGAGCATCCATGGGATTGCTCTCTCATATTGCAGGAACAAGGTCCCCAAAGTAATCCTCAAGAAGAAAAGCACGAGAGCCTCTTAATACAACATTCAGCTCATCTCTGCAAGAACAGCCCTTGTTCGCTTAATAACAGTGGTGGCCTGGTAACTGAGCAAGAAAAGAGTCTAACCCTACTATTGTCCAACAGAAGGAGCAGAAGGAGGGCCGGCTTTTTCATCTCTCTCTTCACATTTCCAAATCCAGGAGCAAGGATGGGCTCTGAATATGAATGCTCTGGTCCTAAGAATCGCTCACTAGAGCAGCAAGAGTTGTCTGCTCGGATCATGAGATCACACACTCAGGGCCTCTGAGTATTTTAGGTGTCTGGCCAAGTCTACTCCCGCCCAGGCCTGGATGTTTCAGGAATGCTGGTTTGCCTAGAGCCCTGCACTGCTATTTGACCCTCTGAGCCAAGTTTGGCTTGTGTCTGGAACAGGGCCATCACCTTACACAAACGCAAATTTTTAGGATGGCACTCAAGCCAAGCCAGGGATGAAACAGTCAGAAAAGGCTGCAGTGAGAAAATCAGAATTACAGGTACCTCACACCAGAGAGTCTCTGGGGTTTGGAAATACAGTACTGCAAACTATTGCAAACAGTAAAAGTTATTTCAGCCCAGTGTGTGTGCCATGCAGTGACCACCTCGAATGAGAATGGAAGCACACAAGGAAAACCAAATCCTAGCCTGAAGGAATCTGAGTCCCCAGAGGAAAATGGTGGGGTAAAGTTCTCCCACAAGGGCTCAGTAGATTTTGTACCCACTTTGCTCTGGTATGAGTAATTTTCAACACCAAGTTGCAACAGGTAAAAGAGGTAAAATGCCCAGTACCCCTTGGTGAAAGCTGGGGGGAAATACAATCTATAACCTATCACCTGCTTACAACACATGGTGTATTGAGTCAAGCTGCCTACAACACATGTCCAGCTCGCTCACCTCTCCAGGTGATGCATTTTGGAGGCCTGGCCATGTGTGACACTGCTGGATCTCCCAGGCACTGGAGTCAGGAACAAGGGCTCTTGGACTCTGACTCTTGGTTTGAGTAATACACGTTAACAGTTTTCTTCCCATAAACAGAGTGTGATTTCAGCCAGTCTCATTCACCCTGTGCCTATAAAAGACGTCACCATGACTCAAGAGGTGTTGAGGGCTCTCAAAAGCCACAAAAGTACACTGTGTTAAGATTGAAAGAGTCTGGTGTTATTATCCCCTTCTACAAAGAACAGTGATATCAACAACACCACCACTGCCACACCTGACTTTCCAACAGGCATGAGAGCAGATATTCAAGCAAGGTGCTGGGGAGCAGCAAGAAGAGCCCAAGGCAGCGCCCTGCTCTCAGCCTGGGAGAATGTCTCAGTTGCTAGGTGAGCTCAGGAAAAAGCTGGTCCCTACAGCTGCTGGGTTGGTATTGATGGCACAGGAAAAAGCATGGCATTTCTGAGGAAGAGTACAGTGGGCCTTGTGGGCAAACCAAGACCCTGCTCTGCCTCGAGCTTCCTTTCTGCCTGCAGACCGGTCCTGCACAGCCCACCTGAATCACCTGTGGATCCCAGTGCCTTAACCCCTGCGAAAAGTTTTACCCATGAGTTGAGCACTGTGTAAGATGTGCTTGCCTGAGAAATACCTTCAGTCCAAGGCTGAGTGGTCACAAGCTTCTGTGACTCTTGAATCCCACCCTTGCTGCAGTGGGAAAACACCATCCCATAGAGAATAGTCTTGGGACCTACAAGTGGATTCAGGACTGTTGGGTGAAAAAATACCACCAGATTGCCCAGCACTGGCTGCACACGCAGTGGCAACATAGATCAGAGGCATGGGACAGGAAAGCTCATCACCTCCACACCAGACACAAAGCCACCTGCAGAACATCTGCTCCTCTCCAACACATGGCCTGGGTCTCTCAGCTCCCACCTGCAAGAAAATACAGGGGTCACTAAGGTAGCTGAGGTATCAGCCAGGAAGAGAGATGGATTTGGACATCCTTGGGTGGGGAAGGGATGTGGAATCGAGTCTCTCCTTTGCAGGTCAAGGCATAAATCTCTGAGCATTGTTACCAGTGGGTGCAATTAACACCTGTGAGAAGGATGTGACAGTGTAAGTAGGATGTGCATAAGCATGTGAGATAAATTTTTGTCACCTTCCACGTTGATGATGGTACATCATTCTGGGTTGGTTTCTTTTTTTTTTTTTAAATAGACTCTGGATCACCAAGCTGCCCCTGTCTTCTACTTAAGTTTCTCAGTGCAAACTGGCTTTAGTACACAGCCTGTGCTCTGTGCAGCTGGCTGAGGGTGAGAGATCTATCTGTGAAAAAAGCTAGAGGTGATAAAAAGCTTGATTTTCACAGCACATTTAGTACAACCTCTGTGTGCACATTTGTGTGCACAAGCACACACAGGCTCATTGCGAGCACACACTCAGGGTCCCCTCCTGCACTGACAGGCCTCGGCATCAGCAGTGGCTGCATGGCACCTTCTGTGGGATCGGGGATGTTTTCTTTGATTTCAGAAGTGGGAAAACAGAGAGGAAGGAAAATGTAAAATGGGATGAAACAATGACATCAACTGAAAGCTTCGAGCTTCTTTTAAATGATTGAAAAATAAGCAGTGCATGGGGAAGGAACTAGAAAACCAAATAAAAATATACAGTAAATCATTCTCTGAAATGCTCTAATGTGAAAGGTCATGGGTTAACCCCCGCACACTCCCCAATTTCTATTTCCTACACATCTTGCTTTTCCACTCCATGACCTTGGTAATCGTAGAATTGTTTGGGTTAGAAGGGACCTTAAAGACCATCTACTTCCAACCCCCTGCCACAGACAGGGACACCTTCCATTAGACCAGGTTGCTCACAGCCCCATCCAGCCTGGACTTGAATATTTCCAGGGATGCAACATGTACCAGCATCTTATCACCCTTTCAGTGAAGAATTTCTTCCTAATATCTAAATCCTTCTAACATAAAAACCTCAAGATGCCATCAAAGGTTTAAGGGTGGGGTGTGGGGGAAAGACTTGTATCTGTAAGATAAGATATGCAAATTAAGAGCAGCAGGACTCTCGAGCCAGTGTTTGATATGTTATCAAAACTATAGTGTACTCTGAGCAACATGATCTATCTTCATAAGCAGAGCCAGAGTTGGTCCTTCTATAAACTGGGAGTCGTACAAGAGACATTTAAATAATATTTGTGATACTCTGGCTTCTTCCAAGTCATTTTGAGCTCTGCTTTCACTTCTGGCAGCATCTGTTTATGTCACTTCATTTCCTAGGACCGTTTCACCATTTCAAAACATACAAAGGAAAATTGCTTTGCAACGGATGTGAGCAGAGACCTGAAGCACAAATGCATTGGACAAATAGGAAGGTTTAGCACTGGTTCAGACGGCTGAAGCTCCCACCCTTTCAGGCCCCTGATGTGTTTTACACTGATGTTTTGTGTTGTTTCAGTTACAAATGTACCACCACCCCACCCAACCATAAGACCTGGCTTCCCTGTCCCAGTGAACACCAACAACCCCGGGGTCCGCAAGGCTGCTCGCTTTGGGGTCTACAGATACAACAACAGCTCCAATGACCTCTTTCTGTTTAAGGAATCACAGATAAAGAAAGCCATGGTACAGGTAAGAGCAGCTGACTCCTGATGATCCTCCAAAACATCTTCTAATTGACCTTCCTATGGCACATCCAAGACCCAACAGCCCTGATCTTCCTCAGGACTGCTACACCTGTCCCCTATAGCACTGCTCCACAGGAGGGCTCTGTGTAGGTGACACACAGTTCTTGGGTGTAGCACTTGATCCCTAGACAGAGTTTTGGCATCTCTTTCCCCTGCCCTCACTTTAAAGGAGGAAACTGCTTTCTCTAGATTGTCAGAGGGCTGAAGTACATGCTTCACGTGGAAATCAAACGCACCGTGTGTGAGAAGAGGGATCACTCCAGCCTGGACAGCTGTCAATTTCAGAGGAAAAAAACCCTGCAACTGGTATGTGTTCGACTCCTTTGGGGTGCCCAGGAACTGCAGGGAATTCTTGGCCATCTCTAGCTGCACAATCACTTTCAGACCAGCTCTTCCATGTCTTCATATGTGTACAGGCCTCTCCTCTGCAGAGCCAGCTGGGGTGAGGCTGGGTTATCACCTTTCATGCATCCAGGGCCAGCTCCTGTCTGCAAGGAGTTGAAGCAGATACATCCACCTGGCCCATACTCCTGGGTGACTCAGGACAGTGTGCAGAAATAGAGTAGTGCTAAATAGAGATTTCCTGGGTGGGGGATATCCTTACACAGGCTCTCCCACAAGACAGGATTACTTGGCAAACAGTATTTTTCCTAGGATAAAGTGGGCAGACAAAAGGATGCTGTTCTCCCCTGTCCCATCACAGCCTGCAATGCTGAGAACAATCAGCAGACACCTGAACTTTCTCACCAATTCCCTTTTATTCACAGACGCTGAGATGCTATTTTGAGGTCTGGATAACACCGTGGACACAAAAAGTACATATCCTTGTTGCCCACTGTCACCAAGACCTTGCTCCATAAGAGCCTGACTTACAGGGGATCTCCCACCCGGAGTTTTTCCTTGCCTGGACTACTGAGGTCAATATTGAAGTGGAGAACAGCTGTACAGAACTGTCACAGAGCTTTTCTCTCAAAGCAAATGGTTGATTTTTCCTTGAGAAAGACACACAAAAGACAAGGCCTGCCTTGACTGAATGTCTTGCTATCCAGTTGTGTATCTGTTTGTCCAAAACTAAACTGCACATGAACACGTGTTGTCATTCATTCACCATCCACACTCTGGCTGAACTTCCAAGCACTCCCAGGAAGCTCTGTTGCACTTGTTTTGTGATGAACCTTCACAGAGCCATGATGGAAACAAGTCTAAACCACAGCATGTGTGACTACAACACTGAGGAAAGCTTTACAACAGTGGGATAGTTTGCCTGGGGATACACACACACACAAAAATTTTAAGATTCTCCAGTGCCAGGGAAATGGTTAGACACCTCTGTCAGGAATGCAAGAGGGAGAGCTGTTCTTTTATTTTCAGGCAGAGGTATGGATAAGGCCATCTTGAAACACAGACAGCCCAGAACTGACAGAGTCTAACTAGTGCTTCCACTTTAATCAAAAGCTAAGCTACACTGTGAAAGGGCATGGCTGCAAAGGCCAAGGCAAATAAATCTAATCATACTCCCACAGAATAATTCTGCTGAGGATAAACAGCATGGTTCCATTCAGGTTAATATACAACATTTATTCTCTGGCAGACTACATCTTATATTCAGGTTCAGTACAATGATGGTCTTCTCTAGGTGGGCATCTACCATTCCTTCAAGTCTTCAGTCTTCATCCATGGGCCAGTTATTGCTTACAGTGGACTAAGGTCCTTATTAGGAAGGATTTGGGTAGCTGCTCCCTTAAAACAGCCATAAAGTCTGAGCCCATGATCAGTCATACACAGACCAGCACTTCTGAACGGGCAGGGCCCTGATCTAAGCCACAAAGAACACATTTTTTTCCACAAACACTCCTTTTCTTCCAAGAGTTGTTGCCTTTCTGCAGCAATATTGCAACTCCTATTAGCAGTAACACCCCCACTTTCAGCCCTTATAACCATTTGGTCAAGAAAGGCCAGTGAAGGGCTCTAAGCCAAGGTCTGGGGATCTTATGGTATTAATAGTACAGCTGAGGTACCTGCTCCAAGTAATCCCAAAGCTGGGCAAGTCTCAAGTTCTGCTTCAGAAACACCAGTTGCGAAGAATAGGTGGCCCAGCAGCAGCTTAAATTCAGCATCCAGTGCTGGAGAGGCAGCTGTGCTGCATCTTATCTCTGAGAACAGCAGTGCCTTCGCTGGGGAAAAAAAAAAAAAAGCAGTGCTCAAAAGAAAGCTCCAGAAGGGCCACAAGAGGATGTAATGTGATGCTACATTCACCCATCACACAAGCCACCATCAACAGCCTGGTGCCAAAGACAAGGAGAAATAAAGTCAGCTATGGTGGCTTGGGGTGTCCACAAAGCCAAGCCACAGCTAAGTTTGCAGGAGAGCAAGAGAACCCAGGAAGTGCTGCTCTTTGTATCTCAGAGGGGTTAGGAATGGTCTCAATCCCTCTTCTCCTTCAGTTGCATGCTTCATACAATGCCAAGAGCTTCCAATCAGGCTGTCAGCTCTAGACAGTCCAGCCCAGAACAAGGCTGGGCACATCCATGTTCCTTCCTTCAGCCAGCAGGACAGCCTGGTGTTCAGGAACAGATGTCATTTGCCTCTCACATGCCACAGTGGGGGTGAGCAGGCAGCACGCTGTCACTTCAGGTCTGTGCAGAGATGCATGCAGGCAGTGAGCATGTCACACAACAGTGTCCCCTGTGTGACTCTCCAAGCCCCTGGCACATAGTGCTTCATCTCAGTCTCCTCAGCAAGTCAATTCTCCATTTGTCAGAGCAACAGAAGTTAAAGTCAGGTGAACTTGACACCATGCAGGCTGACAAATCCAACAGGACTTTGCTGTTCTCCCAAGGAAAATGCAGCAAGACTGTTCAGACCTCTCTATCCAAACAGACAAACACCTGCTGAGAAAGACAGATCAGCCTTATGTTCAAAGCTGCATCCATGTGTTCCCTGTGACACATAATTCCAGTGTGCCTTCCACCAAGAAAGGCACACTGGAAGTGTAGCATCCATCATCCCCTCAGCTATGGTAACAGAGCTTTCATGAGCACCAGACAAAGGAGCAGAGCTAAAGTCAGCTGAGCTCTTTGTATCACTCCAGAGCACTTCACTCAGGAAGGATTTGGGTAATTAAAGAGGAGGACACTGCTAGCAGTGACCTAAAGAACTGCAGCTAAGTACCATTTAATCACAATGACATGCAGCAGTCAAAAAGCCAATGTCTCTGCCCTCGGCATCCTGGCTACAATTTACACCACCTTGCTGGGGCTCTGACATCTATTTCAGGTTACAACGGCAATTCAAAAATATTTTTAGTAAAGATTTAGGGCATAAGGTGAGAAGGAAAACTTGTTTCTGCCAGCCCTGTATGTTAAAGAAAAAAAGGAACAATCCCAGCAGTGACATTAAGAGCTTGTGGGACAACCATAGCCTGAGTTTTACCAGAGCTTCAAAGTGGCCAGTGATCCTCAAATGGAGATCTGAATTTGCTCAAAAGCTCTGCTCTGCAAATATTTCCTCTCATACACCCACTTTTTAAATTGCACAGGAAACGAACTGCCTGCCATCAAAATGTAAAGCATTGCTGACTGACAGACTTCCCACTTTGCATTCTCTTGACATCAGCAGCTCCACATGAAGGAGCTGGAAGTTCTGCCTGTACCAGATGCACCCAATTTCACAACCTGACTGACTTTCAGAGCCCACTGACAGCTGGGGGAGTCACAGCTGCACTGGAACCAACACAAGGTTTAGCTGGCAGCAGACAGATAAGGAGACACGACAGCTGCTAAATGAGGAAAAAGCCTTGCACACATAGCTAACTACAACAACAACTTACTGCTAAATTCTTCGGTCCCTACCTCAAACAAATTAGCAAAAATCAGCTGCCCCCTTGTGCTCACTCTTCTGCAGCACTGTTTTTAAGCAGGCTAGATGAGACGGCCCAAGCGTCAGCATCATCAGATCCCTGTTGTGATCAATGAGCAGACAGACCCAGAAGCTTAAGAGGTCATTATCACACCTGCAAAGTTTTTACTGGCACAAAGCAGACACAAATTTAAAGTAATCAGATTTATGCCAAGGCTTTGCAATCACTTTCATCAGCTGTTCAGTCTCAGAAACCAACCTTTGCATAGAAGTGTCAGGGGCACACACGAGTTATGTTCCAGCAGCTCTAGTACAGAAGTTTGCTCCAGAAAAGAAACAGGGCAGTTAACTGTGGAGCAACATTTTAAATAGCTTCAGCAAAATCTCGATACTTGTGCCCTGCAGAAACATCTATTCCACCAACAAAGCAAAACAAAACACATTTTTAAAATGCACAGCTGTGGTGTACTCCAGCTCGGTTCCTTTCCTTGGATAGTTTTACTGCAGGGCTTTACATTACATCAAAAATTTCTCCAAGCCTTTCAGGAGATAGGGCAACATTCTCTCATATGCCATGTCTGTCCCAAAAGAAGCTTGGGTAAGACACAGGAAGCAGCCTCAGGCTTCTCTGGGAGTTATGCAGAGAGGACTTCCTCCCTTCTTAGGGAACCACAGCCCCTTTCTTCTACCACGAAAAGCCAATCATGCTCTGACAAGACCTTTGGATACCTCTGTAAATCCTCCTGCATCCAGTAAGACTTCTCACACTAGAGAAGAGTCTCAGAGATGCAGAGGTGTTATGTTCCTGCACTCATATCAAGAGAGAAGACTGGCTGTTTTCTTCCAAGCCTGTCTTGTTCCAGGTTTCTCCTTGCTCAAGGCAGGTGTGTCACCATCCATCTGAAATCAACACACCATTGACTCAGCCTCTGTGGAACGAGCCTGTAAAACCGGTCTTCACAGGAGCATCAAGAGGAGTTTATGCCAGTTTGTTTATTCCACAGGCATTTTAGTGCTGCTGCTTTACTCCTGCATTTGAGAGCCCACCAAGGATTAGAAATCTCTTTAGAAAAAAATTGTTTCTAGAAAAATACTGTTCTTAAGCACCCCTTATGCTGCATAATGAGACCTGTGTGTCAGCCAACCTGTTTAATCTGGGTTTTACTACAGTCCCCCCCACTTCTGCATATCATGGATGGATTATCAGGATCCAGCAGAACACCAGAATGGGAGCCAGCTAAAATGAAGTGTTAAGGTTCTTGTGAGAAATGGAACACCAATGGCCTGGTTAAGCAGCCTGTCACCATGCAAGGATTGTTGCTTAGCATTGTGCCATGCACCACAGTTGGGATTTACAGACTTCAGAGGTCTTTAATCTCTCAAACTGAATAAATCCTGTCTGTCCAGCCTGTAGAAATAGAGGGAGTTTATGGGGTACAAGTCCAGTCACTCTGCAGTACCCTTAAAAAAAATTAACTGAGAACTGCACTCTGTCCAAAGGTTACTTGGTGAAATACTTTGGCAAATAAATCACTAGTGATAACTGTGTACCAAGAGGTAAAGCTGTGTTTGCCACAAGGCTGCCAAAGCATCAGGGTGAAAGAATCACCACAGCAGATCTGCTTTTTCAACCCCAATTTAAGATCCCATCAAGTTCATCTTTTATATCCCACCAGAAGAGGACAAATAGTTGCAAGGGCTGGCAGAGCAGTGTTAACCAGCTGGTGCTGAAGCAGCCTGCCCTGGACTGGGTTTTCCCAAAACCAGCAGCCCCTGGCCTGTACAGGAACAAATCAGCCTGATCCAGCAGCCATCAGCTACTTGCCACAGGACTGCTGCAGCCTGGCAGTAACACAGAACAAGGTGACAGAAGCACTGACAGGGAAGAGTCATTTTCATTTGCATAGCCCTCCATTAATAGAAGAGCAGAAGGCCACTGAAATCAGGTGACATTTTTAGCATCACCTTCCCCTTTTCTGGTGCTTTTCGTTACATATTTATAGCAAATCTCTTTCCTTTCCAAAGGTGAGGAAATGGAGCAGTAGTGTAAGTTAAGTTTAGGTTGGATTGTCACCCAGTGGCAGAAGATGAGAGAGCAGCAAAAGCTTCAATTCCAAAGTATCAATGCACTAAATCACACAGCAATTGAAGCAACCCCTTTAGCTCTTCAAGATGCAAAACCTCTTACTTAAAATCATTGTATGCTTTGGGTTGGAAAGGACCTTAAAGATCATCAGGGACACTTCCCATGAGACCAGGTTGCTCAAAGCCCCATCCAGCCTGGCCTTGAATGCTTCCAAGGGTGGGGCATCCACAACTTCTCTGAGTAACATGTTCCAGTCTCTCTGCTCCATGATCCTGCCAGGCTGTAATTCCCCAGGTCTTCCTTTTTCCCCCTTTATTTTTAAATTGAGGTTATTTTTCCCCTTTTCTAGATGGTGGGAACTTAACTGGACTGCCATGACTCCTCAAATATGATGGAGAGTGACTTAGCCCCTTCATCCATCAGTTCCCTCAGGACCCCTGGATGCATTTAAACAGGTCCTGTGCACCTTCATGTTCTTCAGATGATCTAAAACCTGATCTCCTACAGTGGGTGATTCTTCAGTCTCCCAGTCCCTGCCTTTCCCTTCTGCAACTCGGGCAGTGTGGCTGGAGCACTTCCTGGTGGAGAAGGGGACAAAAAAGTAACTGAGTACCTCAGCCTTTGCCATGTCTCAGTTAATCAGGTCTCCCCTTTCCTTCCAGAGAGGGTCCTCATTTTTCCTAGTGTTCCTTTCATCACCCACATACCCACAGAAGCTTTTCTTCTTGTCCTTGATGTCCCTGGCCATGTTAAATTCTCTCAGGGCTTTATCTCCTCTAACCTGATCCCTGGCTGCTTTGACAACCTCTCTGTATTCCTGCTAGGCTACAGCCCCTGCTTCCACCCTCTGTAGGCTTCCTTTTAGTGTTTGAGCTTTCCTAGGGGCTCCTTGTTCATCCACACAGGCTTCCTGGCATTTTTGCCCAACTTCCTCTCTGTTGGTGAGCACCAGGTCCACCACAGCCCTTCTCCTCCTTGGCTCCTCTATGAAGCTGATTTGTTGTCTGGAATTCCTTTGTGCTGCCAGCCATTCCAGACACAACATGTAACAGCACAGGCTTTCCTTCGCAATAGCTGACAGAAAAGCACTCTCTGCATTTACCAAGCAGAGTATCTGTTAACAGAGGAAGTCCCTGGAGATGCCAGAAAGCATCCATGAGTTACTACTGCATTCCAAAATCCTCCACCTAAGCCTTCCTCATCCACCAACAGTATATTTTACAGGGGCCTTTTGAGTCCACATCCATCTTCAGACACCAGTCTTCCCCACAATCTTAACCATTTCTTCATAAAGAACATGTTGAAGAGGATTCCTGCAGCTAGCCCGCTTCTCCCAGGCACAGTCACATAGACAAGGAACAGGAGACTTTCAGGACCTGGTAAACATGAAGGAAATACTACAAACAACCCTTTTAAAACCCACTGGAACTAGTCCTTAATAACACCAAAAATGCAACTTTCATTCATCATCTGACCTCAAAGCTATAAAGAAACACAGGAGTCCACAGGTTGGTCAAACGATCCAGTTTGATCCTGCATGTTGATTAACAGTTAATTGCAATGTCTGATGTGACTTACACAGGTTGAGACTGAAGAAACCCAATGGCATTACTAGATTCCTAGGCATGTCCTGGATGTTGCTGCCTCTACCACAGCACCATGGTATGACATTAGAACATGCACTGTAATCACTCCTGGACAGGAGGCACTAAAACAGAAATAAACACATGCAAGCCACCCTCTTCCACCCAAATCATACACAATTATATTCCATCCATCACAAATCCTTCCAGTGTAAGAGGACACAGAGTTGCATTAAAGGTGACATGATGGTGTCTGTTTAAGATGACTCCAAACAAGGCTGGGCACAGGAAAATCGATGGATTTCCTTGGAGGAACAAAGAACTGAATGAAGATGCCTCACCATAGTCCTTAGATATGAACAGTAATGCAGGCCAACTCCAGAGCATGAGCAGTCAGCCAAGACAGAGGACAGGTACAGCAAGCTGTACGTTTTCCTATGGCCACAGTGCTACTGCACCTTAACAGACTGTCTGTCACTTTTTGTCCTTGGTCACACCCTGCCTCGAGCACATGCTTCCTTTGCGCCTCTGGAGTAGTACAGGACAGCAGGACTTCATCATGGATGGGCAGTTAAACATGCTGGAGATCAAGTCTGCAAATATAGGGAGAGCGGAAGGATCCCAGGTAAAGGTGTCCATTGTGTTCATGTGCCTCACTGACATAAGCCACTGTCACTCCGTTGGGATCATGGAAGCTTCTTTTGTAGGATCCTGTCTCACTGAGTTCAACAACAAGGCTATATTTGGGTACAAACTTTGCCACAGTTTCCTGACTCAGCAACTGAAAGAGAAGAAAAAAAAGAAAATTAACAAGAGGTTTTGTTCTCCACAATCAGATCTCAGACATTTATACAGGCAAAGACCACTCCACGCTCCTCAGAAGCAGCAGCTAAGAGCATAAGGACACATTTTGAGTAAACACCATTACACAGGGTTAACACATTAATATCTGAAAAGCCAACTTTAGAAGAAACAAACAGATCAGCAGAAGCTCACTGTACTCCAGAGGCAGGCTGAAAGGTTGCCCACGCAAGAGACAGCAGCTTGTTCTGGTGCAGCTGATACCAAGCTCCCCACAGCATCACTCAGAGCTCCTGCACTGCACCAGGAGAGACAGGAACAGCACAGAGCTTGTTCAGCTGCAATGGAATCCTAAGCACTGCTTGCTGATTTTTATTTTTTCGAGGACAGGAGTATTTCCAAGTCTTTGCATTGTTTGAAAAGCACCATGCTGTTTCTCTAGCCCTTAAAAAAATACATTATCCTTGCTCATCCTAAAGCAGGGTGACACAACAACAGGCATAGTGAACCAGAACAAAATGTCACCTAACACCATCCACAACGTACACTCTGTCTCCTAGGGTGCCTAGGGCAGGCATGGGAACAGCTCATACTTCCCAAATGCTCTTCAGACACCTGGCAATAAGCAGTTTAGGCACTTCAGGTGAAGTCTTCACATATCCAAATGTAGATCCTGTGTTGCTGCATGGTTAGAGATAGGCTCTTTTTCTTTCCTAAGATCAAGATGGAAGGCAACTTAAGAGATGTGCACCTGCTACTCAAAGAAGCAAACGCTAAATTTTACTGCCTATGAATACATAAGGATTATTCTACCAGGGGAAAGCAACAACAGTTTTAACCACAGCCCCTAATGTTTTTTTAAATCTTCCTGTGAAGAGGAAGAAACAGGACAAACAAATATTTATCACTTCCATTCCTATACTGAAGGTGGTTTTTTTTAAAAAAACCTTTTTAATATTATAATTTTTTTACCTTAAATATCATCCTTTTAATCCATGGTTTTTCAGATAAGAAGTCCAACAAAGAAAATCCAGGATTGGGTCGCACAGCTGCCATAGCTACCCAATATCCTCCAGAGCTGCTTAACCTGATATTGTCTGGAAGACCAGGCATATTCTCAACAAACATATCTGCTCCACCTTTCATCAGCCCAGACACATAATACCTGAAAGTTATAGATAATAGATTAGAACATCTTAACTCAAGCAGTTTAAATAATAAATGAGAGTTCCAAAATTTAAAAAAAAAATTTTTCCCCATTATTTTTGGTACAGGGAAATACAGCACTGCCACACTTCTCCCCAGGAAAAAAGTGAGCTTGCTTCACTGTGCTTAAGGAGCCCATGATGGAAAGATTATGCAGCCCAGATGTTAACAGTGTAATAAAAAAATTAAGTATTGAAGAAGGTCACCTTGTCATTTATAACTAGGCATAAATAAAGTGTAAGGTTTCTTCAGCCACTCCACTTGTTTATTTAAACAATCCCTACACAGACTGGTAATGGTTTCCAAGTCATACTTGCCTTCTGATTCTAGCCATGGTTGTCTCCTGCACCAGGACAAAGTCTTCCGCAGGAGAGAGCTGCACACCATTGGGAAACCTCAGCCCCACCATTAAGACTTTCACTTCTTTTGTCACTGTGTCATATTCAAGGAGGCTAAAAAGAAACCATTTTTGAGTGAAGATGAAAATTTATGCATCTGTGTTTTGTTCTTCAGGCATTCCATCTTTTCTCACACACACCTCACTTGAGTTAAGAAGGCAGAATAGCGAGGAAGCATTTGTTTATGAACACAAGAGAAATAAGAGAATAAGGCACTTGAGACTGGCAGCATTCAGGAAGGATTTGGGCTGAAGGTAATGCTAACACCTTCACTTTTAAAACAAATGTCCCATGCCACTCCTCTTGAAGGAAAAAGGGGAATCTCATTTATTTGGCTGCAAGATCTCATTAGCAACACCCACACATTCCCTCACCCTCTCCTGGGCAGTGCAATGTTTGCAGAGGTGGGTTTATAAAGAGAAAACATGTGAAGAGCAAGGAAGTGGTGAAGTCCACTCCTACAAGTGAGCTTACAGCAAGTTAAATGCCTTGGGGAGGAGATACTTGCCGCCCATCATCTGTGCCTTCCATAACCAGGAACAAGTAGTCTCGTCTTTGCCATTTACTGCTGGAGTCAGTGAAGTAGATTTTCCTCCCATCCCTGGTCACTGTAAGATCATTTACAAAAGACAACTTCTGGCCTTCTATCAGTGTTTTGGTTGACACAAGCGTTTTCGTTTCACCTGGTTACAAACAGAAGAAAAGAAAAGACACACAGTGTAACCACACCAAAATGCATCTCTCTTCACTTTGTGTAGATTTGGGTTACAGGGAAGGGGAGAGCTTTTCACTACCACAGTGAGATCAAGGCAGAAGCAAAAGTACAGCAAGCATGACAAAAAGTTTTATGTAACAATCTTTTTCCTTTCCTTTTATGAAAACCAAAACAGCTACAACAGAGCTCTATTCATGGACCCTGGGGTACCAATTTTAACAACAAAAATCAAGTAATGCCAGAAGATAAGTCACTGGTAGCTCTGATCCAGGCAGTCAGATACAGAGAGGAAGTGATTGCTACAGGAAAATAAATATCAAGTTCTTGCATGAGTCATTTCATCCAGACAGCTCCAAATCACTTTACAAAGAAGACAGGCATTGTTTTGCCTGCAGCATCTGGCAAAACTGCAAATGAAGCCCAGATTTGTCAGTGGAAGAGAACTTCTGTGCAGAAAAGTCATACCTGTATTAGGATCAACTTCGTAGAGTCCATAATAAGCATCTGCCACAAACAGGGTGTTATTTGGCCCCACGCGCATGCCAAGGGGTCTTCCACACGTTGGCTCATCCTCACGGCCTCCTTTGGAAACAATTTTAAAATGGTTTTGCAAACAGAAATTCACACAAGGCATTCAGGGTACCTACACAGGTGTGTTGGGTCTGGCTGAGATGAAGATGCTTTGCACAGGCAGCTAGAAAGGTGTTTTGGCTACTGCTGAGCAGGACTGGCACAGCATCAGTGCTCTCTCCAGCATTCCCCGCTCCAGCAGGCTGGGGGTAGGCAAGATCCTGGGAGGGGACACAGCCAGGACAGCTGGCCCAAAATGACCAAAGGGACATTCTATACCATATGGTGTCAGCTGAGATATGAAAGCTAAGAAAAACGAGGAGAAAGGGGAAGCATTCATTATTTAAAACATTTGTCTTCCAAAACAAACTCTACACGTGCTGCAGCCCTGCTTCCTGCAAAGCAGTCAGATATCATTGGCTGATGGGAAGCAGAGAATAAAATATTTGAGGATTTTTCTTTTTCCTTTGCTTGGACATGTGACCTTTGCTTCAAACTGTGGTTTATAAAAACTCTATGACATGTATGTGGCACATACATTCATTAAAGAGATGATTCTTAGTTTACTAGGTGGGACTGAAGCAGATATCCCCACGCCGTGTTTTCACCAGTCATAATCACAGAATCTGTCAGGCTAGTAACTAACAGCTGCCGAGGATGGGGTAAATACCAGAAAAGTGCATTTAACAAGATGCTTCTTCTCAGAAAGAATCAGTTTTACTGCAGGTTTGGGGGGGGGGGGGGTGATTTGGGTTTTTTTAAATTAAACTAATTTTTAATTTAGAAGAACCTTTCTTTTTCTGGAAAGGTCCAACAGTGAAACAGCTACTTTCTGAAGACAGACTCTGAAGACTCCCATATGAGGAGGAAGGGGAATTCTGCAAACCCGAAGAATTTAGATAAATTCAAGGAAATATTTGAGTCCTGAAGAGCTAAGAACTTCAGAACATCAGCAGTTTGAAAAGTTACCAAGAGAAATTTTTGGAGAAGGCAGATGGCTACAGCCTTTCCACTTCCCAAATCAAGGAGCACAAAAGTCCAGGTTCCCCATTACCACTCTGGCCCCAAAGAAACAGGGCAGCACAACCTTCCCACCTCTCCCAAGCTGTTCAAGTCCAATGGAAATAAGCACAGCAAAGGTGATTTTTCACACCCACCCCCATCCACATTCATGCCTAAATCCAGCTTCCCATCAGCTGTCCTACCAAGGCTGTTCTACCTGTCAGGCAGCCAAGAGAGTGCTGCCAAATCAGTCCAGAGTCCAATCACGTGAGCATCCACATAAAATTACATGGATAAAATGATGAACATGTCAATGAGAGCTAATAGGGACAGCAACAGTTGCTGACCTTAACTTCTAACTGGCAATCAGCACAGGGCTGCAGAACCTCAGATGAGCTTCTGTATCATTACCACAAACAAAACTCCCATCAGTCCCAACAAACACCAGCCAGGCTTCTCACACTGCCCAGGCACTGCTGAGATGGCCAGCATTAAGCTTCCCATAGAGATGGTTCTGTAATAAACAAGCTGCTACCAGTTTTCCTCATTCAGTTCCAAAACTCTCATTAAATGAAGCAAATAATTTGTTCAGAAAGAGGTGTGGAATTCCACAAGAAATAACTGCAATTTAGCAGTGAGAAAACAAAAATACCATCCCCAATGCAGGATCTCTGCTAAAGCAAGTGCAGCCACAACTCCCACTGTACTTACAAACAGACGAAGGGAAATAGGTACAACAAAATGCAAGGCAGAAATCTGTAGATGGGGAAGGGGATATTTATTTTTAAAAATCTCTAAGTAAGTTGTTGTCCTTCTGTCCTAGGTAACACAAAGACTGTGTATTGTATTCCGAATCTTCCCTCCACCCCCCTGCCCAAGATAACCACTGTCCCTTTAGAACCCAGGGGTTGGAAGCAGAACTGAGGTGTTTCACCCTGAGCTCACAGAGGCAGGTGGCCTGAGGTCCCTTTACAATAGAGAGGGAACAGGCACATGGAGCTCCTCTGTTCTCCCCAGGACTTCAGTGCAGAGGCTGCAGCTTTTTTTGGCCAGGCTGCCAAGAAAGTTGCCTGTGGCAGGTTCTCTGAGTCGAGGCAGTGCGAGGCAGCTTGGCAGGTTTGTTTATCTCTGGGCTTTGCAGAATTCCACAACAGCTTTTTGGCCGCTGTTGCCAGGGACAGCCCCGTCTCTGATCCGGGGAGGATGCTTCCTTTTGACCTTTTGATTGCTGCTGCG
>NW_008237239.1:18054145-18059776 GCF_000691975.1 Corvus brachyrhynchos | reverse complement strand
TTCCTGCTGCCACCCAGGACAGCTCCACCAGCACCATCCCCCCCTCTCCAGGAGTCCCAGCTGCTGCCACAGCTCCAGCTGCCACTGTTGGGAGAGCTCCTGTTGGGTGGTGTGGAGCAGATGGATCGGCACCATTTGACTGGTTTTGGACAGGAACAGTTCTCCAGGGTTCTTCTGTTTTGTCCTTGTTCCCTGCTAGCTGTTGTTTCGGGAATGAGAGAGTTCTGTGACCATGAAGGCTTGGTTGCTGTGTTGGTTTTTCTTTGTCAACAGGATTCAGCACCATTTGTATCCAGTGGTTATTACTGTCATCTTGGTTTTTGCTGTTTTATTTTTTAGTAAACTGCTATTTTTTCACTTACATCTTCTCACTTTCATCTCTCCTTTATTGGTGAAAGGGGAAGGGTTAAAAATATAAGGAGAGAGAACTCATTTTGGAGTGTCCAGCCCATATAATTGTTTTAAAGCAAGACACTTTTCCACTCACACATTAGCTTAGAGTTCATTCACTCACACTTGTTTAGGAGTCCTCAGTTTTTATGAGGTGGCCCTTCACCTCAGAATCTTGGTAACTTTAGCTTCCACAAATATCAGACCAGGTTGCTGCCCATTTTCTTCTTAAGATAAATGCTTTTTCTGGATGGACTAACAGGAAAAGGAATGTTATTTGTGATGCACTTCAACTTTGTCTTCCTCCCGATGTTAAGATGCAGGATCTTCCACCAGCACATCATCCATGTTGAAGGCCTTGTAGTCATGACACAAAATCCCCTTGCATTCTTAAATTTTACTGCTGGAAACTGTGTGCTTTGCTATCAAGACCATCCACTCCCATTTTTTTGGCCCTCTGTTCTACTCTTCCTTCCAATGTACATATTTTCACTCATACTTCACTGAAACAAATACATCCATATTTCTGCTACAAATTCCTGCAGAGCAAGATATGCACCTGCAATCCAGACCGAACACAGTTCAACCAACACATGCCCTTGACCCAGACATTTTCAGGCACACTATGTTCAGGAGCTGTCACTCACCACAAGGACCGTGGCCAATTCTAGCTACTGTTTGTATTTCCCCATCTTCAATTTTGACAATCTTCCCATCAGCTGTCCCAGTAAACAGAACATCTGCAAAAACAACTTGTGTGATTAGGCTGATCACAAAACCATACTGGTAAACATCCTTCTACTAGCATGAAGTAGGGAATAAGGAGACTTCAACATTTATTCACAGAAAACTTATTCCCAGTCAGGTTGATTATTTCACTCATAGGTCAGCTGTCCCTTGCAGGAAAGCTTCCATAAAGAGTTTCCAATGAGACTGATGAAACCAGGCAACATAAAAAAACCAATAGCTTCAGGTAATCCTTTTCGTACATTGTTTACAGATACAGGTAAAAAAGTGTAATCTGAGGAAGGAATTTGCAGTAGCTTCTTACTGGATAATGTAATTTCTTTAAAATATTTTGCTATTTAATTAGAAGCTATAGTAGAAGGAAAATAAATTATAGGGCTTCTGAGCACCTCTTGCACTGAAGGATCTTTCAGTAAGGGTTAAGAGTAGTTTCTAGCCTTACCCCTTCTTCAGCAGGCACAAGAAACAACCCCTGTACAATGCTGGGTTCTTGCTAAGAGGATGTCATGGCATTAGAAGGACAGGTAACTCATTAAGAAAGCGCTCAGAGGTGGCAAGGGTTTGTGATCTGGGGAGAACACATTGCCACAAGAGGGAAGTACAGAAAGGCACCTGTGTTCATTAGATTTCTTGCAAGAAGAATCCAAGCTTTAGGAATTATTAATATGGAACATGAGGGAGTTATGAATATGGGCTATGATATTGTGCAACAGCACTAAAATGTAAATATGCTATTTATCAATTTGAGATTTTTTTTCTGTCATAAAAGAAAACATGAACATCACAAAATTCAGCTCCCCCAGCAGCAAAGGGCTTTAAAAGAACAGGCATAGCTTCTAAATATTATTTCCCAGTTAAGAGCTAGCCAAATGAAAAAATGGGACCACTTCCTCCAAACATAAGTAGCCCCTGACTACATTGCTAGTGCTTTCAGTCCTGGAAGATAGGGACTTTTAATCTGGCAACAAGATTTATTTTGAACTCATGAAAGAGGAGAAAAGCAGTATAGAGCACCCAGGTTTTGCTGCATAATACAATTACTTTTACAAAAACCTACCCATTCAAAATAACTTCCAGAATTTGTTATCTAGGAGGTCTACTGCTGAACAAACTCTTACCAATGGAACAACATTTAAAGAGCCTTCTTTAAAAGCTGATTTTGTCAGTGCTTACCCCCAATATTGACAATGGACTCTGGTCCAATGAGATGGTTTTCCCACAGCCGTTCAGCTTTTCGTAACTTGGTGTTGGGCTCTAAAACACCCGTCAGGAGGGGAGGCTCCTTCAAACTATAAAACAGGAGGACCTCATGATCTTTTGCACAAAATGCAAACATTCTTGAGCAACACATTTGTTCATTTTTTCCCCTAGTTTGCCAACTCCTGCCCATCTGACTTATGCTTTACATGAAGCATATTTCAAAAAGTGTTGCAACAGCCCGAGCACTTGGCCTTTAGTGAAAATGCAGTTCTTGTCTCACAGAAGGCAAGAGTGTATATGTGTAATCACAGGCTGCACTGACAGTTTGGGCAGCAGAAAATAATTTTCTAGATTAATGACTAAAGAAAGTAATTCAGCTCCTTCAAACATCAGCAGTGACACACCACTGCACAAGATGGCTCAGAAACAGACTGGGTGTGGATAACATTGCAATCACTCCTCAGTTTCTCAATCCACACAGAACCACTTCACATTGTTAACTCTTGTTTGCTGAAACAAAACAACAGAGCACACAGGAGAAGTTATGCTTCCAGAACATTCACTTTGAAACCAAACAACCATTTACCTTATGGGCTGAGGGTCTATAGGACAATCCAGCAGAACAGTCACTCCAAGCAGTGGCACAGCCACAGACACAGCCAAAGTCAGGAAGGTAACACGGAACACCTTGCTGCTGTAAGTGCTGCCAAAACCAAACAAGGAACAGGATTAATATTATTTTCAGATACTATAGTCCTCAAAAATTCTGTAGCAGCCTGCTTTCTTCAGAAAAGGAAACTAACACTTTTGCACAATCACCATCCTGACCTTCAAGGTCCATTTTGAACATATTAGGATAAGAGAAAAATCTCAGAATACCAGCGTCATACAAGGCTGAACATTTTTATGTGAAGGTTTCATTCATTCTCCAAGTTACAGCTGACTAAAATAAAAACAAACAAACAAAATAAGCCAAAACAAAACCAACCAACCAACCAAAAAACCAAACCAAACCCCACCCAAAACCCCCCGCAAACAAGCAAAAAAAAACCCAAAAACACCTAAGAGACAAGGGTTTTTTGGTTGGGGAGTGGTTGGGGGGTTTTTAAACTTGATCTTCCGTTTTGGCAATGCTTTCCATCCAGCACTAACTTTGAATAAAAACTTCCACTAAAACAGCAAACACAGAGGAAGTTAAATGAATGGCTGCTTAACTTAGTGAGCATTGGTTTGAAATTCAAGCCCCAGCACACAAAAGAAATTACGTATTTTCTCTTTACCCATTAAAATACACAATAAAATAAGTAAAAATTTCTTCCACTGGAGAAAACCAGGTTTTGCTCTCAACAAGTTTTAGAGGAATTAATCAAACTCAACAAATCCTAGCCTTGAAGTGGAAAAGCAGCTGTTACAATTTTAGCTGTTCTGAACCCTTCAGTGGCCCAACCAGACAGGCTCTTTGTAGGATCAGTTAAATAAAGACAAACAGTGCCTGGTGGTTCTGCACTAATCCTTGGACCCCTTCCACTGTTATGTCCTTCCCTAGCCAATCATCCAGACAGTAGGAAGTATGAACCACTGCCCAGAACATACATATCCAAACTGGGGAGCTAAATACATGTATTTGTAGTACTGATATCAGCATCAAGGTAACCTTTGGGATTATCAGCGAGAACATCAAGGACAGAACTAAATATTAGGGTTTAGGCAGGACTTAAGCACTTCCTGCTTTAACAGTAGATGTCTTGAGGAAGCAAAAACCTCCCAGTCTGTGTCCCCTTGGATCTGCAACTGAGAGCAGGGGGTAAAGATCAAAGGCAATCCCCAAGTTTACACAAAGACTTCAGCCCTTGGCCTTGTCTTTCTGCTGTCCTTCAAGAGATGAAAGCTCAACAATGTAAGATTAAAAGTACTGTCAGCAGACACCTGAGCATCTCTGTGACAGCTGAGAACAGCTCACACAAAAGGAGCTGGGAATGAACGGGAACAGAATGGGAACTCATCTGCCAAAGCCAACCTATTTAAAGCTCCTAAAAGCATGATTTAAGTAAGAGTCATATTTCTGATCCTCAATCAAACTTGCAAGGAACTGACAATAAAGAAAAAAGGCAGGAAGAATAAGGTGACAAGCAAACTCACACTTCAAGACTGCAAATTTGCAAGACCTAGTTTAGACACTGCTGAAACCACGAGAATTTAAATAAAACTGAAAAGCTGTACAAAAAAAAATAAACTAAAAAGTCATCTACTCAGAATCCTTATCAAACTACACAATATTGAATACTGACAAGTGTCAGTCACTGGAAAGAATCACTGAGGTAAAGGTTCACCAACAGTGAAACAGAATACCTTAGTCAATTGTGTCCCTGATTAATTAATCCTACATGGGCTGCAGCCACAAATCTCCATACAGCAACTGACCAGGACTCCAGCTATAATTACAGCAATTTAGAACTAAAAAGACAAGCCATTAAACCAGCTCTTGAAAATAATAGTTGGCTGGCAAGATGCTACTACGGGTCACCATAGCCAGCAGGCCAGGCTGTCTCATCTCCTTGGCTGCTGGGCTGGAGAGAAAAGCAACTGTCCTCAAGAGTTTCTGCCATGGCTACTAGCCAGAAAAAGGCCAGGTGCAGGAATTTCCTTCCTTGTTCAGAACAGAACAGCCCCTGTGAATACTTCGGGTCAGTAATAGAGCCCTAGAAATTCATCTGATTTGACCAAGAGAGGCTGAAGGCAGGAGGAGCAGTCTCTCAAGCTCAGAGATACTGACGCTCTCCTCCAAAAACAGGGACTGAGTGCAAGCCATCAGACACGGTATTCCATTCTGATGACCCTGAAGGGCAGAGATAAGAATCTGGAAAGTACTCAAAGCAGAAGAGACAGATGGTGAACAAAAATATTACAATATCCATTGCATAAGTTACCTTATGCAATGAAAGGCGAAGCAAACACTACCACTAATTACAGCTATTGCCTTCAGTTACAGTGAAGGTATTTTAAATTTTTTTTTAAATTCCTAAACAGAAAATTGTAAATGGAATCTTTTTTTTTAAACTTAGTCACAAACAGACTGTTTACAAGGTCCGACGCATCAGCTGACAAAGATCCGGCAGATCAGTTGACAAACTGCAGATTACTCTTTAAACTACTACCAAGGTATAAACAGACTAACCATAACTATACAGGACTTAATCACACCCACAATAAACCTGTACAAGCCACAATGGGATAACTGTTATTTCTTGCCTGGCAAAAGATAAACAGGACTTAAACAGACCTATATCAAAAAAG
>NW_008237239.1:18048152-18053609 GCF_000691975.1 Corvus brachyrhynchos | reverse complement strand
CCATCATTCCCGGGCCGCGCCCGTCACCCCGACCACGCCCATTATTCCCGGGACACGCCCATCATTCCCGGGCCGCGCCCATCATTCCCGGGACACGCCCATTATTCCCGGGCCGCGCCCATCATTCCCGGATCACGCCCATTATTCCCGGGCCACGCCCATTATTCCCCGGCCGTGCCCATTGTTCCCGGGCCGCGCCCGTCATTCCCGGGCCGCGCCCTTCATCCCGGTCACGCCCCATTCAGGCCCCCGCGGTTGTTCCCGCGGCCGGCAGCGCCCTGCAGCCACCGCGGTGGCAGAAAACCTCTACAGAAACACTTGACCGTGACACGTGCCCTGCATGTGCCAGGAATTATTTCCTTCCATAAGAAAGTTTTGGGTTTTTTCTCACTTGGAGACACTGCCATACACACAGTGTAACTCTCGCTCATTCACTGGGCCTCAATTACAGGCATTTTTTTGGATTTTGACATATATGTGAGCTTTTTAAACATATTTCACTGGCAGGAGAGACTTAGGCAGAACAGTGTTTCCTGTCACCTTTTCTTTGTAACTACAAGAAAAGCACTACCAAATTTCCTCTCTAATATGAAAACGTCTTTAACAAAAATAATACTATTTTCTGATTAACCAAACTTTCATTCACTCTCACCACAGTCAACTTACCTGGGTTTCCTTTCCCTTCTTGAAGCCAAGATTCAGCTTCAGACTAGGGAAGCACCTTTGAGTGCCGTGACTGACAGCATGCAGGGCAATCGCCTTCTGCAAGGAGTCACCAGTGTGTAACTCCCTGCCAGGCCAGCAGCAGAGAGATGGGGATGTGGAGATGGGAATGTGCTCAGTAAGTTTTTGAAAACACCTGTTGAACTGCCTGCACATCTTCAAGTAGAAAAGGCGAACTCCAGTGTGGGAAGGTCTGCTCTTCCTGGCTTCCTCTGGCCTGGTCAGTGTTGGACATGAGATTCCAATCTGCAGCAGTTTGCAGCTGGTGTTTTACAATGCACTGAAGTGGGGGCACAATTTCACTCCTCATCCTGGGCACTGGGAGATGCTACTGCTGCTATGGGTTTATTTGTTTCAGTTCTATCTGTTGCCCCATAAGGTTGCTGAAATGTCATTTGGAGTCCTTGTCTTTCAGCAACAGATCTTGACCAATGATACCTTCAGCTTATTTACATGCTGCATTTTAGGGTTTTTTTAGTGTGAATTTGATTTTGAAGTAGCTGCTTTTAATACAAACAAGCCTATGAACTAAAGTAAAGGTTTTGCTTAAAATTAAGTATTGCATTTTTTTTCCAGTTCACAGTGGTGTCTGAAAAAATTGCATTGATTTATCCTATTAAGTACATGTGCAAAATTGCTGAAGTTCCTTTTGTATAATTTTGCTTACAGGAAGTTCCTTACCACAGTTAATAAAAGTTTGCTTAAATTACATTTACCATAGCTCGTGAAAACCTTATCAGAAGCACAGTTCTTATCTCTTGTGGAGTGAAAGCTGTTTTGGGGAGTGGGTGTAAAACCTCCCCAGTGTGTGGATGGAGAACACATTGCACTGTCTGTACATAACTCTTTTCTGTCATGTGATGCCTTGAGAGGCCACCTAAACACAGAGACTAGACAAGAATAAGGGAGTAAAGGTAGGTATTTATTTGAAAGGCCTTCAAAGGTACACCCTGGGGAGCCAGAGGCTACTCTCAAAATGGACCCAAGATGAACAACAGGTCACGAGTTCTTCACACTTTTATAAGTTTGGTTCATTTGCATATCAGGGTTAATTCTCCAATTAAAGCTTCAGTTAATGATGTTGTTTCCCCAAGCTTGCCCCCACTTTAGAGGCTTTTGGTTTATGCTTTTGGGCCTAGGACGGTCTGAGTGTCCCTGGAGAGCAGGCCTGGAGAGGCTTTGTTATGTCTACCTAGCACGAGAGAGCAGGAGTTAACAGGCTACAGGAAACTTCAGAGTTAGAGTACAGGATTTTAAAAATATGAAAGTTAAAACCTAAGACATCACAGAGAAGTCCCTTAAAAAAAGAAGATACTTTGATAGTGCTTTTACATTTTTAATATTTCATAAAATCTTAATCAGTGGAATTTTTGGAGAGGTTTTGTTTTCAAACACCTATTCTACCTTTTTGCCTGTAACAATGAAAGCCATAACAGTGTTATGGAATATCACAAAAAAAATATTTTGTGCCCCATCATGGGAGTGGGGAAAGATTTTGAAGAAAAACCTGAAATTGCCAAGGTGGATTGGTGCTCCAGCTGTGTTTTTTGAGGGGTGTGTGTAGTTGTCATATTCCCATTATGTCAACATACCATCCATTTTTCTCCTCAGAACACCATCCAGTGCTGCAGCCAAATGGCTCAAGCAATTTTCCTGTTGTACCTTGAGGCAGTTGGTTCCCCTGCCACCTGAACCGGGACAGGGAAAGACACGATCCGTTTGCAGTCACAGGCAGAGGCATTACAGCAAAACCTTTTTATCTTTTCCAGTGTTGCAGATCCAATTGCAGACGCTTGGTGGAGCAGGATATTTACAAGTTGCTTGTCACTGCACACTGTTGGCTCTGCCCGTCCATAAGGAACGCCTGGTGGAAAAGCGTATTTTTCGCTTGTTTTTCTGCTTGCCCTCTGCATAAAAGATTGTAGGAGAGCAACGAATCGAGCAATTCATGCACCCTTCAATTCCCTCCTCGCCCAGGGCCACAGAAAGGAAAGCTGCACATGCAGCAGTAGTGCCTTAAAGAACAGCTGCTGGATTGTAAGCCCATCCTGGGGACCTGTGTGAATTGCGAATGGAGATGACTTGCAATTGAAAATGGGGAATTTTGAGGCAGTAATATTTACCCTGTAAAATACTTCTTGTGTGGAAGACACAGTGTGGAGAAAATGTCACTCCGCACAACAGCTGTACCAAATGTCTTTGCAGATGTTCAGAAGAAATACTTAACATTAACATTAAATACTTAATACTGATCCAAAGGGTGAGAAACATGGCTGATCATATGTTAACCAGTGGGAACATGGTCCAACATATAAACAGGGAGAGATACATACAGCATCTTGTTCCCTCTACATAATCAGATGTTCACATGCCCCGTGTGTCTGGAGATCCCTGAGGCTTGAACTGTGCACACATGAGCTTTTCTGCTCTTCCTAGGACAACATTCTCCGAAGTCTTCCTTATAGTGCTTGTATTCCCTGTGGGAGCTGTGTATTGCTAGATTTAGTCAGCCTGACTAGGGACCTTCTTTCTCCTGTATTTCAAAAGAATTTCTGTATTTCTCCTGTATTTCAAAGGAATTAAATGTATTTCTGTATCACAGAAAGAGAACTACCTAAAGCTTAGAATCAAATGAAGTAAATTCCTGTCAGAAGTACTGTAGTACATGGCAGATACTTAGGAATATAGGTGGAAATTAATGAGCAGAGAATGAGAAAAAAGTTGGAACACAAAGTGACATAAAATTTCAAACCATTTGCTTTTGGCAACGCTGCTTTAAAAAAAAAAAACAAAACACTAAACCATGCTGTAACTATAATAGAAAAGCCTTTCTACTGGCAAGAGAGATTATGCTCCTGCAAAGTTCTTCAAATACAATGATGATGCAAAGACCCAAAACAGAACTATTTCATGCTCTTTCTAACTTCTGATTTTATAATCTTATCCAAACTGTGAAAACAAATTGATACTGTAGACAGAAGATGGACATTAGAGTCATACAGCAATTTTTTGCACGTGTTTATATCTGCTTAACATGGCCTTCAGGGAATGGAACTTTGCCGGGCCAGAAATTCCAAATTCCCACAAAAATAAATGGGAATTGCAAGTCTTAACAGCAAATAAGACTGAATCTGTGGAAATGCAAATCTGAAAACGATCGAGAAGGACATTACACCTTCAGCAGTCCTTGTCTGTACATCTGTATGGTTAGTCTAAAACTCTGATGTGGAAGAGCATGAAAATCTACAGCTGAATGAAAAGATGGTTTCAAAGGAACGTTTGATCCTTCTTGGCCCAATTACGGGAATACAAGTAAGAAACGATTCTGTGGAAATCAATGTGGCTGTAGCAATGCAATCTCAGTAAAGTCACAAAAATATATCAGCCCACAGGATACAAGACTGTTGTAAAAAAATATTGTCTATTTCACCTGTTTCAACGTTCCCTAAAAAACACTGGAATTTTGAGATTAACTTTGTGTGTTCTCACCTTGCATTGTAAATAAGGCCTTCCTGGGGGAACAGGATGCTCTGCTGTCACAGGCACGTGTCTGAGAGTCTGCTGGGGGCTGGGGCACAAAACTGCAAAAAGATTTCCCAGGAGATGTCTGATATTTGTGAACCATATTCTGGGCTGCCTCAGAACCAGCATGGCCAGAAGGTGGAGGACAGGGATTCTGCCCCTCCACTCTGGTGACACTCCACCTGCAGCACTGTCGGTTCCCCAGCACAGATGGCAGAGACATGGGCGGAGCAGGTGTGGTGGAGGGACACCGAGATGATCCAAGGGCTGGAGCACCTCTCCTGCAAGGGAAGGCTGAGACAGCTGAGCTTGTTCAGCCCGGAAAAGAGGCTTAGGCTTGAGCAAACTGTGGCCTTCCAGCACCTGACGGCAACCTACAAAAAAGCTGAGAGGGACTTTGTACAAGTCCCTCTTGGGGGACTTTGTACAAGGCAGGCAGGGACAGGACAAGGGAGAATGGGTCCAAACGGAAAGAGAGTAGGTTTAGATGAGGTATTCAGAAAAAAGACTCTCCTGGAACAGGTTCCCAGAGAAGGTGTGGATGCCCCATCCCTGCCAGTGTTCAAGGGCAGGCTGAATGGAGCTCTAGGCAAGCCGATCTAGTGGAAGGGGTCCCCAGCCACAGCAGGGGGGTTGAAACGACGTGATCTTTCAGGTCCCGTCCAAGCCAAACCGTGCCATGACTCCGTGATTCTGGGATACTTCCGCTCCTCATCCTCTGGCAGAAAAAGAAACCTGACCAAGTTCCACATTGCAGACTCTGTCTTTTTGCAAGCTGCAGCTGTCTAAACAGGGGATGAAAAGAGATGACTACTGACACGACTTGCCTTTTCTACTTGAAAACTAAACGCTGGACTCCTGTCCCCTCTCGCACAACTATCAGGACGGGGAACTCTTCCTAGTGAAATGCTTCAGAAAGGTAGAAAGAAGCAGAAAGCTATAAGTCAACACTTCTATTTATTTATGTACTGATTTATATGGTTATTTCTTTCATAGGCATTTATTTGTTTGCTTGTTTGCTTCTTCCCTTCCGCGGGGCGCGCTCCGGCTCCTCCGTTGGGCTCGCGGAGGGAACGGACGAATGGAGTCGCTCCGGCGGCGCCACCTCTCTCGATTTTCGCTCGCCCTCCGTCCCCTTCTCCCTCTCACACTCCGTCCACTCCACTCCCGTCCCGCGCCGCCCCGTCCCTGTCTCCGCCCACCCCGGCCCAG
>NW_008237239.1:18045821-18047357 GCF_000691975.1 Corvus brachyrhynchos | reverse complement strand
TCTTCCAGCTCCACGAGTGGCTGGAGCTCCCCAAAAACGTGGTGATGGTGCTGGAGCGCCCGGAGCGATCTCAGGACCTCCTTCACTTCATTCGGGCACGGGGCTTCCTGTGCGAGGAGGTGGCGCGGCACCTGTTCCGCCAGGTGCTGGAGGCCGTGCGGCACTGCACCAGCCGCGGCGTCCTGCACCGCCACATCAAGGCCGAGAACGTCCTCGTCGACCTGGCCACCGGCGAGGCAAAGCTCATCGACTTCGTGTGCGGCACGGTCCTCCAGGACACCTTCTACACCCGAATGTCAGGTGAGCCCAAAGGCGGGGCCCAGCCGGGCAGCAGAGATTCCCCCCTTTGCTGGCAGAGGGGGAAGAGAGAGGGAGGAGGAATCTTTCTTCAACTGGCTGCAGCCAAGTTGCTTTCTGGTGGGGCAGGGGCTGCCTGTTGTGGAACAGGAGCTGGCTGGGAGGGAGCAGCACGGGCCTGATGACCTGTGCTCGTGTTCCATGGGCATGTTAGAGTACAGCCCACTGGAGTGGATCCTCTTTGGCTGCTACCATGGCCAGCCAGCCACCGTCTGGTCCCTGGGCATCCTGCTCTATGAGCTGGTCTGTGGGCACCTTCCTTTCCACACCAATGAGGACATCATCCGGGGCCAGCTCTTTTTCCTGCCCTGGGTGTCTCAAGGTGGGGATACACCTTCATACAAACAGTGGCCCTTTTCCATGGGAAACAATATGCAGCCCCCCAGTGTCTCGAGGTTAGGTCAGGGGTGGTGTCTGGGGCTCCAAGGGCACCCAGAGTCCTAGCTGCTGGCAGCTTTGGTCTGGGAGAAATCCTGTGATGTTTGCAATTTTTCAAGGCTGCACTTCCTATGTGCACTTACCCACTAAAGCTTTGCCTCCCATCTCGAGGAGCTCTCCTTCCTCTAAGTCCCATGTGCAACAGAGAGCAGGAGAATGGGAAAAATGGCACAGGCTGTGACAATAGTGATGCAAAGAACCAGGAACTGATGTCAGAAGGAAAAGGGTGTAAGGTAAGGAGACCAAGTTAAGTTCTGTGTGGTAGATTTTCAGTTTATGTGCTGTAGGCACAGCTCTGAGACCTTTTCCTGTGGTATGAGCCCAGGGAAGCAGCTGAGCCAAGGAAGAGCTCAGCTGGACACTGCGCTTCAGGCTGTTTTTGCAATGGGTGTGTAGTGCTGACTTCATGTCCTCAGCGTGTATCAATAGCAGGGGAGGTCCCTGAATGGTTTCTGGGCTCTGTTGTGGCTCCTCCTCTGTCTCACGGCTGAGAAAACACCAACAAGCAGTCAGAGCAGTTAAAGTTGGCCAGTCTGGGCAAGCAATCCCTTAGCATTTCGTAAATTACAGGTATCTGTGAACCATCTCTGTGTCTTGGTGGTGTTTTCTGTCAGCTGTGTCCGGTTTGGACGGAGAAAGGTGTTTGCTGGAACAGGCAGTCCTCCAAAGTCAGTTCCAGGTTGTGTCAGCTTTTGAGTTGTACAGCCATGCCCTTGTGCCCAGTTGTCTCTGATGCTATTT
>NW_008237239.1:18037780-18045365 GCF_000691975.1 Corvus brachyrhynchos | reverse complement strand
GCAGAACTTCCTAAATGCCAGTGAGCCTGAGATGATGGATGTGTGGGAGCTGGAGAGCACCAAGCATCCCCAGAGCTCAGCAGCATCGGGGCTCAAAGGCTGCTGGGGAACTGTACAAGGGAAGGGAAGCAGCAGCAGAAATGTGGGGCTTGAGAAAAGTAGGTTTGGACATCCTGCAGGATGGCTTTGTGGGGACTTGGCTGGAGATCAGCACTGGCTGTTAGGTGCTTTAGGGACAGGGGGAGAATAGAGATCTAAACCTATTCCCATACCATCCAAAAGGCCAGTGGAGGCAGTGGCACCCCAGAATATCTTGATGCCAAACATGTGGATGCCAGATGAGAATGTCCATACTTCCAGAGAAGAGGCAAGAGAAGTGAGCACAGGGAGAGAGGTGGCAAATGTGGGACATGGTCTCTCCCTCATCACTTCCTGTTCCATTCCCCATCCTAGGCCAAGCTTCTCCATCAGTTTGACTTTTCCAAACAAGTTCCAGCTAAGAGCATGGCTAAACTTCTTAAGGCATCAAAGGGGGAGGGCTGGATGTTTAAGCTGAGTACTATTATAATAATATATAATAACATTAATATATTATACATAAAGTGAAATTATTGTATTAATTTATGTAGGAATGTATATTAATAATGTTCTACTCTTTCCAGGCTTCCTTGCTGTATTCCAGTGGTGGGGATATGAAGAAGGGTTCCTTGGGACAGCCTTTGATTCCCCCTATACACAAGGCAATGAGTCCCCCTGTTGGCAGTGCTGCAGTGTCTGTCTCAAGCTCTCTGCAGCTGGATTTCCAAGAGTCCCAGGAGATGAGGTAAGCCAAGGTGTCTGCTGCTGCAGTGTATTCTGATCCTTGACTGTCAACTTCTGCAGGCATGAGAATATGTTAGGGCAAATATTCGCTATTGAAGTCTGCAATTGTGTCTGCAAATTCAGGTGGTGCTTCTGTAAACATCAGGCATAACTCCTCTGTGCCTGGGCCTCCACTGTGAAATGAGATCCCAGATAAAATTTGGGGTATAGATGTATAATCCAAGAGATGTTTAATATTTAGATCTGGGGCCTAAGATCAAAGAGGGCAAGGTGCTAGAGAAGAGTTATAGGACCGTACTTGATGGAAAGATATTGGCTTGGATATGTGTGAGAAAATGTAGCTGTCAAGCTTATCCTAGTGACAAGGATAAAGAAGGAGTCCCAGAAGTATCACTCCAATTGAAAAGCGTCCGTAGGGCTTTTAAAGTGCAATCTGAATATCCTTACCTAGCAGATGAATTTGAAAAAGCCTTTTCTTCTTGAAAGAGCAAGGAGGTGTACTGTCATTCTCAGGAGAGAGCAGTGCTATGACCCCATGTAGCCCGAGACTGTCACCAGTGTAAGGCATGAGCAGGCAAAGTCAAGCTTGGGCAGGAGAACAAAAGTAGCTGCCCTCCATACAGACTTGTGTCTCAGCTCAGCAGCTCTTGCTGCTTCACAGAGGCTGTAGGAGCCACTTGGCTCCAAAAAGAGAGAACTGGGCAAGTCTGATGCAAGTTGAAGAATGACTGCTGTGTTTCAGCCGGAGCTTGGCAAGCTCTGTGGGACTCCAGCAACTGAAAGCTTAAGGACAGTTCCTCAGCTTTGCATCGTGTTGGGTTTATGTGTTGCATTTCCTCCTTCATCAGGGGGACCATGCTAAGAAGGTTTGCCTCCTTTGATGCTACACACATTCCATGCCCTTCTCTTTCTACGTGCTCATATGTTCTTTTGTCCTCCCTTTTCTCAAGGCCAAGATCCAGCAGCAGAAGCAAAGAGAAGAACTCTGAACATGCAGGTAGGTACAGGGCATGTCTGTCCTAAACTGACCATTGGAATGCTGACCCAGGGGTGGCATTGTGGCAGTTTGGTTGAAAACCCTCCTGGGTTAAATGTCTTCAAATTCCTTTCAATTCCTTGATGGGCTCAGTGGACTTTCCCAGAGTCCAGTCACTGGGAGTGTGCTCTGGTGGTGCAGTGAAAATTACTCCAGTGTGAAGTGATGAGTGGCAGGAGCTGGAGTGGTACCTTGGGGCCCTGGAAATGCACCACAGGAAAAGAAAACATTGCTCTCCATCCTGCACATGCCTTTCATCTCCCTGCACCCTTTCTAAAGTAACAATTAGTAGAGAAAAAGAAGACATTTAGCATGAAAGGAGAAATGTTCCCACTCCTTCCTCCTGCCCTTGAAGGAGAAAACCTTCCCTTGGGGCAGTTTCTGTGCTGAACCCTTTGAGATCTGAAGGAGATTCATGGACATTGCCTGGTTTTGCACTGGGAGAAACAGGGAAACCTCCTCTGACAGAAAGTCCTTGTGAATGTTCCAATTTAGGGGAAGGAGACTTCCAAATGGATGCAGCCTATGCAGGATCAGAGTTTGTCATCCTCTGACAGCACAAGCCTAAAGCCACCTATGGCAGGTTCACGATGGCAAATCTCTTCCCCGACTCTCTCTGCCCATGTCAGTTTTGCAGGCTGAGGCTGGGGGAGAAGATGCCTTCTGCCTTGTCCCCCCTCCCTGCCTTGCCTGATCCCTGACAAGAAGAGTTGTGCCAGACCAAATGCGGTGTCTGGTGCATGTGTGTCAGTCCCTGCTTTCAAGTTCAAAGCCTCAATGACACTGTTGTTGTTCCTTTGCCATCTCTGGGCGTGGAATGATAGGAGAGATGAGATTTGAACAAACAATTTTGCTGATGCAGACAAAGGGAAAAGATCCACTGGTCCCTTGGCTCAGGGACCCAAATCCTGGGCACGGCCCCTTTGGAATGATTCCTTAATTGCTGATATGCAGCTGGAATGCTGAATGCAGCTGGGGAGAAGAATTGCTCAGTAAGTAAGGTGACATTTTTGCTGGATTAATTCTGGACTAGAAATGAGCTATCTCATTAAACCTTACCTGTCTCTATTATTGACTTGACTTCTACAGGAAAAAAAAAAAATCAGATTTAAGTAAAGGTCGTCTTTTTTTACTGCTTGGCTGCCACATGATTTTATCATCTGTGAAGTCATGTAAAGAATGATTAGTTCTCTGAGTTCTAACAGCTCTGTTGGAGAGTATTTCAGAATGATCTGCCCTGTGCCATTTCCATTAAGGAAATTTTGAATTGTCAGGAATTGCCAAGATCAGAAATGTTTTGAGGCAGGTCATGTTTATGTTGGGTTTGGGTGTTTCTGCAGGAACGAATGCAGGAAGTAACCCCCTGTAACAATGAAGTAGAGTAAAAGTGTAACTTTTGGATGACCAATTTGTTTCCTGCAAATACAGGCTCTCTGAATACTGGGGACATGGGGAATGCAAAGCTTTTACTTCTAACACATGGTGCCACTGTTTGTGTCCTAGCATTTCCTTTTTGTGAAAAGAAGGAAAATATTAACAACCAACAAAACTCAATCCAGAAATGAGTGGGAGTTACAGAAATAAAGGCCTTGAAAAGTAGCTTTTGAGAACAGTTACTTCCTAGGTGTAATTGTCAAATTCTAGAGACCATTGCAGCTTGCCAAATGTTTGGAAGGGAAAAGATCCTATAGTAGTGGATGGGCAACAAGCAACATATAAGGAAAGTAGTGGAACCTCTCTCTCCTGGCTTGCTAGCTCCATACTGTTCAGAGGAATTACAGTGATGCTAGTTTCATGAAAAATAAAAAACAAAGCAGTCTTCGGAATAATTCAAAAACCTCTTCAATGCCTCACCCTTCAGATAGGTTGAGTGTAAAGGTGGGAGTTCAACTAACTCACTTCTTCCCTTGTACCTGATCTACAGCTTCTTCTATAGACAAAACCTCAAGGAAGAAGTGGATGGAGACCATGCCTAAGGAGGGCCCTGTGCGGCCTCCCCACCCTGGTGCCCTCCCACCCCTGGCTGGCTGCAAGGATGCTGTGCAGACCCCCAGTGTGCACCTGCCCCCGCTCTCTCCACCCCCCTTCCTAGTCGTGGCATGGGGTGCCTGAAGCAACTTCCAATTGAGGACAAGGTGAAGGCTGAGCATGGCTCAGCCTCACAAAGAGGTAAGGCGGGAGCTGGGCCGCTCTCTGGCGGGAGGAAGGCTCTTGTGCCAGCCTAGAGAGCCTGGGCTCATTGCCAGGGAACAGTTCTGCCCTGCATGTGCCCCCTGCACTGAGCTGTGCTGCTCCCAGTGCCCCGTGGAGCTGTAGGGCTGCTCAGCTGTGGGGCCGGCAGAGGAGCAGGAGGGTGCGTGTGCAGCTGAGCCATTCCTGGAAAGCACAGGCCTCTGGGCTCCCTGCTGTCCCAGGGCAGCCCAGAGGCCAGGCTGCTCCCGTGCTGGCTCTGTGCAAGTGGGTCAGGGTGTCCCCCTGGTCTGCCTCAAGTGGCTGCTGGCAGGAGCATGTTTCCCTGGACAGCTCTTTGGAAGTTTCCAGGAAACCTCTCCAATGAAATATGTAGTTTCAGATGCTTTAGGTTTGCACTGTGGTCTCTGTTATATTTTGTGTCTCCACTTTGCATGCCTGGCTGGCTACACTCTCGCCAAGAAGTTTTCCCTGGTATCTTGCTCCATGCTCCTTCTCTCAAAGCCCTTGCCTCCTGTCTAGAAAAGCTCTTTCCTTGAGCTCAGAGAGAAGGTGCTGTTTGTCCAAAGAGTGTTTGAAGAACAGGACTTATGCTTTAGGCTTTATAGTTATGTATGTACATATGTTCTGATATTTAGATGTATTTTTAAAAAAATGTGTTTTGATTGTATCTTTTAAATTTTGATGATACATTTTTAAATGTATATACTTTTTTGATTTTTTTTAAATTTAAAATAAAATAAATTTAAATAAATCAAGCAGAGAATGCGAGAGACCAGGACGTGCTATCCTAGAGGAGATGTGGTGAGGTTATGGGAGTGCAGCCCACTGAACATGCCGGTGTCTCACCATATCCCTTCCCCACAGGGCCTCTCCTCTTCCTCTTTTGCTGTGTTTTCTTCGTGTCATTTGTGCTGCTGCTTGTTATTTGGCATTACAAAGGGGCCACCTATTGACATGTTTGGGGGGCAATGGACCCAAAAGATCCTGTGTAGTCTGAAGTTTTCTGCCTAGATGTATTCTGTGCTCAAAAAAGGCCTGAGCAAAGCAACAAAGAGAATGTGCCCAAATCCCAAAGCTTTGCTCCTTTGCAATCTCAGACAGATCTGGCTCAGAGGTGTCTTCAATCACAATTCTGTAGGTAAGAAGAGGACGTGTATTTCACTGGGAAAAGAGGCACTGCTTTGGAAAAGGCATCTGTATGTATATTTACCCAGGACAGCAGTCCAACGGCGTTGTTTGCAACTTGTTTGCAGAAGGATGAGCGGACTGTGAGGCCAGTAACAAGTGACAAGGGTTCCTCAAATCTATTTATACTCCAGCCTGGGTGCCACTCAGCTCATGGGTATGGGATCATTTGGTATCATGGACCAGTGCTTGCCAGCATATTGAATTCCTGCCTAGCTGGAACAAGCAGTTCTGGGTTCAGCTTGAGCTCTTGGTTGGCTGCATGATCACTGACAATGCTGCCTTTCCAGAAATGATTTTACATTTTCTTTTCATAGTCATATGAAGCTTTTGAACTTCACATTTCAATTTTCTCTGCCTTAGGGAAAAATACTTCTGAGCCCAGTGCAAACTGTAACCTTGTGACAGCAAAGTCCTCGTGGTTGCCAGGTTCTGATGAAAATCCATCATTCATAAGAATGCTACCACCACCCTGACTAACAGAGTGTCAGGTTGTATCCTGACTCTGTCAGTGTTCTTGTACTATTGCATTATTTTAATTTTCCTATTAAATTATAATTCTGACTTGCGATCTCCCACTGGTTTGTTTTCAAACTAGTACAGTGGAAAATAGACAGTTAATACCTATAATGTAGAGCCTTCCAAGAGGCTGCTCTGCAGAAGCTCTGATGAGCCAGTGTCCCTTCATGCCAACAGCAAAGCTATTCATTTGGGAAGTTGAATGGAGCCCGAGCAAACTCCAAAAATCCCTTTATCTCTGCATTCTAGCAAAGCTGTAGTCCAGCACTTCCTCTTCAGCTCCTTCTCTGCCAAAGCAGACAAGCAGCACAGAGCCAAGGGCTCCTGGGACTTTTGGGAAATGCTGATGCACATTCAAGCCTGGTGGGGGACTGGTGCGTAAGGACTGCACCTGCACAGCTTCTGGTGGATGTCAGCTGGAGGTTTCCACAGACAACAACAGCTGTCAAGGCACTCAGCGTTCTCTTGACTCGCAGAGGCAGAGACGCACTTGAGGAGAGTCCATGCCAGGGCTCAGCCTTACCTAAGTGAGCCATGGATTCTTCCAGCGCTTTCACAGCTGCAGCATAAACCCCAGGGTCCTTTGAGTTTAGGTTGTTTGTTATTCCTTCAACCAAACAGATGATCACCGGGTTTAAGGCATCTTTCAGGATGCCTAGGATTTCAGCCAGCATGTCCAGCGCCTTCTGCTTCAGTTTTTTAAGTGTATCACCAATTCTCAGGACAAAATAATCAAAAATCTGTGAAGAGAACAAACAACATGAAAGCTGGATTAAAATGTCCTTGTTTGAGGAAGGGATGTAGAAATGAGCACTCAGCAATGTAAAAGATGAAGGTGATCCTTCCTGTCAGGTCAGCAGTTGCTTGCACAATTTCCCTGTTTTCCTGTGGGCCACTCACTGGAATGGTTGCGCGACCTCATGCTGGTTTAAAGATTTTCATATATTTTTAAGAGGCTTGGGTGGGGACAGAATAATTCCTATGGTGTTTCTCTCCACATGTAAGTCATTAAATTAATCCCATTTATTGATGCAAAACAGTATCTTTGCTTTAGAAGTATGGAACCAGGTATTTACAATGCCTGTTTTTCTACACAGTTGCCTCAAGTTCTGAGGGCAGTTACGATTTTGCCAAAACTGTGGCTGGAGGAGATCCAGGTTTTGTTCCGTCTGTCTCAGAACCTGTGTCTGGAGAAGTGCAGGGCTCTGATCAACTCTTCCAGGATCCAGACCATTTGTCTACCCAGCAGGTAGACTTCTGAAATTTAATGTGCTGTACCGCTCTCATTAGAGCAGGTGCAGTCCCTTGACACCCACATTATCAGGCACCATTTTCTGGACAAAGGGAAAAAGCAGCTACTGGGAGGAGAAGGAAGAGATCTGTCCCTAGCCATTTTCCTCCTTTTCCAAAGAGAAAAAAAGGCCCCCCAAGAAGGGTGAGCACCATCTTTACCAAGAGGAATAGGGATGACGATGGAAATGAGTAGCCAGAGTTGTGCCTGTGCAAGACAAGTCGGAGTTTACAGAAGTATCCTTTAAAAAAAAATCGTTTAAACCAGCCCAGCCTGATACTTCTCTTCCCCATCCAAACCCATTTTTTTGTCTAGAGAATAATTGCCACGCTTTCAGTGGCTGGATTCCCTTCACTTAACCCAAGTGGGAGTAGGAGACAGCAGAAGTTACACCAGCAGAAAACTCTGTCCTCATCTGATGAACAGCATCAATAGGCACCTGCCAGACAAATACATCTGGACTGAAAGAACTTGTCCTGAAGCGTGGACCTGAATTAAATATTTCAGGGTAAGAGGCACCAGCCTGTCCCACACAGCCA
>NW_008237239.1:18037121-18037700 GCF_000691975.1 Corvus brachyrhynchos | reverse complement strand
CATCAGAGGTAGACTTCACCCTGGAAAATAAAACCAAATGAGGACCTGTTGGTGATCATACCTTCAGTTAATTGTGAGCAGAACATCTTGGGGAGGTTTCCTAATGATGTGATTTCAAGCTAGAAAATCCTGATCTGAAAAACAACGGGAGACCTCATGACAATCATTACAGGGGACAATCTGCAAGCAACATTCTGACCAGTGCTTACTCAGGAAAACCAAGGATAAGATGCATCTCACTTATCTCCAGACAGCTTCCTGGGTACACGTCACACTGCTCTGTGAGGAAAGAGAGACACTACTTCCAAGTTTAAATGCCTCATCATATGGAACGTGTGTGCCTTATTATAAGGAAACTCATCCCTTTGGAGAAGTGTCTCTACACCAGGCATGACAATCTGGAAAAGCAGCTCAGATACATCTGGACTGATGAATAGGGGCATATCTGAAAGATCCAGAAAATCCGTAACAGGGATAAAAACAGAAGCCAGACATCCCAGCACTACGCTCACATGATTGCTTCCCTAGAGACTAGATCCACAGCTTAACAAACCCACTGGGAACAACTCTCTTGGATCA
>NW_008237239.1:18030088-18036361 GCF_000691975.1 Corvus brachyrhynchos | reverse complement strand
GCTCACTCTCGTTTACTAGAAGGCAATGGGGCCTGGGGCTTCTTCGAGCCATTGCTCCTCTTCTTCACAGGCTTCTTGACAGATGGGCGTTCACCCTTCTGGATTTCCATCTCCTACAAAGGCATAAAGAAACCCCATGAATCTTTAGAATGTAAAATAGGATATTACCTATTTAAAACACAAGTTATAACCAGGATCGTTGCTACCAAGGCTTGGGCAAACATTTCCTGACTTACAGAAGGAAACAGGCCAGAGATTCAGTGATGCCAACTCTTTCCTTTCAATAAGCCAAGGCAGGATATGGGTGCTACCATACTGAGCAGCAGTCTAAAATCATAAATTCGTTAGTCTTGAGCATAAATGGGAATAATGCAAACTGGTACGGAATGAGAAATCCTACGCCGTTTGCAATTTTAGGAGGCAGCACCTCACACCCAGCCACGAGCCTGGCCACAAAGGCTGGCACTTTTCCATGGGAAACAAAACTCAGCCCCACCATTTGTAGATATCAGTTAAGAAGCGGCATCTGGTACTCCAAGTAGAGCCAGAGTCTTAGTTGCTGGCAGCTTTGGTCTGGGAGAAATCCTGCACTGTTTGCAATTTTAAGAAGCAGCAACCCACTCCTGGCCGCAAGCCAAGGGACCAGCCACAGGTGCCTGGCCAGGAATGCTGGCCCTTTTCTATGGGAAAAAAAATGTACCCCACAGTTTCTTGATGTCAGTTTGGAGGTGGCATCTGGCACTCCAAGGGCAGCCAGAGTCCTAGCTGCTGGAAGCTTTGGTCTGGGAGAAATCCTATGATACTTGCCATTACGGAGGTGGCACACTACTGTCAGCCATGTGTGACTGGATGCAAACGGTGGCCATTCTCCGTAGGAAAAAACATCATTCCCCAAGTGTCTTGGGGTCAAGGGAGAGGTGGTGTCAGAGGCTCAAAAGGCATCCACCATCCTTGTTCCTGGAAACTTAGGTCTAAGAGAAATCCTGCACCATCCACAATTTTGGAGGTGCCCACCTACTGTCAGGCACGTGACTAAACCTAACCCTAACCCTAACCCTAACCCTGACCCAACCCTAACTCTAACCCAAGTGCAAACCCAAACCGAACCCTAACCTTAACCCTAATGGCAGCCAATAAATCCTAACCCTAAGCCTAATGCTAACCCTAAACCCTAACCCTAGATCTTTGGTCTGGGAGAAATCCTGAGACGTTCGAAATTTAGGAGGTGGCACCCGCTGTTGGCCACATGCGACCATACATGAACCATGGGAATTTTCCATCGGAAGAAACGTCGTTCCCCCACTATTTTGGAATCAGTTGATAGGTGGCATCTGGGGCTCCAAGCAAAGGCACAGTCCTAGCTGGTGGAGCCTTTTATCTGGGAGAAATCCTGCGACGTTCGCAATTTTTGAGACAGCAACTCACTGCCATCCACAGGAGTATAACCCTAACCCTAAAACAAACGCTAACCCCCGAAACCTAACCCTAACCTTAACCCATTACATTAACCCAAACCCTAAACCTAACCTTAACATTTTCGTAACCCTTACCTTAACGCTAACCCTAACCCAAACACTAACCTTAATGGCGGCCAATTAACCCTAAGCCTAACTCTAGCCCTAACCTTAAACCATAACCCTAACCCTAACTCTTTGCTCTGGGAGAAATCCTGCAACGTTTGCCATTTTTGTGGTGGCAACCCACTGTGAGCAACATTAGACTAACCTGAACCCAAACAATAACCCTAATGGCTCCCAACAAACCACATCCCTAACCCTAACCCTAACCCTCTGGTATGGGAGAATTTGTGCGTTGTTTGCCATTTTGGAGGCGGCACCCCACCGCCCTCCACATGCGACTGGATGCAAACGGTGGCCATTTTTCATGGGAAAAAAACCTCATTCTCCCAGTCTCTTGGGGTCAAGTGAGAGGTGGCATCTGAGGCTCCAAAGGCAGCCAGAATCCTAGTTTCTGGCAGCAGTGGTATGGGAGAAATCCTGTGCTGTTCGCCATTTTGGAGGCGGCACCCCACTGTCGGCCACATGTGACTGGACATGAATGGTGGCCATTTTCCATGGGAAAAATAACTCATCCCCCCCAGTATCTTGGGTGAGGTCAGAGGTGGTGTCTGGGGCTCCAAAGGCAGCCACCATCCTAGCTGCTGGCAGCTTTGGTCTGGGAGAAATCCTGCAACGTTCTCGATTTTAGGCGGTGGCATTCCACTCTCAGCGACATGCACCTGGACATGAATGGTGGCCATTTTCCATGGGAAAAAAAACCTCAGCCTCTCAGTGTCTTGAAAGCAGGTCAGAGGTGGTGTCTTGGGTACAAGGGGAGACAGAGTCCTTGTTGATGGCAGCTTTGTTCTTGGAGAAATCCTGTGACCTTCACAATTTTAGCCAGCAGCACACCACTGTCGGCCACATGCGACTGGATGTGAATGGTGGCCCTTTTCCATGGGAAAAAAACCTAATTCCCTCAGTATCTCAGGGTCAGAGGGGGTGTCTGGGTCTCTAAGGGCAGCCAGAGTCCTAGTTGCTGGCAGCTTTGGTCTGGGAGAAATCCCGCGATGTTCGTGATTTTAGGAGGCAGCACCCCTTCTCGGCCACAGGCTGCTCCTCATGTCATGCTTTTCAATTTTATTGTTTTCACTTTGGTCCAGAATTTTCTCTTTTTTTTTTAAGCATTTCATTTCATCAATTTCTTCTCCTGTCTTTTCGTTTGACTTCATTCCCTGATTTCGGGATTTATGTTATTAAAATTTTGGCAAGTTTCGGTCCTTTTCACTGCACCTCATTTCATCCCAATCAATTTGGTTGTAATCACCCCATTTCCAATTTTCTTTTTTGAAAATTGCATTTTGTTTTTATCATATCTCCTTTCCATGGTGTTTGTTACACTTTCTTCACTGATTTCAAGATTTCCTTTCATGAAAGGAAATTCTTCATTTCATTTCATGAATTGACATCTCGCCATTTCAATGAGTATTAATTCAGAAAGGTTCAGGCCATTTCCTGCACTTCAGGTCATCCCATTCCATTCCATTATATGGCTTTCACTTCACTTTGGAATTTTTGGGGTTTTTTCTTAGGATTTCATTTAATCAATTTCATCTTCTCTTTATTTGTTTCATTTCCTGATTTCGGGATTTCAATGAGTATGACTTTGGCAAGGCTCTATCCTTTTCACTGCACCTCATTTCATCCCAATCCATTTCATTGTAGTCACTCCATTTCCAAATTTTCTTTTTTTTTTTTTACCTGAATTTGATGTCATCATATCTCCTTTCCAGTGTGTTTGTTTCCCTTTTTCCCCTGATTTCAAGATTTTATTTCCTTTCATTTCATGGCCGAAACTTGCGAAATTATACTTATTGAAATCCTGAATTCAGGGAATGAAGTCAAACAAAGAGACAGGAGAAGAAATTGATGAAAGGAAATGCTAAAAAAAAAAAAAAGAGAAAATTCTGAAACGAAATGAAAACAGTAACATGGCATGGGATGACATGAAGTGCAGGGAAATGGACTGAACCTTGTGTCCTGGGTTGCAGTGTATTCTATTACCATCCCCATCAGCCGTTGAAACCAGGTGGGGCAGTGTTTCCTTGCCTCCTCCCCCCAGACTATCTTGCTGTTAATGGCCCATCATTGTCCTGCCGCATGACTCATAGATAACTCCCTCTGGACTATCTTCTGTTAATGAGCCTAATCAACACTTGGCCTCATGACTCATTACCCCATTGTGAGATGCTCCACCCAGAGGGAGGAACCAAGCATCCCATCGTGGATATAAGCTGAGGCTGAACACCAGAGACAAGGTCTTTCCACTGGATTTCCAGAAGACAGGAGCTACACAGCCACCACTGGACCTTCTGAGGAAGAGCAGACCCTTTTTCTACAGGATCACCGCTTCAGAGGACTGCAGCCACCATTCTACCAGACTGCTACCACCACCCTGACTAACAGGGAGTCAGGTTGTATCTTGACTCTGTCAGTTTGAACCAGTGTTTTCTTTTAGTTTTTTTTTCTTTCCTTTTCTTTAACTTCCCCATTAAATTGTTATTCTGACTTGGTGCCTCCCACTGGTTTGTTTTCAAACTAGTACACCTTGCCAAATTAATCCTCATTGAAATCACAAGATTTCATTTTCTTTCATGAAAGGAAATAAAATCTCGAAGTCAGAAAACAAACTGAAATAAACTGACTGGGGTGGACTTCTCAATGAAATGAAATTCAGTTTAAAGAACTAAAAGAAAATTCTGAAATGAAGTGATTGTAATCAAATGTAGTGAGGTGACATGAAGTGTCCCTTGGCATGCCTTTTATAGTTGCAGTGTCCCTGGAGGTCCAGGCTTTATGGTATGCAATCACTTACAAGTACTTAACACAGGACTGACATAAGTATTAGTAGCTAAAGGCACACAACCCAGATTAGTATGAAAATAGGTACTTTGGTGTCATCTCCGGCCCAGCTGATTCCATAGAAAGCAGAGCAGCTTAAGCAGGAAAGAGTAAGAATTTCCTCTCTAGATATCCTTATGCTCTGGTGGGACATCAGGGGACATCAGGGACAGAAGCAGAGTTCACATCCTATTAGGAAGAGGAGGGCTCCAGAAGCAGCGATCTGGATAGGAGAAGGATCCACAGCTTGGTGTGACTTGTGAGCAAGAGCTGCCTTGGGCACTTAATTCCAAAAGAGGTTGAGACTTACGCAACCCCAACAGAATTGAGACTCATTTTATTTCGTAATCTTAAAACATGGCCCTCAGTGCTGCATTTCCAGCTGTCCAGATTGCGTGACACTTTGGTTAACAAGATGTGTATTGTAGATCCAGTGCTTTAGGCTCCCATGTCTCCCATGCAATGTTACTGAATCCCCAGCTCCCTGCTGTAGATATGGCCATGAAAAAGTGAGCTCAAGAGTTAGCTCACAGGTGGTCACTTTTTCAAACAGCATCAATTTCAAGAAATTTTATCTAAATGTAACAGGAAAACCTAAATTACTATAATTTTTTAAAAGAAAAATTACCCTGTCCTCTCTTTTACCTCCCCTTTTCATTCCTGGATTGCTCTCTAAGAATTACAGTAACATGCAAATAAATCACTTCAGTTACAGATCTGTCATTCAATCCTAAATTCTTTAAGAAGCCTAAGTATTCCACTTAGTATAAGGTAATGTAGCAAATGGAATATAATGGCCATTAGAAACAGGATAACAGTGTGGGTGGAGGGTCACCTGCTTACAGTTATCTTGGTCAGATTACATCAGTCAGCTGTACAGGAGATCTGCTGGCTCTTTCCACCTGAAAGAAAGACCAGAAGAAACAGCTCAAGCACCAAGCAGCTGGCAAACACAAATGTTCATGTTTCTTAGACTGAGATGAGTTGGTCTGATCATCTCCTATAGATTAAAATACAGCAAAGCCCATAAAAGCTCCCTCCTGTGCTCTGGCTGCACCCCTCAGTCTGGTTTTCCCTGGCCTGACCCTCTCCCATAGAATCACAGAATGGTTTGGGTTGCAAGGGACTGTAAAGATCATCCAGTTCCAACTCTGCTGTCATGGGCAGGGACACCTTCCACTAGACCGGGCTGCTCAGAGCCCCATCCAACCTGACCATGAACACTTCCAGGGAAGGGGCATCCACAGCTTCTTTTGGGAAACCTGTTCCAGTGCCTCACCACCCTCACAGTGAAGGATTTCTTCCCAACATCTAATCCAAATCTAATCTAAATTCTGTGAGTTTAAAGCCATTCACCATTCACCCTTGTCCTATCACTACATGCCTTTGTAAAAAGTCCTTCTCCTGCTCTCTTGTGGGCACCCTTTAAATACTGGAAGGTGCTATAAGGTCTCCCTGGAGCCTTCTCTTCTCCAGGCTGAACATCTCCAACTCTCTCAGCCTGTCTTCACAGGAGAGATACCCCAGCCCTCTAAGAATCTTTGTAGCCCTCCTCTGAACCTGCTCCAACACTTCACTTCCTTCTTTTATTGGCACCCTAGAGTTCGGTATCCAGCAGCCGATCCTGGAAAGCCAGGGAGGATTTCCATTCTGCTGGGGAATTTACCTTCCAGTGCTTCTTCACTGATGATTCCACCTTTTAAACTGTTTTTTTCCCGTTCCGTATCCACATAATCACCACTTCCCTCCACTCCTTACCCCTGCGGTACCCCAGCTCTCCGGCTCTGCCCTTTGTTTACCCTCGCCTTGCGTGAGTAAGCAGCTCAGCTACACGGCTTGTTCCCAGTCTCCCTGGGGCGGTGCTTGCCCCGCC
>NW_008237239.1:18014616-18029750 GCF_000691975.1 Corvus brachyrhynchos | reverse complement strand
CCTCTCTCCCCCCCCCCCCCCCCCCGAGGCGGACAAGGATTATTACGCTCCTTTTATGGGGGAAAAAAATAGATCTGCGGGGTACAAAGTCCCTAAGAGGCACAAAGGCGTCGGAGGTGGGACTTGGTAAGACAGGGCCACATCTGCACCTGGCCTTTGAAGAGTCCAGTTTGTGGGATGTCAGCAGCTCCAGCCTGGACTTCAGTACTTGAGAACTCGAGCACGAAGTGTTTTGCTTTTGCAGATACCCAGCAGTGCCCGAGTCTGGCTGGGCTGACTGGCCAGCATCCACTCTGGGCTACATGGCATAGGTGTTGTCAGGTAGGCAGGCTTCTAGCTCAGACCTAGCTAAAAACACTGCAGTGTCATAAAATGGAGCAGTGAACTGTTGCTGTGTTTAATTCCGTGACTTATGGCTGGGAGCGTTCACGCAGGTCATGGGAGAGTTCAGTCCATCAGATCTCTGCCCGAGGGTGAATGAGACGTCTCTTCCTCTTAATTGACAACAGGCTAATTTTGGCCTCCTCCAGCTTCCTTGTGAAGCTGTGTCATTATGCAAGAACTTTCAGAAGCTAAGTGAGGTGGTGAAAGAAAGGAACCAGAGGGTAGGGCAAGAAGGGCCTCCATAATGCTCTCTTAAGGATGGTTTCTGGGTTGAACACATAAATAGAATATGGAAGCAGCCCAGAGCAGATCTCCTTCCTTCCCTCCCTTGGCCCCACACAAAGCATCTCCCAATCCCTCATTAGGCTGAGACATGTCTTTGATTTAGAGAATCTTGAACATTATCCACTCAGTTGGAAGAGCTATAAGGGAAGAGGAGGTTCTCAGAATGCCTCCTGTCCAAAATAACCAGTGTTCCACTGTCAGTGGGTATGATTGTGAAAAAAGGGTTTGGTGTTGCATTGTGAAGAAAACAGAGCTGCCTGTAGCTGTTTTACTTGACAGATTAATGTGCTAAATGAAGACATAGCTGGCTTTCTCTCTGGAAGGAGCTGGGTAGGGAGAAAATTTGAAATATAACCTGCATGCAGGTTTCTGTTTTGGCGCTCCCTTGGTGTCTCACTGCAGGTCTTCATGGATTCAGTAATCAGGTGCATGTTTTTCTAGATGCACTGCATGGAGTGTGTAATTCAGTCTCCTGCTTCCAGTCTAAATGCCTTTCATGCAGCTCAGCCTGTGTGACAGCTGTTGTTCCTGGTTTGGCTTGGGACTATCTTGTGTAAGGATACTCAGTAGATAAGCAATTGATCTGGGATATATGTGCAGGTGAGCCCTAGGATGCTACTGCCATGCTGGAAGTCAATGGAACAGCTCCCTCACCAAGAGCCTCCCACAAGAATGGTTTCAGGAAGGCTACCAGCTACTTTTCTACCTTCTTGACTTGGTAAGTCTTCATTGCATCGCAGGTTCAACAGTACAAAGTTTTGTCAGCCATACTAGTGAGCGAAATTTTCACATTTTTCTCCTCCACCACCAAGAGCAAACTCAAATTCATTCAGATCTAAAGCCTATTTCAAATAAACACAAACATCTTGATTCCTGCAAAGTCTGGAGCAGGTTTCTGATTTCACTCAAAAGCTGGGCAGATTTTATCTCTCTTTGTATTATATATTTATGGTCCTTTTGTCACTGGGCATTTGCAGCTTGTTATCTTTTGATTGCTTTTTTAAAATGCATGTGCAAAAAAAAATACTTGCAAAAGGAAACATCTCTGTTATAATTTGTTCCATTTGGCTCCACATATTCAGGAATCTGTTTCCATACTTTTTTAATAATTCGTTAATAAAAAATGTGCCCAGATTTGGTCCCGGATGTGCAGGAGTGGTAACTATGCCACTCCCCCTCAGGCTGGCCACTGTTACTCATCTTTCCTGACTTCAGGCTACCAAACCATTACCACTGTTTTATGCCTGACAACTGTTTCACAGGCATGACAGCACTGATGAGCTTTATAAAAAGGTGAGAGCTTTAAAAAGAGCTGTACGGAGCTCTGCTTGTGACCCTAGGAGTTGCAGTCTGCATGCTGCTTCTCCACTCAGGAATTCGCTGCTTCCTGAAGAATCTCTGTCTCATCTGTGAAAGCTGGCTTCCTGTAACTTAAAAACTTTACTGTCATTCTTAAGATTCCTTTCCTGTTATCACTTTGATCTTTTCCAGGTGAGAGCTTAAATCCTGACTGCTTCTAAATTATCCTACAAGCACAAAAAAAAAAAAGACATTGTGTCCCTGGGCTAAATTCACTTTGTGAAAAACACAGTCCAAAACTACAGCAAAGAGGGAAGGGAAACTAATAAGAAGGAGACTTTTTTTCCCCGGGGTGGCTTCTAGTATAGACCAGGCAGTTCTCACATGACAGGTTTCAAAGCATAAGGAAAACATGGGCTCAGGATGTGAGGTAAGAATACCTAAGTGGTGACTGTGACTGCCCACAGGTGGTTTGTGCAGCTTTGAACGAGTGCCTCTGCTGGAAAACAACAGTAGCAAAAACTTGCAAAGAAAACCAACCCAAAAAACAAAAATCAAACCCAAAAGCCGCCAAACCTCCAAATCTTCACTGTCCTCACTGAAACCCTATTTCCTTAGGATCTGAAAGACAGGTTGTTGGTCCTCTTCTGAGGCCCAGCTGAGGCTCCTTCTGCCTTCATGATGCCCTGTGAGACACAGAGCAGAGCTGGGCTGAGCGGGGCTGGCTCATGGACCAGTGCCCAGTGCTGGGGGTCTTACTGGCACAACCAGCCCAGCTGGCTGCTGGGCAGGGAAAGGAGCAGGCTGGCTCTGCTCAGCAGGGACACACTCAAAACAGTGCTAGAGGCTAAAAACAGCTGAGCTGGGGCCAGGAGCTGGGGTCTGGGGCTGAGGCACGCTCTCTCTGCCTATCCAGTTTACTCCTGTTCTCCACAGAATAGCCCAGAGCATGTTTTAGTCTCTATTTTCTGTTTTATTTTGTCTTTATTTTCCTTTCCTTCTGGGGACTGCTCTCCTGTTACCTTTACACTATAATTAGAGGAATCACATCTGTCTTTGTGTGTTTGCATCTCATCATATAATCTGATGGGATATCAAAACAAACAAATAAATACAAACAGGAAGAGGATCATTACACCAAAACCAGTGTTGGCTTTTATGGTCCTGCTGCTCTGTCAGGTCATTAAATGCCTTATTGCCTTATGCTTTCTCCATCAATGATGGGAACTGTCACGGTGCCCACTTGCCTTATAAGATGCTTCCTGATTTTAAGAGGAAATATACCTATATTTGAGTTGAGCATCCTGGCAACTTAAGGGAGAGGCTGAGGGGGCAGGGCACATTCGTTAATCATCTGATAAATTAAATAGTTTCTTTTTTAGATCTTAACTGGCCAGAGGGGCCCCATGACAAAAATTGTGTTTACACTGCACAACTTTTTATGAGCACAAATGCATATATTATGATGGCTTAAAGCCCAGGCAAAAGCTTGGAGCTTTATTTTTGTTTCAGTAAGTAGATTTGATCTAATCAGATAACAGCAGCAATACACATTTTCACAATAGCAGTTGGCCTTTATCTGACCAGTCTAAGAACAAAAGCTTACTGTTTTGCAATATATCTTTCAAGATGTTTCTTATGGCCTAAATAAATATTACAAACTCCTTGTCAGTAGGCTTTCTGTTAGATTAAAAGAAAAAGGATGCTCTTTGAAGGTCTTTGGGGTTTTTTTCTGAGAAATTTTACCAAGCACCAAATACAAATAGTCCTTCGCAGTCAGTGAGTATCACCAGCCTCTGGGAAAGCTACTCATGATTTTTGCCACGAGTGAGAATAACATGAATGATATTAGGGCATCAGGCAGTGATATTTTGTACTGCACTTTCTCCAAGAAGTAGGAATGATCCTCATTTTCCTACAGAGTTGTGACCTGGGAATATAAAGAGAAGACTGCACAAGGGAGACACATTTGGATGGCTGGAAGGTGCCCAAGATCTGAAGACGGAGGTCGAGACACATTTGTCTATTCAGGTGAATTTCAGTGGGGTTTAAGCAGCAATTGCACAGCAACTGCAGGTGTTGGGGAGGTCCATATGAAGAATGTGGCCCCAAGTAGGGGAGTCTGCATGGAGCACTTCTCTCCGAGTCTAATGCAGGACAAAGTAGCCATGGACATTTTCCTTCAAACTTTAGCCAAGGAAAGGAGGGGTCTCTGATACTGTGACCCAGTTAGACCATTAAAGGAAGTGGAATATCTGAGAACTTTGCCTTCCTCAGTCTGAGAACCTTCAGCCTGGTTCTCACTCAAGGAAAGGGTTTTAACCACAAGGCACGTAAGTGTGTTAGGTAACAGGACATCTCTCCTGCACAAACGTGGCTGTGCACATGAGAGCTGTGAGGATTTTCAGCAAGGGCAAGTGTAGGGTCCTGCACATGGGGAGGAATAACCCCAAGTACCAGCACAGGCTGGGGCTGACCTACTAAAGAGCAGTTCTGCTTATAAGGACCTGGGAGTCTTGGTGGGTGACAAGCTGACCATGAGCCAGCAGTGCCCTCACAGACAGGAGGGCCAATGGTATCCTGAGGCACATAAGCCCTATCTTCCAGCAAGTCTATGTGTGTTTTGTTGTACCTTAACAGCTCAGCTTTGTCCTGTGAGCATGGCTGGGTGGTATCAGGCTGTTGTATCTACCATAACTCCTTTCCCAGGGCTGTTCCATGCACTTTATGGCCATATACAATATGACCTTATACAATATGGCCATGGCCAAAGATCAGCTACAGGGGTAAAAGAAGATCAGTTATTTTAACTTAAATGCTATCAGGACATGAACATTTTCCTAACATTTGTTATCAAAAGTAAAATTTGTTATCAAAAGTATCTGTGTTTGAAAGAGGAAGGAGGAGAGAAGAAAGAAAGGATTTCTTTGACTTTGCTAGAGTTCTTGTTCTAGAACTTGTGGCCTGAATCAAGAAAAATTTTAAAACCTGAGAGTCCTCCTAGTTGAGATTATCTATACTGAGTCAGGCTTAACCTTAAACTAAGCAAAAATGTCCTTACTTACCCAAAAGTTCTGTACTGAGTTTGTGTAGGTTTTGATAGGAGTGGGGGCTACAGGGGTGGCTTCTGAGAAACTGCCAGAAGGTTCTCCTATGTCCAACAGAGGCAATGCCTGCCAGCTCCAGAACAGATGTGCCCCTGGCTAAGGCCAAGACAATTAGGAATAACAGTAACACCTCTGTGATAACATATTTAAGAAGGAGGAAAAAGGCATTGTGCAGATGTAATTGCAACCAGAGAAGAGCAGAATGAGAATGTGTGGGAGGAACAGACACCAAGGTCAGTGCAGAAGGAGGGGGAGAGGGTGCTCCAGGCATCAGAGCTGAGATTCCCCTGCAGCAGATCATGGTGAGGCAGCTGTGCCCCGCAGCCCACGGAGGTCCACTATGGAGCAGAGATCCACCTGCAGCCCCTGGGGGAGCCCACACTGGAGCAGATCCGTGTCCAAAGGAGGCTGTGACCCTGTGAGAAGCCTGCTCTGGAACAGGACCTAAGGAGAGAGGAGCCAATGCTAGAGCAGGTTTACTGGCAGGGCTTGTGACCCCGCAGTGGGCCTGTGCTGGAGCAGCCTGCTCCTGAAGGATTGTACCCTGTGGAACCAGCTCGGCCTGTGCTGGAGCAGCCTGTTCCTGAAGGATTGTACCCTGTGGAACCAGCTCATGCTGGGGCAGTTTGTGAAGAACTGCAGCCTGTGGAAAGGACTCACATTGAAGAAGTTTGTGGAGAACTGTCTCCCATGAGAGACATCCCCTGCTGGAGCAGGGGAAGCATGTGAGGAGTCCTCCTGAGGAGGAAGGAGTGGCAGAAACAACGTGTGGTGAACTGACCACAACCCTCATTCCCTGTCCTCCTGTGTCACTGGGCAGAGGAGGAGGTACAGAATTTGGGGTAAAGTTAAACCCAGGATGGAGGGAGGAGTGGGGTAAAGTGTTTTACAATTTTGTATTTATTTCTCATTACCCCACTCTGATTTGATTGGTAATAAATTAAACTAATTTCCCTAAGCTGAGTCTGTTTTGCCTATGACAGTAATCAGTGAGTAATCTCTCCCAGCCTTTATCTTGACCCATGAGCCTTTCATTACATTTTATGTCCTGTCCAGCTGAGGAGGGGATTGATAGAGCAGCTGTGGTGGGCACCTGGCATCCAGGGCCAGCCCACCACAGGTTCCAGACTCCTCCTGATCTTTGTTTCCCTTCCCAGTGGCTCTTTCATGCCCGTGTGCTTTGTACCCGCAGCTGATTTCTTTATTGATATTTTTATGAGTGCTGCATTTTGCCAGTTCCTGGCAGGAAGATCTGGGTTAACTAATTAGGAAGAGTAATTCAGGTTAGATGAATACAAAACAGTCTCTTTTCAGTTAGCTGGACTCTGGACATACATGTAAAGAAGTTGGCTTAAATATATTTCCGAAACAGTCACAACAAAAGTTGTAAACTGATGATGAAAGCAGTGTGCACATCAAATTCTAAGTTAAATCTGTGATTTTATACACAAACTCATCTCACTTTAGAGAACAATAATAAGGGACAATTAAGACAGTGTTTGTCTCTTCAGTGCCTAATATTTTGGGGTATAGAGGGAGAAAAGACTTTCAGCAATATACTGGTTTTACAGGCAAGAAATACACCCTGAAGCTGCTGAATCCTCTCTTTCTTTTTCCTTTTCTCTGGGGACCTTTTGTGCTACCTGTGACAAGCAGTGGTGTTTCACAGAAAGACATCAGGGTAACAGCAACACTCGTGCAGGCATCAAGACAGCTCTCACATCTTGCTGTCCAAACAACAAGACCCTAAGCTATGGAGCTAAAGAGAAGAAAACCTTTCCAATTTGGCAGGAAGATTGACGTTTATCCCTTAATCCTTAATCCTAAAGCAGGTTTGCAGCAATTAGAGACGAGATTCTCACACAGCAAAAAATACTCCTACCTTTATTTTATATAAATATGTATATACACCCTACCCATCTGTGTTTCAGTGACCTGCAGAAAATGACACGGATGTTTTCATGAAAATTAGCATTAGTGAAAAATTTCCTTTTTTTTATCATTTTTGGTGCAGATATGAAAATCTTACCAGCTTTACATCTGTCTTCATCTTTTTATCCACTCCTAAATGACTGGTATTCTTGGTCACAGGATTTTTTCTTTGTGGAATTGTTCCGAGCAGTCTCCTCATGTTGTGGGCACACAATTCCTCTGCCTGACTGAGTCACCATCAAGGAGGAATCTCCTTAGAAGGATATCATGGTCACTGCAATAGGTTATTAAAGGTATTTTTAAACTCTAAATCTTTGTGATGATAATATCAGACTGGTCTTCTCTAAAGGCTACCCAGAACCCCAAAACCCATGGCTGACAACTGAGGACCACTTAGACCTGCTGCTCATTTTCCTAAGCACACACAATTCCTATCTGTTCCCTCCCACTGACATTTGCTGGCTCATTTTTGACTTAGTTTTATGTGATGGAAGCACTGAAGGCAGCTGAGGAGAATAAGCATGCTGCTGAATGCTGCACAAAACCACTTCTGAGAATGAAATTTTCCTTTCAGGTCGCTCTCTTATAAAGCAACCCTTGAGCCCAAGCAAGGACAGAAGCAGAGGATGTAACCTACTCTTCATTTGTGTGACATCCAGTGCATTTTTGTTGGGGGTGTGGAAAGGGGAGTGGCAAGTGCTTTCTAAGTCTCCATGGGACAGTTGCTACTCTGGCACGATTAACAAAAAGAGACAGTCTGAGCCCTCCTTTTCAGCTTTACCGCAGGCCCTGCTTACTGACAGACCCTCTGGGTGTCCTAAGGCAAACACAGCTGTGCTGAGAGAGACAGGCACTGCTACAACATCCACTTTCAGGTATTGCCAATTCCCATCCTCTTTTGCTGTGCTAGTGAAGGTTTCTAGGTGGTTTGAAACCAGATTAGCAAAATCAGTTAAAAAACGGAGTACAATAGTGAAGGTCAGTTCCAGATGACTCAAAACCCTCCCACTTTTCCCCTTGCCTTTACTGCTTACCCCTTCTGACATCAGTGCAGTGGAAGGAAACAAAATCTCACACGCTGGGCTCTGGTTCTCTAAACTTCAGTGCCCCGGTTTTCAATAATGAATATTTTCAGTAGTTGACAGGATAAGAGGATACAGACTCAAGCTCCACCAGGGAGGTTCAGGTTGGACATCAGGAAATTTTTTTTCACTGAAAGGTTGTTTAAACATTGGAAGATGCAGCCCAGGGAGGTGGTGGAGTCACCATCCCTGGAAGTGTTCAAGAAACAACTGGGCTTGGCAATTAGAGCTATGGTTTAGTTGGCATGGTGGTGTTTGGTCGAAGGCTGGACTCCACAATCTTGGTGGTCTTTTCCAACCTTAAAGATTCTGTGACTCTGTGATTCTATGAATGAAGCATTTACACATCCCTTCATCTCCACATCCCTGCACAGACACGTAACTGAATGGGGTGATCCTCGTTTTTGTGGGAAGAATATCCTTCCCAAAAGGCTTTCCATGCTGATGTACAGTGGTAAAGGGTTGCATAAACTGCTACATGATGGGATTCTGAAAAATTACAAGTCTTTGCTGTCCTCATGAGAGCATTAAGAGGCATTTCTTACTGCCAGCATCCCTCTCCTGCTCAGGGATTCAGGGGAGAAGGTAATAATTTATGCAGAAAGGGAGCAAAGAGTTTACAAGTGAAATCTTGCTTGTCACTAAACCAGAGCAGAGTTGGAGTGTAACAACTGCTAAAAGATTGTTAGATATTTTTTTAGCTTACAAGAATGTGGAAAAGCAGGTGAATGTAAAATAAAAGATGTCTAAAAGTATTTCCCCATTTTCTTATATTCTTAAAAATAAAACTATATTTTAAAAATTAAACCCAACATTTTCTAGTTCTTGCACTCTAAACATTTCGAGCTTTTTCTAGCTGTTTATTGTACACATGTCCATTAAATATTGACTTTCAAGGTATTTTCTCTTTGTCACTACTTTTGATTATGCTGTGATTTTGCCCAAACTTTAAAAGCAGCCAGTCATCTGGGATGAAAATGTAAAAGTCTGAAAGAAAAATGTAATTTAAAACTCTTTGTGCTGAACACCTTATATCATGGTGTCAAGAAGAACCAATGTAATAGTTACCAAATATTAAAAGGGTAACTTGGTGTTTCCTTTTCATGGTTCAAGCAAATAGAAAAGTAAAAAAGTAAACAAGATCTTGAATGACCTGCTGTATGTTTAATTGTGTCTTTTTTAGTAACCTACAATATTTTGTAGTCACAACAAACATTATATAGGTTACTGCTTATAATGTTCCCTTTGAAAGTGCATGCTAGGTAAAAAAAGAGGTTAGTAAATACAATTATTTTGTATTATGAAATTATTATGAAATGAAATTATTCCCCATAGGAGAAGTTAAAATTTCTTTAGGGTTTTTTTAAAGTACAGTATACAGACAACCCCTTTAGGGCTAATAAATTGCTCTGTTCTTTACTATGCTCAATAAAAGAGAATTTTGATACTGCCTGCAATTTGCTTTCCTTTGCAGCACATCCTGAATTCCTTAGGGAGACAAAACATGAATGAAGTTTGAATGCCAGGACTTCAGAAATCAGCTCTTGTCCTATATCCCTAATCTCCTTTCCTTCCAAGGATCAGAGCTTGTCTCAAGTACATGAGATTGTCTTAAAAATGACAAGATCAGTATTTTAAGTTGTGAGCTATGTGGGTTTCCCACTTAGTGTTTGAGCCTCTAGAGTGAAAATTTGCAGACTCACTCCAGCTGTCAGAGCTGCTACAAGGTTTTAATATAATCAGATGACTTGGAGAACATCACCAAAAATGTTTGATACAGTAGGATCATGTCAGTTATGAGACTGGATTGTGCTGTAATGTCCTACATTTTATGGAGCAGATAGTCTCTAAAAATTGGCTGGCTCTTTCCTCTGGTATTAACAATGGGAATGTCATAGTGACTTCTACAGACATATTTTCTAATTTCCCAGGAACCCCTTTGCATGGCAGCAATAAGCATAATTTAAATTTAATTTAATTTAATAGTGCAATATTCTGCACAGGGTTTTATACTTGCCCCTTCAAGAGGCATTGTGCTCAAACCAGAACAGTAATCGTTCAAAGCCCCACTTTTTTCATCTCTGAAGTAGATTTACTTTGCAGACATTAGATGGCCCCTGGGGGTTTGGTTCTACAAGGATTCACACTTACCAATTTTTAAGCAGATTGTGCTGGAGGACATAAAAATTCTTCTACTGGGTCATCATTTCATTTCAATAAATGCTTGTCTAAAAGCAGAACCAGATGGTTGCAATCTTAGAAGGTTGGGAGTTTTTTCAAACTACACTACACAAATAACCACTTTAGGGCTACTAATTTGCTCTGTTCTTTACCATGCTCAATAAAAAAGACCTTCCTTGATTTGGAGAGGTTTTTGTCTCAGATAAGAAGGGCGACAGACAGACAGATGGCATAATGCAAGGGAAATACAGAGCGGGAAGAAATGGATTCATCAGCAAGCTACATAAATTGTGTTATGCACCTTTTGTGTCACTGAGGAATTTACAGTTTGGGAAATGTAGTTTTTTGTAAAGCATGAAATCTTGCAGCACAGTTTCAGGCTACTGCGCTTTTTTTGTTTGTTTTGTTGTTGTTGTTGTTTTCTTGGTGGTTTTTGTTGTTGTTTTGTTTTTTGTTCCATCACTGTTAGCCTTGTTCCTGCCTATACTTTCAAAACTATTTTACAGCCGTTTCCAGAACAATTTCACATTGTCAGGTTAATCTGAGGCTCGAGGAGCCCCACAAGAGGTTCCCCTTCTTAAAAACTCATGGCTGTTAGGCACCTCTGTGTGACAACAATCTGAATTCCAAACAGGTGACTGCCCTGACAAGGAGAGCACTCATGGAAGGAGTGGCATTTGCCTGCTCTGTTGAGATGACTAGGTGGCTGCACTTTACTTGGACAATCCAAACTGTTTTAGCCCTTTTGGAAAAAGTAATTAAGGAGTTAAGCTAATACACCAGCATTACCAGTTCCATGGTGCAGATTAAATAGCTAGGCCAAGATTTTTACTCATACTTGGTGGGGTTTTAAGGAACATAAAGGAGAGTTAATTTTTAGGTCATAAGAGGTCCTCACATCTTTTTGGGATGCATGTTCTGACCAAACAGCCTGTCAGGTGATGCCTGTTAGATTCAGAGAATCCCAAATCACATTCTTAGTGTGACATTATTCCTCTATTCTACAGCTGTCAAAGATGTGCCCCACAACTCACTGCAAAGACAGCCAACTGCAGAACTAATTCTCACTACTGTCACTTTTTTTCACATAGGTTCATGATGTTGTGCCGTCAGCTCCTCCTTGTCTTTGGCCTGTCACTAGCTAGTGGGGTGTGTGCTTCTAGAACGTGCTACTCAGAAGCCCAAGTCGCCATGTATTTTTTCTGCAACCTCACAGATATTCCACCTGTGCCAAAGGATACAGTGAAGCTTTTCCTAACTTACAACTATATCAGACAAGTGACTGCGACTTCGTTTCCACTGCTGGAGCACTTGCTGCTGTTGGAAATGGGAGCCCAGTTTGTCTGTCCTGTTACCATAGGACAAGGAGCGTTCAGGAACCTGCCAAACCTTCGTATCTTAGACTTGGGAAACAATAAGATTCTTCAACTGGATCTTGATGCTTTTGTGGGCTTGCCAAGCCTGACTGTCCTCCGTCTGTTTCACAATTACCTTGGAGATTCCATCCTGGAAGAACGTTACTTTCAAGATTTGAGGTCATTAGAAGAATTGGATCTTTCAGCGAATGAAATCACAAAACTTCATCCTCATCCCTTATTTTATAATCTAACAGCCTTGAAAAGTGTGAACCTGAAATTTAACAAGATATCCAACTTTTGTCAAACCAATCTTACCAGCTTCCAAGGAAAACACTTTTCATTTTTTAACTTTGGTTCTAATCATTTGTACAAGACAGAAGATGTGGCCTGGGCCAAGTGCCCCAATCCTTTCAAAAACATTACATTTAGCTCACTAGACCTTAGTGACAATGGCTGGAGCACAGAGAGAGTCCAGTATCTCTGTACAGCCATTAAAGGGACTCAAATTGGTTCTTTAACATTTAGCACTCATATAATGGGTTCGGGATTTGGCTTTGATAACTTAAAAAATCCAGATAATTCTACTTTTGCAGGACTAGGAAGAAGTAATCTTAGTTTCTTTGATATTTCAAACGGTTACATTTTCTCTCTCAATTCGTTAGTGTTTCAAAGTCTTGGTAATCTGGAATCGCTGAACCTTTTCAAAAACAAGATAAATCAAATCCAAAGGCAAGCATTTTTTGGCTTGGGCAACCTAAAAACTCTCAATCTCTCAAGTAATCTTTTGGGTGAGTTGTACGATTATACCTTTGAGGGTCTACATAGTGTAATGTATATTGATTTACAGAAAAATCATATTGGGATGATTGGTGACAAATCGTTCATGCAATTAGTAAATCTGAAAATAATTGATCTCCGAGACAATGCCATTAAAAGACTCCCTTCCTTTCCACATCTGACCTCTGCCTTATTAGGTGACAATAAGCTAATGTCTGTGGATGACAGAGCAATAGCTGCAACACACCTTGATTTAGAAAGAAATTGGCTGGCAAACCTAGGTGACCTGTATATTCTTTTCCAAATTCCAGATCTACAGTATATCTTCTTAAAACAGAACCGGTTCTCTTACTGTGTGAAAAGTGCTAATGGTATAGGAAACAGTCAGTTAATATACATGGATCTAGGTGAAAATATGTTACAGCTGGTGTGGGAGAGAGATTTATGTTTGGATGTGTTTGGGGCACTGCCCAAACTTCAAGTTCTACATCTGAATAACAACTACCTTAGTGCTCTTCCACAGGAGATTTTTGGAGGTCTAACATCTCTTAAAGGACTTAACCTGGCTTCCAACCTGTTGTCTCATCTTTCTCCTGGGCTTTTCCCACAAAGCCTAACAAACCTAAACTTATCTGGAAACCAGCTGTTTTCCCCTGAGCCTGAGGTCTTTATGACTTTGAGTATTCTGGATATAACACATAATAATTATATCTGTGACTGTTCTTTAAAGAGCCTGCTGGTGTGGCTGAATGAAACCAATGTAACCCTGGCTGGCTCCCCATCTGACAGGTACTGTGTGTACCCCCCTGCCTTTGAAGGGGTACCACTGTCACATCTGACATACGATGGTTGTGATGAGGACGAACTCCAGGAGACACTCAGATTCTCATTATTCATCTTCTTCTCTGTCACTCTTCTCATGTTTCTGGTGGCAGTCATCATTTTTACTCGCTGCCGGGGGATTTGTTTCATCTGGTATAAAACCATCACCAAAAGAGTGATAGGCAGCCAACCACGAGTAGCAGATAAAAGTGAATACAAATATGATGCATATCTCTGCTACAGCAAAAATGACTTTGAATGGGTCCAGAATTCTTTGCTAAAGCACCTGGATTCACAGTATTTTGATAAAAACAGATTTACCTTGTGTTTTGAGGAAAGAGATTTCTTGCCTGGGGAAGAACATATCAACAATATTCGTGATGCCATTTGGAACAGCAGGAAAACAATTTGCATTGTGACCAGGCAGTTTCTCAAAGATGGGTGGTGTGTGGAAGCCTTTAATTTTGCCCAGAGCAGGTACTTCTGTGATCTGAAAGATGTCCTCATTATGGTAGTGGTTGGGTCACTTCCTCAGTATCAGCTGATGAAACACAAACCAATTCGAAACTTCTTACAGAGGAGTCAGTATTTGCAGTGGCCTGAAGATTATCAAGATGTAGACTGGTTTTTAGATAAACTTTCTTGCCAGATTTTGAAGGACAAAAAAGTGCAAAGGAAAACCACTGGTGTAGAGCTACAGACTGTAGCAACTGTCTCACACTGATGCTGTGCGTGCCTGGCAAATATCACATTTCCAACTGTGCCATGGCAGGAATAAACAGAAATTGGCTTCATCTTTCCTTGAGAGGACATGCAGAATGGTAACTGTTTCAGTGTAAATCCTACAGAACATCCAGACAAAGCAACCAGCAAATATATGAAACTGCAATTGTTTTGTGGACTACAACATGCATTTTCAGAAGAATTGAATGAATAACAGATGCTTCACATTTTGAGTGTATCTTCAGGCATTTTAGTCCTGATTTTTGGAGTACTGCTTACTTAATGATCTGTTTCAGCTAGAGAAGGATACTCATGATTGTTTTTTCAGAGAGAGCCCATGGTACTGTCCAGGAGTGACCAAAAGTGCTCTCAGGCACTGCCAAGCCTGACCATTGTGGTTCCTGGACTGCCCACTCCTGTGCTTGCTGCACTGGTAACTTTTCATGCTCTGTTTCATGGTACAATCACTGTTTTGCACCTTTATGCTTTATATTGGTGAAAAACAGATTTCATTCGTTTTCTACTCAATAACCTCAGCTCAGTTGGAACATACAAACTTTGGACTTCATTCATGCCCTTCCTCTCCACAAATTCTCTGCTTGGTGGTCAAACTACAATCATTGCTCTACACCATTCTGTATGCTGCTGTTTCAGCTTTGGTGCTTTTTCACTTGAGCTGCCTCCTGCCCTGCAGAGAGGAACAGGTATTCCCTATGGATCTGAAGGAAGCCTGGGCTTGGAAAGCAAATAAGAAACTAGCTCAACAGCTGTGCAGGTTGTACCCTGGTGACAGGGCTTTTGTGTTCTGGGAGTGGGAAATACACTGGTACTGTGTAATTTGGGTTGTCCTCAGCACACCCTGTGTTCTGATCAATTCTAAGGTGTTTTCCTGCTTCTATTGAAATGTTTTTCTAGAGCCATTAATGCCTGGTGCTCTCTTACTTCTCTGATTATTTTACCACTGTCTGCTCAGGTATGTGTCTTGAAGGGGTTGTTTACAGTCATTTTAATAAAAGTCTGACCCAGTGTTCACTGTTGCAGAACCTGCACCTATTATTTTGATAGTGGGATACTCCCTGAGTGTTCTGTTCATCTCGGTTTGTGCATTTATTCAACAAAAGCTTACCAAAATAATTTCAGTGTGATTTCAGTGGGGTTTTTTGCTCTAGGGATGAAGCCGGAAT